>NW_026695940.1:1200000-1759199 GCF_030347475.1 Cadophora gregata | reverse complement strand
TCCCTAACCCTAACCCTAACCCTAACCCTAACCCTAACCCTAACCCTAACCCTAACCCTAACCCTAACCCTAACCCTAACCCTAACCCTAACCCTAACCCTAACCCTAACCCTAACCCTAACCCTAACCCTAACCCTAACCCTAACCCTAACCCTAACCCTAAACCCTAACCCTAACTAATCACCCTAACTAATCACCCTAACTATCACCCTAACTATCACCCTAACTATCACCCTAACTATCACCCTAACTATCACCCTAACTATCACCCTAACTATCACCCTAACTATCACCCTAACTATCACCCTAACTATCACCCTAACTATCGTTACAAACTTACCGCGAAGCCGTTATATATATAAGATACCGTCAAATTTACGGCGAAGCCGTGCAAGGCGTAGCCTTGTTTATTATATATTATATATTATATATAATACTTAGGGTCAGGCTTAGGGTCATACTTAGGGTCATACTTAGGGTCGATTTTACCTATTATACCGTCAAATTTACGGCGAAGCCGTTATATATATAAGATACCGTCAAATTTACGGCGAAGCCGTGCAGGGCGTAGCCCTTTATATTATATATAATATAATATTCAGACTTAGGGTCAGACTTAGGGTCACACTTAGGGTTATACTTAGGGTCATACTTAGGGTTATACTTAGGGTTATACTTAGGGTCATACTTAGGGTCGATTATACCTATTATACCGTCAAATTTACGGCGAAGCCGTGCAGGGCGTAGCCCTTTGTATTATATATAATATAATATTCAGACTTAGGGTCACACTTAGGGTTACACTTAGGGTCATACTTAGGGTCGATTATACCTATTATACCGTCAAATTTACGGCGAAGCCGTGCAGGGCGTAGCCCTTTGTATTATATATAATATAATATTCAGACTTAGGGTCACACTTAGGGTTACACTTAGGGTCATACTTAGGGTCAGACTTAGGGTCACACTTAGGGTCACACTTAGGGTCATACTTAGGGTAATACTTAGGGTTAATTTCACTTATTATACCGTCAAATTTACGGCGAAGCCGTTATATATATAAGATACCGTTAAATTTACGGCGAAGCCGTGCAGGGCGTAGCCCTTTGTATTATATATAATATAATATTCAGACTTAGGGTCAGACTTAGGGTCACACTTAGGGTCAGACTTAGGGTCACACTTAGGGTCACACTTAGGGTCATACTTAGGGTTAATTTCACTTATTATACCGTCAAATTTACGGCGAAGCCGTGCAAGGCGTAGCCTTGTTTATTATATATTATATATTATATATAATGCTTAGGGTCAGGCTTAGGGTCATACTTAGGGTCATACTTAGGGTCGATTTTACCTATTATACCGTCAAATTTACGGCGAAGCCGTTATATATATAAGATACCGTCAAATTTACGGCGAAGCCGTGCAGGGCGTAGCCCTTTGTATTATATATAATATAATATTCAGACTTAGGGTCACACTTAGGGTTACACTTAGGGTCATACTTAGGGTCATACTTAGGGTCAGACTTAGGGTCATACTTAGGGTCGATTATACCTATTATACCGTCAAATTTACGGCGAAGCCGTGCAGGGCGTAGCCCTTTGTATTATATATAATATAATATTCAGACTTAGGGTCAGACTTAGGGTCAGACTTAGGGTCACACTTAGGGTCACACTTAGGGTCACACTTAGGGTCAGACTTAGGGTTAAGGATAAGGTTAATTAGATACATAGTATCTAATAGATACTATGTAATTTACTAGCGCAGCGGATATTACAGTAGTAATATTAACCTTACTTAGGGTGAAGGATAAGGTGAAGGATAGGGTGAAGGATAGGGTGAAGGATAGGGTGAAGGATAGGGTGAAGGATAGGGTAGAGGATAGGGCTAGATATAAGGCTGAAAATCAAAGGATAATCGAAGAATCAAAGGTAAAAGAATAAAGATAAAGGTAAAGGTAAGAGATAAGGTGAAGGATAGGGTAGAGGATAGGGCTATACTTAAGGTGAATAAAATTTATTAGAGCCGAAGCTTTGAAATCAAAACTTGAACCTTATAACCGATGCTTTGAAATCAATAGATTAAACCTTATAACTAATACTTTGAAATCAATAGATTAAACCTTATAACTAATACTTTGAAATCAATAGATTAAACCTTATAACTAATACTTTGAAATCAATAGATTAAACCTTATAACTGATACTTTGAAATTAATATTTTAAGGGTTAGGGTCGGACTTCGGGTCGAGCTTAGGGCCGAGCTTAGGGTCGAGCTTAGGGTCAGACTTAGGGTTATATAGAAGGCTATTCCCTTTCGATTATTCACTCTTCATCACTCTCTTAACTATCATCACTCTCTTAACTATCATCACTCTCTCGACGATTATCACTCTCTCGACTATTATTACTCTCTTACCTTATCTTTCTAAACTATTACTCTCTTACCTTATTACTTTCTCACCTTATCCTTCTGAATTATCACTCTCTCAACTACTTTACTATTATCGACCCTATACTTACCTTATCCCTGCCCTAAGCCTTACCCTAGGCCTCTCCTATCTACCTTACCGGCGCCTACCTTACTAGCGCCTACCTCACCGTCGCCCTCTCCGATTTTTTACCGTTAATTCGTTACTTACCCCCCTATTTCAGCACCTAAGGATCAATTTCCACCGTCTAAAAATCGATTCTACCGGCTAGTTTTCGAGATATCATCACTTTTATAAGTTATCTCGCAATTCTACTGATAAATCACTAAGTTTTCATATTTCCCCTGATTTTTACCCCGCACTTTACCCCGCAATTACCCCTCTACCCCTCTTTTACTATGCCGTTCGAATGCCCCGCGTGTAAAAATGAATATATCGATATTCTCGATCATATTCGTAAAAAACACCCTACTGATTCCTTTACAGAGCTTCAATTACAGCCTATAGGCCTTGTTCCCTGCCCTACCTGTGCTACAGCGTGTAAAGGAGCCCACGGGATTAAGACTCATAGCGCTAAAATCCACGGAATCACCGGTAGCTCTAGGGTATCAACGCAGCACCGAATCCATACTACCCCCTCTGCCTCAGCACCCTTAGACGCTGAAATCGACGATTCTATAGGCACCCCCTACCCTGTAATCGATTTCCCTCAGCTACTAGCACCCTTTCGAGCCGCTACCCCTAAGGCCAGAGCCTCTCTAGGCCTTTCAGGCTCTGAATACCCTACAGCTCCAGGGGCTACAGGCCTGTATAAGTCGCCTCCAGCACCTACAAGCCGAAATCTCAGTACCCCTCCACCCCTACCAAGCCCCCCATTCGATATCTACCCAGGCTTTACAGGCTCTCTGTCCCCTGTAACTTCAGCACCAAATAGCCCTAAATCGCCTACCTACGCCCAAGTTACCGCCACCCCTCTAGGCTCTAAGCCTTCAGCACCTACAGGCTCCAAGCACCCTACGGCTTCAGGCTCCAAGACCCCTGTACCTTCAGTACCTACAGGCTCTAAGCACCCTACGGCTCCAGGCTCCAAGTACCCCGCACCTTCAGCACCTGCAGGCTCCAAGACCCCAGCACCTTCAGCACCTACAGGCTCTAAGCACCCTACGGCTCCAGGCTCCAAGTACCCCGCACCTTCAGCACCTGCAGGCTCCAAGCACCCTACGGCTCCAGGCTCCAAGTACCCCGCACCTTCAGCACCTACAGGCTCTAAGCACCCTACGGCTTCAGGCTCCAAGTACCCCGCACCTTCAGCACCTGCAGGCTCCAAGCACCCTACGGCTTCAGGCTCCAAGACCCCTGTACCTTCAGTACCTACAGGCTCTAAGCACCCTACGGCTCCAGGCTCCAAGTACCCCGCACCTTCAGCACCTGCAGGCTCCAAGACCCCAGCACCTTCAGCACCTACAGGCTCTAAGCACCCTACGGCTCCAGGCTCCAAGTACCCCGCACCTTCAGCACCTGCAGGCTCCAAGCACCCTACGGCTCCAGGCTCCAAGTACCCCGCACCTTCAACACCTACAGGCTCTAAGCACCCTACGCCTTCAGGCTCCAAGTACCCCGCACCTTCAGCACCTACAGGCTCTAAGACCCCTGTACCGTCAGTACCTACAGGCTCCAAGTACCCGACGGCTCTAGGCCCCGACCTCCCTACAGGCACCCGAAGGATTCAGACCCCACGGGGTATTTGGTACTCGATTCCAGGGGAAGTAGACGCTATACTCCCAGCGTACGACGGCCCTACAGGCCCTGAACCAGACTCCCTCCCAGGCTCTCGACCCCCCACGCCTACAGGCTCTACGTCACCTACATACGCCCAAATCGTCGCTACAGGCTATATACCCCCGAAGCCGTCCACTAAACGCCCTGCAAGAACACCCTCCCCAGGGGCTCAACGCCCTACGACACGCCAAAAGATAGGCCCTACGCAGCCTATAGAGCCTATAATCAAAGACAGCTCGTCCGACGAAGATCTTTATAGTGCCTCTACAGCGCCATCGTCCCCTACCCCTAGCTTTGAAGACGCTATCTCAACGCCTATACCAACTACACCTACCGATAAGACGCCTACCACACCTAGCCTACCCTCTGATAGCCCCTACTTCCCTCGACTATCACGAGTAGGCTCCCCTATAAGCAACCGAAGCTACTCACCCCTAGAATCACCCCCTAAAGCTCCCCAAGCTTCAGCACCCTCTCACGCTAAAGAGCCTATAATAATAAGCTCTTCTCCCCCAACCACCCCTACAACACACCTACCCCTCACAAATCACCTACCCTCCAAAACTACCACAACTCACCTACCCTCTAAAAAAACCACAACTCACCTACCCTGCGAAACCTCCACACCTAGCCTACCCTGTAACCCAACACTCCAGGGCCGTACTATAGGGCCTACAGCGTCTAAACGCCCTATATCAACACAAGGCACAGCATCTTCAGCGCCTAAACGCCCTAGAACGTCAACACTAAAACGCCCTACCGACCCCCTCACATCTGAGCTACCCTTTGGATTACAACAATCGATCCACTGCCCCCAGCCTCAGGCTACCTCAGCACCTACACCCCTACACCCACAGGCTTCCTCAGCGCCTACACCCCTAGACGAGAGCGCTAAAGACCACTTGAACGCTATAAGCTCAGCGCTAAGAAACCCCTATATGCAATCCCTCATGAGATATAGCACTATTAAGGTCCCTGAAACACGTCTCCACGCCAGGCAAGCAGCGCTATTTACAGAGGCCGCTAATCGAGCGGCTTTAGCGTTCTTACGGCAGCCTAGAGAGAAGCAATTACTGGACTTTTTACTGCTTCCCAGGGTTCTCGGCCTAGGATTACAGAAGGAAGAGCTCGCTAAAACGCTGAAAGCCTACCCTACGACTATACCGGATATCCCTGAAACTCAGGGACCTCCCCCTGAACCCCCTACCCCCTCAAACGACTCCCCCGCCAAAAGAGCGACTAAGCTTCTGGAAAAAGGCTATATAGGGCGTGCCTCTAGAGCCCTAATCGACCCTACGCCTCTAGCTCCTAGCACTCCAGAGACGCTAAATACGCTATACTCGAAGCACCCTATAGGGCATAATAACCCCTTCAGTAACGCTAACCCCTCCCCGGGGCAAAATATCACCCCTGAAACGATACGACAGGCTATTCGATCGATTAATAGAGAGAAAGCCCCTGGCCTCAGCGGCTGGACCCGCCCGCTACTTGATATAGCGCTAAATTCGGAAAACTCCCCTGTAACTATAGCGCTTACACACCTAGCGAATATGATTCGACAGGGTACAGCTCCAGGGGTCGACCTCCTATGTGCTTCCCGACTTATAGGCCTTCAGAAGCCTGACGGAGGTGTGCGACCGATCGCTATAGGGGACCTTATTTATAAGGTAGCCCTAAAAGCGATCCTTATCAGCTCCTTCAAGCCGTCTATGCTTCTACCCTGCCAATTAGGCGTTAGCACCCCAGGTGGTGTAGAGCCTATAATCTTCCTCCTTGACGACGCTATTACCGGCCCAAATACCCTAAAAACTCAGCAAATCGCCTCCTTAGACCTTATCAACGCTTATAACCGAATCGGACGAACCTCAATAGCAGCTGCAGTCGCTAAATACGCCCCTACTCTCTATCGGACCGCTAAATGGGCCTATAACCAGCCTTCAGTGCTAGTAACAAACGAAGGCCACACGCTAGCAAGCGCTGAAGGAGTACGCCAAGGAGACCCTATTGCCCCCCTCTTATTCTCTCTAGCGATCCGCCCCCTGCTAGAGCACCTCCAAAAGACCCTACCGAAGGCTACAATTATAGCTTATTTGGACGATATCTATATCCTTAGCCCTGAAACTACAGCACTACTCCCTGTAGTTATAGAAGCCTTCAGGGACTCTCCAGTAGCTCTTAACCGCCAAAAGAGCACCGAAAGCCCTATTTCCCAGTTACAAACCACTGGACTTAAGGCCTTAGGGACCTTTATAGGCCCTGTAGCACACCGCCGAACGTTCCTCCAGGGGAAAATCGACACTCTCGCTACAGCGCTATATACCCTACGAGACCTCCCTAAACAACACGCTACCCTACTCCTACGGGGTAGTATACACCTACTCCTACGACACTTATAGCGCTAATTGTACTCGGAAGACCTACTAGACCTCTGGAGGTTAGCGGACCTACGAATT
Organism: Cadophora gregata; assembly: GCF_030347475.1. NCBI lineage: Eukaryota > Fungi > Ascomycota > Leotiomycetes > Helotiales > Ploettnerulaceae > Cadophora > Cadophora gregata. Next base: position 1,752,530 of record NW_026695940.1, on the reverse strand, counting down.
AAGTACGCTGTACAAGCTCTAATCGCTAGGGAGCTAGGGGAGAAGACTACCCTAATTCGCCAGGCTTTACTCTCTCTTCCAGTGAGAGAGGGAGGCCTAGGGCTCCCTATACACGCCTTATTAGCCCCAGGGCTCTATAGGGCAGCTAAGGAAGCCTCTCGATCGATTCTAGTGGCTATATGCCCTAATCTCTACCCGGAACCCCCTGGACGCCCTGTACCGACAGCCCAAGAGGTCTTCTCTAGTGTTAACCAAGACCTAGAAGAGAAGATTCTACCTACCCTATCAAAACAAGCGCTAAAATCGAAGCTTGAGAACGCTAGCTACCTCGGACGATACTGGCTTAGAACCCTGCCCACGCAAAAACACCACCTTTTAGCGGATTCTACAGTTACCGAAGCACTACGGACTAGGCTCTTACTCCCTGTAAAGCCCCCTATTTCGCCCTGTACCGCCTGTGGAGCCTACCCTCAAATAGGCCACGAAGACACCTGTAGAGGTGCTGAACGACGCTGGATTATACGCCATAACCAGGTTACCCGTGCATTTATTACTACCCTTTCTAGCCGGGAAGACCTTAAAGTGGAATCGGAGCCTACGCCAGCTAGAACGCCTATAGCCCTAGAAAACAGCCAACGACCGGATTTTTCAGTGCTTATAGGTACTTCTAGGCACTATTACGACGTTCAAATAGTAGCAATCAACAAGGATTCAGCACGCGAAGAAGCCTATGCTACGCTATCAGAGGCAGCAAACGCTAAACGGCTTAAATACAGCGACTTAGGCCCTGTATTTCACCCCCTGATCTTCTCGGCAGGAGGCCTAATGGAAGCCGAAACAGCGAAGACCTATAAGGCCCTACAGGGCCTATTAGGGCACTCTAGGGCTAAGTGGTTAGACGGGTATATCGCTAGCACCCTAACTCAGGCTCGAGGAATCGCTGCAACCTCGATCCTAGCACGTAGGTAGCTTATAACACACGCTATACCTACCCTACAGCACACACTACACCTACCCTATAACACACACTACACCTACCCTACGGCACACACGACACCTACCCTACGGCACACACTTCACCTACCCTAAGTAACTCACACTTCACCTACCCTGTGATACACACTCTATCTACCCTATAGTACACACTCTACCGACCCTGCGACTCACACTCTACCTACCCTTTGGTACACACTCTACCTACCCTATGGTACGCACTCTACCTACCCTGCGACTCACACTACACCTACCCTGTGGTACACACTCTACCTACCCTGTGGTACATACTCTGCCTACCCTATGGTACACACTCTACCTACCCTGCGACTCACACTACACCTACCCTTTGGTACACACTCTACCTACCCTGTGGTACATACTCTGCCTACCCTATGGTACAGACTCTACCTACCCTGCGACTCACACTACACCTACCCTTTGGTACACACTTTACCTACCCTTTGGCACACACTCTACCTACCCTTTGGTACACACTACGCCTACCCTCTGATACACACTTTACTTACCCTTTGGTACACACTCCACTTACCCTGTATTATCTCCTTCTGTCTTAGTACTCTACCTTCTGTACCCCTGACACCTTCAGGCTCTTACCCTCTGTATTATTAGTATAGTCCTTCTGTATTTCAAGACTATTAGAGAGAGATAAAAACACTCGTCGCAAGCTAGCGTAGTTAGAAACAAATATAACCCAAACCTCAAACCCTAAGACTCACACTCTACCTACCCTTTAGTACACACTCTACCTACCCTATGGTACGCACTCTACCTACCCTGCGACTCACACTACACCTACCCTGTGGTACACACTCTACCTACCCTGTGGTACATACTCTGCCTACCCTATGGTACGCACTCTACCTACCCTTTGGTACACACTACACCTACCCTCTGATACACACTTTACTTACCCTTTGGTACACACTCCACTTACCCTGTATTATCTCCTTCTGTCTTAGTACTCTACCTTCTGTACCCCTGACACCTTCAGGCTCTTACCCTCTGTATTATTAGTATAGTCCTTCTGTATTTCAAGACTATTAGAGAGAGATAAAAACACTCGTCGCAAGCTAGCGTAGTTAGAAACAAATATAACCCAAACCTCAAACCCTAAGCGCTCTCAATGCCCTGCAGACACACTTGTACGAAACAGATGGATATTAAGACAGCTATCTATGTTCAGAGCCGGGTTGACGAACAATCAGGAGCAAAAGGTTGGGTCGTTATCTCATTCAACGTCAGCCTTGTCGTGTCGAGGTGTTGAGTGATACGTGGGCTGCATCTATTGGTTGGGTTAATGAACGAATAGAATACCGTGTTACGAGACCAACTGTACCTTGTAAATGTAGACAATACCAATAGAACAGCTACTCTTGACCAGGATAGAAAGCTTCTGTTGGGAGCCATAGAGGCCCTTGGGAGGAGAATGGCGCTATATACATTCTAAGGGTGTAAAGGGCATGGTTTTAGAATATCTCAACATAAACAACATCTCGCTCCACATGCGGACTTGAATCAAGTGTCAATTCCTCAGAGCCAATGAATTTTGGAGTGCCTGATGGGTTCTTTCTCTATTATCAAACAGACAAGCTTTCAATCTAGTGGTCCCTTGGTTTCAGACCCGGAGAATCAATAGCATCCTCGTCTCGCCTAATTCACATAGATCAAAACATTATCGTTAAGTAGTATAACACCACAGTTTGTTCATAAGACTGCGAAATAACCGGAAGTTTATGTTAATCAGGTTATTCCTCGTAAGTGATCCCCATATGAAAACTTTCGAATTCCAACGAAAATGGAGAGGTCGGAAATTAAAAGAGCAGTAATCAAATCTCTCCCACTCGGAGCTCAATCTCTCAAGTTCTGAGGTACTAGGTAGTCCTGAAATAATACCTAAGAAGTCGATCGACACTTAGTAGCAGCACAATATCCACTACAGCAATTCAAGACATGACATCCGCCCTCTCCGTTGGCACCACCACACCATTCACAGCTCGCTATTTCTCGTCAGCACGCACGACTCATCTCTGCAGCAACTCTATCGAAGAAAAAGGACTCACCATAGACAGGTAAACACGTATTGCTTCCCCCGGGAGTGGGTTGACAATTTACACCCGTCACCACCCTCGGCGTGCCAACCAGGACCTCTCTCCCATCCGCACCACTCGAAGACGTAGCTACTGGCTTCCCACCATCGTCGGCAAAATAGAAGTTACACCCGTAAAAGATGTTGAAATCACTGTTGGTGGTGATGCGGTTGATGGTCAGGGCATTGCTGTTGGTTGGATAGGTGTTTCCGTCCGCTGGGAAAGTGAGCGAGTACGATGCTGGGCCACCATGGAAGGTCAGAGAGAGTTGCTTGTAGAAGAAAGAAGGTTGGTCGTTGCCAAGTGGGGTGCTAGATGTGAGGAGGGGGAGGAGGAGAACAGCGCTGAGGTGTGAGAGTTGCATTGTGATGTTGGACTTGACTTGGAGTGTTGTTTGAATGACACTGGATGATGTTTGAAGGCTTACTTCCTGCAGAGATCTTGTGAGATTATATAGAACAAGTCCTGTCATTATTCCATTGGAACGTGCATTACCAACGAGTACAGAGCCTCAGCTCAACAGCAGATCTCTTACCAGTATGCTTAATTTATCCTCAGCGGGGTACAAAAGCTCCCACAAGGCGAGAGACATTACTAAATCTATCGAATCGGCTTTTGAGATGAGCAAAGGGATGCTAATAACACAGAATCCTGATCTCGTATTTTCAATGTCGGTAGCGAATCGCAATGCCAGATCATACTTAGCGGGACGTCACACGCGTCACATGGCTCATTTACGAGTTAGTGTGACATCGAACACGAGATAAGGTGTTGAGCTGAGACCTTATTTGGGAATCCAAAGCAACTATGAGGAAAGACGAATGGACATGATGCTGATCATGGCATGAGAAGTTGCGATTTCCAAAGAAGTAAAAATATTTCAAGCTGATGTTTTGTTAACGCGGAGGATCTGCCTAAGTCACACTTCCAAATTCGGGGCCAAACGACAGATTCGCCCCGGAACACGAAATCAGTATAGATTACTTAGTATGAATGATCGCAGGACTTTTATTTCTTCCACCAAGCCCGTATCCTGCAGCATCCCTCTCTCTATGATCATCACTTGACTCAGATCGAATACCGAAAGAAGACCTGAATCGGGTCAGCAACGGGCTCATAAACACTCCGAGAGAACTTACATTATGCTTATCTGTCACATTATCGAAGCCTTGCAGACGACTCTCGTCCTTCAAAGCCTCAATCTCTTCTTGAGTCTTCCCTTCCAATGCTCGATCCCGCTTCTTGTTCTCGAGTTGATACAGGATTCGGAGAGTCAAGTTGAATACAATATTAAGGATGAAACCAATCAGCATTGCAATAATTCCACCATGGTAGGCTGGTGCTTGTTTTGCCTTGAAGCATTGAGGACCTGACTTGTTAGCTTGGTCACCTGGCGAGGACTGGCAAACATACCAACAATCTGCCCAACACAGTACATGACAAATACCATAGCACTAGCCATACTCTTCTTGGTTGATCCGGCTACATTGGTGGCTAGCAGCCCAAGCAGAACCATGAAACCAGTTGGATATCCAGCGAGAAGCCAGACACCAACCAATCGTCCCCATTTATTTTGTGCGTCCAGCTGATTGATCAAAACTGTACCAATGATGGGTGGAATCATTGCCACAGATCCAACGATCAGCCTTGCATTGGGGAACTTGTGCTGTGCATAACCACCAATGAGCGTGAAAATAGCTTGCAAGAAAGACAACGGCATATTCATCAACGTCGTCTGCAACGATGTGAATCCAAAACCTTTGATGATGATACTGCCGAAACTCAACCCGCCACTTGCAACAGCATTGACGAATGAAATCAAGCCCAGCAACAGGATCTTTGGATCCGTCAAAGCTTCAATTACTTGAGCTTTGACGAAAGTCGTGCTCTTCGTGCCCGTTTTATTCTCCACCACACGCTGGATCGCAATAACCCTCTCCTCTTGGCTCAGCCATCTGCAGGTTGCTGGATTATCAGGAACGACAATAACGAACAGCACACCCCAAACGATCGTAAACGCTCCAAGAATCAAGAAGATCAATTTCCATGTAGCCAGACTCCCTTCGATATGTCCGATGCCGAAAGTGATGAGCCCGCCGATAGTGCCGAAGAATCCCAAGAATGAGACCCAGATTGCGGATCGAGAAGCTTGTTCTTGATGGGTCCACCAGATACCTGTGATAGCGACGAAACCGGGCGAAATTGTGGCCTCAAACATACCGAGCATGAAGCGGACTGTTGCCAGGCCGGCGAAGGAAGAGCATGTTGCAGTTATCATGAGGATTGAGGCCCACAGAATGATATTGACTGGATCGGCTAGTTCTGCTTACTGACTTGATTGTGAAATTGAGATCTCACTTCCGAGAAACTTGGCGATGGGAAAGCGTTGCATTAATGCCACGCCTGGGTACTCAGCGAGCATATAACCGAAATAGAAGATTGACGATGCCCATGCGTAGTCTTGTCCTTCGAGTTTATTGTCTGGGATGATTCCGAAGACAGAAGAGTAGCCGAGGGTTGTTTTGTCGAGGAATTGCAGGCCTGGGACCAAGTCAGTGGCATATCTTTATGGAGTGAGAGAAATTTTATACCATATGTGATACACAGAAAAGGCAGAATATATCAATCGATCTTCCGGAGTACCTTCTTTGAAAGTTCTGTATCTGCAGGGCCACTGGCAAGAGCCTGCGCAGCAATCGCCCCTGCTTCATCGTCGATATGAAGTTCGGACTTGTTGGATCCAGGTTCATCCGACTCGGTTATGACTGGAATCTTCTCATTGAGAGTGATCTGAGTATCACTCGTTGTATTGATCTCGTCTTGAGTACCCATTTTGGCAAAATGTGAATGTGATACCAGAGGAAGTGCTGAGAGAAAAAGTTGCAATTACAGCGGGAAAAGAAAAGGGAGAAGTGGAATATCCACCACCATATGGTCAACGGCATTCTATCTCGACCATTCCATCCCAAACCGCCGGTCAACTAGAATTTAGTCGTTCGTACATGGGAACCGTTCCACGATATCGCCAAAAATGGGGGTAGTTTGCCGGGAGTACGCCGGAAACACCATTGGATTGTCCGGCGGCCTGCTGATGAACGGGTCTTTGTTCGGCTCGTTCGCGTCAAAAGTCGTTTATCGGTGGAATTGACCAATTGCATCTGAAGAAATTGGTACTTTTGATTAGTTGCAAGATAAGGTTTTGCTGTGTTTGGTAAGGATTTTCTACACAGCTTGCCCCTCTTCACCCCATCTTCGAGGTTTGGAAGCGGAGTCCGCCTATCGGTAAGATAAACAGACCGGACATCGTAAGCAGCTCGTACGCGTTGGAAGAGGCTGATTTTGTCGAATCATCGTCGAAGAGTGTTCAGTTTTCAATTGCAACGCTCGTCACAATGCAGATTGTCTTTGACATTGTCGATGACGAGTACGTTGATATATCGACGAGAAACGATGAACCGCCATTACAGGCGATAAAAAGTCTTCAGATAGGTGATTAAAACCCTACATAGAGGATCGTCATCTCACGTTCACCAGACAATCCATTGCAGTACCTTAAATTCGTCTCGCAATACATCGACTCGATCAGCGAGACACTCCGTCCAGTGAATCTGAAGATCCACGATAACCCAGAACTGAACTACGAGGAATTCATTGCGCACGAGACTCTGGTGAACTTTATGAAAATCCAGGAAGGGATGGAAGGTCACGCCATCAGCGTATGGCATCCCAACCGCCTTCGTCGCAGAGTACGACAGTGGCATAAAAGGATCTGTAATCAGCTTCAATGCTGAATATGGTACGTACCTAAACTCATTTCTGTATCTTTTCTCACAATCCAGATGCACTCAAGGGAATCGGTCATTCTTGTGGCCACAATCTCATCGCTACATGTTCTCTAGCTGGAGCACTTGCAGCTGGTGAAGCCATGACCAGATTTTCCATACCAGGCAAGATCATCTTATATGGAACACCGGCCGAAGAAGGCGGCGGTGGAAAGATCAAACTCCTCGAAGCAGGGGCATATTCCGACCACAAAGTCGACATCAACCTCATCTCCCATCCCGGAAAAGTAGCTGATTGCGCTTTAATGAGAACGAATGCATACATGAGCTTTAAGGTGGAGTATTTCGGCAAAGAAGCACACGCTGCAGCTGCTCCATGGGAAGGTATTAATGCTCTTGACGCGTTGATCACGGCGTACAATGTATTGAGTGTTTTGAGACAGCAGACTATGCCGGGAGATATCATTCAAGGACACATCACAGATGGTGGCGCAGCTCCGAATATCATCCATGCATACGCAGCAGGAATTTTCGTCACCAGAGCATTGAGCAAGCAGAGATTACAGGTCCTGAGGAAGAAAGTTAACAAGTGTTTTGAAGCCGGTGCCGAAGCTACAGGTGCGAAGTTGAAGATCACTGAAATCATGGGATATGATGACCATGTCCCCAATAGAGCTCTTTGCAAGGTGTCGAGACAAGTCATGAATGCTCTAGGAAGCGATATTCCTCCTCCAGATGTGGATATAATCCGTGGAGCGACTCAGGCGAGTACGGATCAGGGGAATATCAGTTATGCCATGCCGAGCGTGAGCTTGGGGTTCAAGATAAAAAGTACTGAAGGGCCTCATAATCCAGGTTTTGCGGCAGCTGCGAGGACGAAGGAAGCTCACGTTGCTGCTTTGAGAGCTGGGAAGGCTTTGGCTGTCACTGGACTGGAGGCATTGACTGATGAGAAGTTGTTGAAAGCTGCGAAGGAGGAGTTTGAGGATATGCTGAGGGGTTCGGTGAAATAATAAGTTGTGTAATTTTAGCTTGAAAATAGATCCCTTGGGCCATCGAAAGGAACGAGAAGTCTTTTATACCGACTGTCACTTGACGGTTTTGGATTTGATTGAAAGGCTTCCTGCAGTAAACGCCTCTTCAAAAGCCGTGGTAAGCAAAAAGTCATCCAGGAAACGTGCCCGTCATGTGGGTACCTAATAAAGTATACGGACTCTTGAGCTTTCCTTATCTCTATTCCCCTCCCCATAAGCGCGCTGTTGACCGTGACGGGCATTTCGGAATTTCATCATTACATAGGCTCGGATAGGACAGATGCGCTTGTTGAATACAACAGATACGTCGTCAAGACGCACAGTAGTTTCGAGGGGGCCGGGATAGTGGCCGGGTTCCATCCACTATCCTTGCACGATAACCTATCCTTGCCCTGAATTTAAAGCTTGGTAAGATATTATGGAAGCTTATTTGAGTTCGGATGAGGGTCACCAGGCTACTGCATGTTTTGATCCTTTATGAAGTTCTCACGTAAAATTATTCCGATTCCTCCAAGTCATTGCATTTTTCAATAAACATCTCAACTATCCGCAGCACCTCGCATGTTGTATCAAATCGCTCTACAAATAGAATCTTGTGCTTGATACAGGAAGTTCGATGTCAGCACTAACGAACCATCCCGCACCCCCAAGCCCCTAGCCACTCTCCCCCTCAGCCGCAACTCTCTATCTCTTCCCATTATTGGGCCTCCAACATATGCCTCATTTACTATGACTGGCCAGCCTCGTCCCGGCCCCCTCAGCGTTGTAGGACATGCGCTATGCTTTGGGCAAAAGAGCAGGGCCACCAATGCGCTGCTTATCTTCCTGTGCCACATTCAACATCCAGCTGAAGGAAAATGGAAAAGTCGAAGCTCCCACTATGAAGACTTGACATCGACGACATGTCGTATGCAATCGACCCAAGATATACTCCAGTGGGCAATTTCTCCCCTTTAGACGACGACAGGACCATCTACAGTAGTCCAGGATCGTACGCCAGACCGTTTCCACAATATGATCCGAATCGGAGCCATGGAGACCTGGGAGATGCGGGTATTGCGATGGAGTCGAGGAGACCAAATCCGCCGAGACATGATAGGAGTCATGATACGATGTACTCGACGTTCTCCAGCAACAACGGATCTCGTAAGTCTTCTAGCTCCGTCGAGTCGGAAATAATGTCTAACTCGCGCAGAACCAGAAATGCATTCTTTCTTGCACGACCCCATGAATAAAATCGACACTTTCTATACTGCGAATACCTTCGTTCCATATAAAGACCATTCCGGAAAACAGCTGCGACATATTCTCCTCGGGAGTTCGTTCAGATGGCTGATTACTGCGGGGTTATGCGGGGGATATATTCTCGCCACGAGATTATGGCAACAGCAAGGCGCGCAGAGTGAGGCTAGGAAGAAAGTGTATAATGCCCTGACGACGGGAATTAGTATTGCGCTGGGTTTGAATATTGCGAGTGCATTTAGGGATATGGCGCTGAACATGCGATGGCCAATATTGAGTGGGAGGAAGAGAAATTTAGTTGAGGTGAGTTGGTTTGATTTTGGAGGGAGTCATACTGACGAAATAGCTTGATCTTATACTCAATGCGGACAGTTTGACGAAGTTGGTGAAGTTAATGCTTGTTGCGAGGAGGCCATTGGTTGTTTTTGTGTGTATCTTCTGGCTGCTTGTGAATCTGGTGAGTTTCTCCAAGCAGTAGGTGATGTATCTGACGACTATAGCTCGCTCAAGCTGGAATTGCTATGCTGTCTCTGACGTACAGTTTCGATGTTGACTATTCGCAAGTTCAGATAAGTCCAAACGGACTTGTTTCGATCCCAAAATTGGATCATTTCTACCCCCAAGGAGAAGTAACCTCAGATCCTTCGATCCATGATGAGGAGTATGCTGCGCATATGTAAGTCCAGCTATATCCCATGCCGAACGAGGCTGATATGTCCAGGTATGGAGCTTTGAGCTACACGTATCGCTTAAATACCTCTGATAACTCACCTGAGGCTGGCAAGATCTATCAGCCACAAGGTGCCATGCTCTACTACGACCTTGATTCCAGGAGTGTCGAGCACACCTTCTCAGACTCACCAACAGACGAACCGATTGGCACCTTCTCCGTCTACACATCCCGAACAATCAAAGTCACGTATGACTGCTCCGCGTATCCAGTCACTGCAAATGGAACTGGCACGTCTATTGACCTGGTCGTCGAGACTCTCGGCAACATGACAGTCGAAGAAACCGTCCCAGATTCAACCACATTTCTCACTCACGACAACCACACCTGCGCAGATAACCAGCGCTGTTCTGTAGTCGAGGCTTTCGAAGCATCAGAAACCGATCCCTGGTACTATGTCTGCAATATCACTCTCGGCGAGACGCAGAAAGACCCTTATAATGTCTCCTATATCTCGGATCATATGGCTCAGATTGCAACTGCCTCGATTGCCCAAGTTGGATACACCGACTATCTTGGCGTAGCCTCACAGATCTACCCGAGAGATAGTCCCTGGGGATCCACTGCCAACGGCAGCACCGACGAAATCGGATTGGCCATCTCAGTCTTCGCTCTAGGAACCATCGCCGGCGCAACAATGTACAATCCCTACACGAGCTACATCGGCAGTGCCCCCAGCCAAGGCGTCTATCTCCACGTTGGACACCCGTACTTCTTCTACCTGATTATCGGTCTGATCTGCGGGTGTCATTTGATTTTTATCGTTGTTGTGGCCGTGTTGACGAATAGGGTCATGGTAGGACCGGATGGACACTTGAGCATGAGTTTGTTGTTGAGGCCAATTGCAGATGCGTTGAATGGTGTAAGTGGTGGGAAGGAGAATAAGGCATTCAGGGATGCCAAGAGGAATACGACGGTGTTATATGAGAAGCCTGACAGGGGTGGGCAAAGGTGGAAGTTGAATATGATTGATCGTTGAGAGGAGTATCCCACCTAGGGAGGATGGCTGCGAGAATGAGAAGGTTAAAGGTCAATATACTGTTTAGAGATGCAACGTAACCCTGGTAAGGGTGGACTCTGGGCCAGGCCACCGTCGTCGTTGTCGACTCGAAATCGTGGACTTTGACAAAACTCTGTTGTCGATGTCCAAGAATGGATAATCGACAGTTCCAGCTGAATCAGTAACATTAAAGCTGTGACCTCAACAGAGATTCATCCTCTCGATTCTGGTCCCTACCGACATGTTAACATGCTAGCTTTGGAGATTCTGAACAGTTCATTGTCGATTTTGATATATTTATTCGCAGCAACTACAGAGCGAAGCAATTTCCTAACCACCCACGCCATCGTCAAGATCCTCGTCGACATAGCCATGGATAACGAACGCTTTCAAATATCCCTTCTCCCTCTTCCTGTGATTGACGAAGGAACCCTGCGATTTCAAGAATAGCCTATCTCGGCTTCTTTGATAGCCACAAGCCACTGACGGCTGGGATATTGTTGCGCAAGGAGACCTGGAGTTCCTGGGACACGATGGATATGAGAAAGGTCGTTCTGGATACTTCTTTCGGATGACTGCATTTTTGATATTCTAAGTCTATATCTGCCAGGCACTCTCCTTCTGTCCACATGTCCCACAACTCTTCCACTGGATCCATACGAATCTGTCTTCCCGACCTGACTTTCCTCCGACGCCGAATCCACCAACATCGAGGAGTATTCCCTTCCCCTCTGACCTCCTCAAACCATCCTTGCCCAGACCAACACTCTCAATCCTTGTAAATCTCAATAGCTTCACTACATTCACCGATCTCAGCGCCCAAGAGAAATCAAAGACAAAGCTATCTATACCCAGAGTCGTGTGAAAGAGGACTTTCCTCCCATCTACACTTGTATTTCCTCCCAGCTTCCAAACGCCTTGTCGTCCCTTATGAAAAGTATAATCCGCTAGCTCCAAGCTCGAAATTACAAACGAAGACATTGTAGCTAAGGACGACCTTCCTAGCGCAGCTGATCCTTTGGAGGGTATCGAGTTGGGTGTCGAAGACTGTCTATACTTGTCAGCTGGTAGAGCGAGGAATGCGGGGAAGGTAAAGGGGGACTTAATCCTGTATAATATATCAATCTCTGTCTACTCCCGCTCGAAGAGATCTTTGGAATTCATTGTCAACCTCGTTGGCAGTGCGTCCACAATTGAGGAATGTTCGCCAGCAACTCTGCACTATACTCGAGAATCAGCTCAAAAAACAAGGTTATAGAAGGCCCAACGTACCGTTGCTGAAGATCTTGCTAATTTACCTCTTTGATCCAAGCTTTGGACAGCTTCTGAACCACTGAGGCACCTGCAATTCCCTGAGAAATGGAGCAGCTGCTCCCCGTTCTCGAGCATTGGCGATGCTATGGAATGCGAATATCATGCCATCTGTCCGAGGATGTCAAAGAAAACTTTCCAGTGAACAGGTGGACGGAATGATGGAGCAAGTCCCCTCACAAATCGAGCAATGGAAATGCCTTGATATGTGTGCTGAAGCCGCGCAGAACAATTGAGTCAACGAAGACTTCTTGTTCAAGTGATCTACGACAGTAAGAGTCGACTAAACCACGCGCTGAATGAGTATGCTCACGATGTTGTGCGCCGGAGGGCCTTGATCCCAGAAAATCGATGAAGATTTTCCGGAATGAGAGCTTCTCGAAGAGAAAGAAGTCATAAGGGAAAGACTCTCCTCCCTGATATGTCCAATGGCGATGACCATTTTTGGGATACTTGGATAACACAACTCAACGAAATCAAAGAAGACTTGTCGGTTTGGGTATTGACGATTGCGATATGGGAATCGACCAAAACGCCTGTTGGAATGAGCACGGTTGATGCATATGATGGATTTCGGGACATTCTGGAATGGTCAGCCTTGTGGAGGAGTCATGGCATTCGGCGTAAGATTTACCTGTGTTGTTCACACAAAGCCCTTGATCTCTGGGATTCGTCGTAGAAGTCCAAGAATAAGAACGCAGCATCGCAAGGAAGCGAATCATGAACGTCCTCAAGTACATCTAATGGGGATGACCATTATACTGATGCTTGAGCAGCCGTCTCGACCTGACAAATCAAGGAAGATCTGAGAGACAAGAGGCAGAGAATGCCGAGCAGGACCGGTGGGGGCCATGGCCTTCGACCGCCGTAACAGCAGATTGATATCCTCCGAAGAGAGCCGATACAGGAAACTAACTCAGTGGAGAGAGAGGAGACTGCCCAGGAAACAGAAACAAAAGTGAACCGCGCCACTACGAACTGTTCCGACTCGATCTTGGCTCTGCAGACTCTGGTAGAAGAGCTGCAGGTTCGTAGAGGGCCCTGTGGATAAGACTCGAGTCATCGCCCTCCATTCGTATGTTTGTGATCTGTCTGGGGAAAGTTTCCACCTAATCAGGTCTTGTCCATCTCGTTCACCTTTGGTGTATGGTGGATTTCAGGCATTGGTGAACTTGATAACCACTTGTGCTACCGTTGCCAGCAGATTGTCTGACCTGATGTGGTGAGCCAATTAGAGACTGGAGATGAGCTCCAGGCCGGCAGAAATATGATATTGAAAGGTGTGAGTTGTGGGTGGAGGCTGTGAAGAGTTGTGGGCTGCGACAGAGCTTTTCATGGAGGCTTCGAAATGTGACGATGTCAAGGCGATGCCAGCCATGGTCCTTCAAATTCAAGCAACTTTGTTCTTTTAGAGGCATATCTAGCAACTCTTCTTATATTTGTTGTTTTCTACATAATCATGCCTCTGAGAGCAATTTCAGGTCTCGTCAATATCCCATTTCCAATTGCAAGCAGCCAGGTCATCCCACCAATCCCGTGGCTTCCATCGTTGTGCCAAACTGCGCACAAACGCTCATATTCAATGACACTGTCTACGAAACTTTTGGCCAAGGTTTCAAGTAGAATGCCTTGTCCAATGGGGTCACTGTCATATCCCTTAGTGACTCGGGCAAAGGTACCACCACTGGTCCATTCTCACCAACCAAAATACAAAGTACTCTGCCACTGATGCAGTCTCTACATGCCTCATTTGGATGCTCAGACGCCGGGGGATTCCTGTTTTTGGCCTTTCGCATAACACGGGTAGAGGAACATCGCTTGTGGCTGATTTTGGAAACTCCAGACCAAGATGTCTTGTTTTTCTTCCACTTTTCGATCAATTCCTCCATACAGTCCACAACTTCCGAGTTGACCTGGTCTGCAGAAACTCGAGTGCCATCCGCCAGTTCTCCACTGACCAAGAAAGTGTATCCTTCACCTCTTTGTCGATTCGTGTTCCTGTTGGCCGAGGAAGATCGACTGGATGAAGATGCGACAGAACTTGACCGACGACGTGCTGTAGTGTTCGCACTTGGGGTTCGAGGAGTCTCGGGACTGGCCGCTGTGAACGAGGTAGGCGGTGTAGATGGTATAGCCAGCGTAGATCGTGTTGATCGTGTAGATCGTCTATCTGGTACCGGTGAGGCGGCAGCACTCAGAGACACTGTCGGTGAGGGAGATGTCCCGGCTGTTGAGGATCCAGCCAATGGCGGGCTTGGAGGGTCTGCATCAGTCACAGTGGGTGCTGGTGGTCGTATGTGAGCAATGTCCACCAATACTGGGGATGTGGGTGGAGGAGGCGGCGGTGGCATGCTCTCGGCGTCCGCCCGTGGTCGTATGTGGACAACGCCCACCAATGCTGGGGATGCTGGGGATGCAGGTGGAGGAGGCGGCGGTGGCATGCTCTCAGCGTCCGCCAGTATTCGATCAACTTGCTGCTTCGCATTTGTCCATATTGCGACTTCTGCCGTTTTCTTCTCCAGAGCAACTCGGAGAAGTCGTAGCTCTCTCTTCATACCGAGTCTCTCCTCTCCCCAGGCGGTTTTCTGGTGGACTAGGGATAATCCAGAAGCATAGGAGCGATCAATAGCAACTTTTAAATCGACATTCTGAGCTTCCAGGCTCAGTGCTAGGTTCCTGGCTCCATCAAGTTCCAATTCTAGGCGTTCTCGCTCTTGCTGGTCCCGAGAGTTGACTTGGAATCGTCCACGTCGATTTTTCATCCGCTCCTGCAGAGCACCGAGCTTGTTCTCTGTTGCCATTCTAGCAACTTCGGAAGCTCTCAATTGAGCATGTAGGCCTTCAACTTTGCGATTTTGGTCCGAATTTCGGCCTTTCTCGATTTTCAGCTCATCTTCCAATTCCCGAATTCTCCGTTCCTTGTGCCGTAAGTCTTCCTCCACATTCTCCTTGGCACTTCGGAAAGCACAAGTGTGATTCCCATCATGCGAATTTGAAGCGACCTGTTTCATGAACTCATCCAGTTGTCTACCCAAACTTGTCGAGGTGGAATTTGCCCCTTTTTCTAACCACAAGGTCTCGTTCTCTTTCTTCAACCTCGTCAGTTCCTCCGTAATCTTGAACTCCATCCGAGCCAACTCGGCTTGGACAGCGGGAAACAACGATTGGATCTGTGCGGCAATGGTCAGACGCTTTTCTTTCGATTTCTCGTCCAGCTTGCCTGAGTAATGGTCTAGCGCCTTCAGATGAGTCTCGCAAGCCTTCTGGAGACTGGTACTGTCTGTAATCACTTTCTCCCGTCTTACCAGCTCAGGAACAAGAGCTTTCGTATTGGTACTTGCCGAGCTGTGCAGTCGACTCGTCACTAGACTGATGTCAGCTCCCTCAACCTTACCTTGTGCGAGATTGGCCATCAGGTCTGCTTCACAATATTCACGATGATATCGCGCCGGCTCGAGAGTTGGTGCAATGTCCCGGTCGAAAGCATCGAAGTTTGGGCCCAATGCTCCGGTCCCTTTGTGGACGACATTACTCCCGAACATGGAGTAATAACCCGTAGAAAAATGACCTGGAGCCATTATTATTACAGCAAATCAATAAAGATTTCTGTAGAAGATGTCGTTGATAACAACGAACACCAGACACACCGAAGAAATACTACAAGGAGAGTTAACTCCTGTAGAGGGTCGTTGCGAACAACGAACACCAGACACACCGAAATAAAACTACAAGGAGAGTTAACTCCTGTAGAGGGTCGTTGCGAACAACGAACACCAGACACACCGAAATAAAACTACAAGGAGAGTTAACTCCTGTAGAGGTGTCGTTGAGACAACGAGCACCGGACACACCAGAGAGACAGAAAATTAATTCCGTACCCTCGCCACACCGAAGAAAAAACCACAAGGAGAGTTAACTCCTGTGGAGGTGTCGTTGAAACAACGAGCACCGGACACCAGACACCCCAAAGGGCCACCACCAAGACTGTCGTTGATAACAACGAAAAAGGGGTGCGAGAAGGCTATGAAGCCAGCTCGCGGATCACAGATGAAGCTTCCAATATATCTCAATCAGACGATTCATTGATGATGGAGAAGAAAGAAGAGAAGCGAAGAAACGGAATCTGGGATATGCAGCTCGCTAGCTTAGTGTGCCGCAACCACCCGGATAGGGAAGTGCCGGGTGCGGGGGCAGAGAAGCGGCACGGAAATCTACCTAGGTATTTATCAAGCATGTCGAAGCGGCCGAGTTATCTCATTAAGCCTACTCACTTTTTAATTTATTTCACAGTCACAATGATAAAATGTTGCGATAAACCCAGTGTAGATTCAGATATTCAATTTCTCAGACACCTTCAGCCTCCATGTCCTTCTCGAGCTCTTCTGCAAAGTCCATAAAGTCAAGTATTGGATCCGTCAATTCTGCCCATATCTGTCTTTCCCTTGCCTGCTGCTCCGCTACTTCGTCACATTTCTTATCCAAAGCTCTCGCTGCAAGCGCCACCTTCTCGATACTTTCTCGATGCTGTTTCGAGACCTCGACGAACCTTTCGTAGAATTCCGCCACAGCCTTCATCTTGTCCAACTGTTCTGCTACTCGCTTGTGGAAGCTCGGATCGCGAGCTAACAGCTCCTGTTGGGCATTGTAATGCTGCTTTTCCGTCTTCTCGGCCCCTTTGTGACTGATTCCCGCTGGGTAGTGACTGAAACCGCCGCCTTGACTGGTGTAGACAAGTGCAAAGCGACTGGCCAGAATTTCGTCGTACATGGCGTGTGTGTGATGCGCAAGGTGGTGGACCACATATTGCTTGATCCTGTACTGTGAGAGATGGTTGTGGGTCATGCAGATGGCTTCGGCCAGGTTCATGAGGTAGTTGGAGCTGGTATGTGCGGCGTGCTGGGCAAGTCGCTCATGTGGTGTCTTTGCGAAACCTACCTCACACAGAGGTCTCTCAAGTGGTTCGTCGGCTGACAGCCCTCGAAGTCTCTCCCTTGTAGCTTCTATCCATTCCATACACTTCCCTGCTTGTATATCTGACTCGATGTATCGACGCTTCCCTTCTTTTGCTGATCGAGGACCCCATACCTTCGAGGGTAGCGCTGAATCGACCTTGCCAGCAAGTTCGTGAGATACAGAGTCGTCATCTGGCTTGCCGAGTCCGCTGAGGTACAGTTCTCCGATGTCCAGTATCGACCTGCAATCATCTACAGTAGTAGCTACTCCTCCCTTTCCAACGAGGTAGTTGGCATATGTGGATGGACATACCTTGTTCCTTGGTAGATTCTCGTTCATAAGCCTTAAGGCTTTCTTGAGCTCCGGGTTACGATTCTCCTCCTCTGGTAGATTCCCATGTACGACATGTTTCAACACCAAAGGGTCCCAGCCAATGACCATGATCCATAGGGAATGTAGAAGGTCTCTGTAATGACACTTTTGACTGGCCTTCCGTTTAGCCACCCATCCATCACAGGGCATTCCCGTCAAATCCATAGCCGCCATGATCAGAGCGTCAATGCCTTGATCTAGGGCCTCAGTGAGCTGCTCCGAGTATCTGTTGTATATCGAATCTTCGCCAGTTGCGCGGATTTGGGTCTGCTGCACTGGAGGCTCCTCATCAAGGTCGATTCCTTCTTGTTCGATCTGGGTTTCGGCAAAGGCAATCTCTGCCGCCGCTTCTTGAGGATTGTCAAAGACGGAAGGCTGTTCACCAGGCGATTCTTGCTCACCCCGGCGCTGGGCGTGCTCATCCTCTGGCGAAACTTGTCCCGAATCGATTTCCCGGTCTGGATGTCCATGCAGATCAGCCACTCGTAGGGCTGGCCTTTCGTTCGCCAAAGTTGCAGAGCTCGGCGATGCTGATTCACTTGCAACGTTCGCATCATGGTCTCCGTCGCCAGGTACCACAGAGTCGTAACCGTCTATCGATAGTTCCGAGGGCTTATCAGCACCAGAGCTTAGACCAGCAGTCCTAAACTTTTTTGGATCTTGCCTGGTCTTGGTCGGGGTGTCTTGATGCTGGCGTTTCCCTGGCGAGAACGTCCGGATTGAACTGCCCACCCCCCTTTCTGTTGATCTTGGACTGTGCCCATGATGGTCACTGTTTGCCTCAACACGATGATCATTTTCATCGGTGAAGTTCAGTCCCATTTGAGACATTTCAAAAACATACACAATCAACGAAGACGTGTAGGTAGGTAAGGCGAGGTTCAAAAGTCCCCTTTAGGATGAAACCGCAATGGCAGTTAACTCCTATGGGTATCGTTGATAGCAACGAGTACCAAACACACAAATAGACTACAAGGAGAGTTAACTCCTGTAGAAGTGTCGTTGAAACAACGAGCACCGAGACACACCAATAAACTACAAGGAGAGTTAACTCCTGTAGAGGTGTCGTTGATAACAACGAGCACCGAGACACACCAATAAACTACAAGGAGAGTTAACTCCTGTAGACGTGTCGTTGAAACAACGAGGCACGAGATATGTTCTATCTAAAGATAGAAAGCCGCCGTCCGAAAGAATGATAGCAGAAATGGAGATTCTGGGTCTTTGGAAGTGGGATGCAGAGGGAAGGGGGAGGGGGATGGGGCGAGCAATTGAATACCTAAATCCACGGTGCGAGAGGCACGCGAGTTCACGTGATAGAAAGAGGATTCAACCAAAACGGGCAGGAGCAGGAGTAGAGCAGGAGCACTTCACTCAGACGTCGATCCGAAGCCTGGACATTGAACCCTTGTTCTACCTGTAGGAACTTAGATGTGAAGACCCAGGAGCTGACTTAAGCATACCTACAGTGACCTTGACCCGCGTGCTGCGTGACTGTGGCCATCTACCAGGTCATTTGGATCCGGGAACATCTCCAATGCAAACAGCGACATCAATTCATCCCATTCACACATCGACCCAGTATTTTCCAGGTATCAGAGACACCGTCCGAGATCCTGACCCCGTCATGACTTCCATTCCAAATCCCAGCACCCTCACTTGATTGGGATAATGCAGCGATATCCACTCACCTGCTCAGTAGGTTTATCTCATAGCCATAAATTTTACCATCCACCGAAGCGTACAGCTCGTCGAATTTCATCATTCTCAGACAGCAGAAAATACCAGTCTTGTAACGCTACACCGTCGAGGTGGAATCATCTCGCCGCCAGTTGCCTGGGATGGTACGAATATCCGGAAGGACCGTCTGGTGAACTGGCCCTGCCAATTTTACTAGTAAGAGTCATCCGTAAATGTCGCTTTGGATATATCAAAGAGGCAGTATTGTACGTTGCTGGATTCCCTTGAAAGAGACCCAGGACGATGTCGATGCTGATGTGGGAACGGAAAAACTTTCCTCCGCCAGGATCATGTTCACGTCCTCATTCCCTAACCTTCACCACTGTCTTTCTAACCTTGCTCAATGTCCTGCGATAACTTCTGAGCCATATTTACAGATTGCGTAAGACCTACATCGAGTTCTTTCGCAGGCGATGCCTATCAGTGCTGCCTATCCGACCTTGCTCGTGAAGTCGGTCATTCTTCGTCACATCCACCACAAGAACGAAAATCACGATTACTTCAAATAAAAAACAGAAGGAGCTTTCAGATCGTTGTATTAGTTAACTACCGCCAAAGTAGATCACCTTTGCCCTTTTTCATGTCCCTTCACCCTCTCGCTCCAGTCACCTTTCTCATAACCCCTTAGGTATCCTCTACACTTCATCAGGAGTTGTAACCCGCTCATCTACCTAAACAACCACAACCAGACCTGATCTTCGCACATTCAATCAGGGGTAGGGTTGAAAACAACATGCATTTGACAATGGAGGCAGAGAGCTTTTCAAGCAGTCCCGAGACCACTGGTTCTGAAGAATGGAGACTTGGATGATTTCCGAGGACTTGTTAGTCGACGTTTACCGAGATGTTGTTTGTGTTTGGATCTTCTAAAAGGATACCCATCGTACCTAGTATGAATCCCAGAATGCATCTGGCACCCTCTGGCGTACATCTGGACCGTAATGATAGCCAAAAAAACAATATCCTGCCATTGGAAGACAATCTAAGCTTAAATGGTGCCGAGAAACTCTTTTTGAAACTCAGACTGGCTCCTATCAACGTCAGGTTAAGTATCGTCGTATTCGACTCTGTCTCATGAGCTTTAACCCAGTGTTTAGTACCTGCAAAACAGATTGCATCTTGTGATATAGATATCATGCGATACCAGTGGAACCCCCAAGTTGAATAGTTCTCTCTTTGCCGGCTTGTTTTCACTGTCGCATGCCCCTGGACAAACTCGCTTCAGTGAAGCGGGCCCCTGAATTGTTATCTGGCGGCTCTGTCCTGACCCAGCTGAACCTAATTCGAACAGTGCCTGTCCGTTTCCCATCACCGAGCACCGTCACAACAACAACAACACTCTGCATCAGAGATAAAACACACGCCACATGCTGAGCATCCGTATCTGACCTAGGACTTGGGACGCAAGCAACGCGAGGTCGATTCTTCATGCGCTGGCGAGCAATACGACGACCAGCACGGTGGAGGTAGGATCCCGTTTCATGTATGACGGGGGAATGCCACGAAGCCCACTCGATCGCCCTCATATTCGTCCCCATGTCTCCTGCAACAATAGGAGCCAGCCTCTAAACATATAAAACCTGATGTTTGGATCTGCGAGACATGCGCGGTGTGTCTCCTGAGTAGTGATGGATCAAAGATTCGATGCGCCAGAGTCCCAACAGACGTCTTGTTCCCACTCCCGAAATATCTTTCCCCATTCTCGAAATATGCATACCGACCAGACACTTCCCTAGGCTTGTCGAACGTCTTATCTGAATGGAGGAGAGCATGGATAGAAGACTATACCGGAAACTGCGGAGGTCAGCGGGGAGGAATAATACGACAATCAAACCTGGAGATGCCAATGACTCGACTGGAGAACTATCAGCCACTGCTGTGGGCTTCGAGTACAACTGCGACAAGCTGACGCCCACCTTGATGGCCAACAGTTTGACCCACTGAAGGATTGATTGAGACAGTCGAGCTCTTCTGGAGAAAGCTGTTGGACTGTCGTTCCTGTTTGGAGGTAAGACTTAGCAGCGAGGACGTTGTTGCTCCTCGCATTGCCTATCAACACGGCCCGTTCCACTCGGAATCCATTTCAGAGTCCAGGAGTTTCTGATACTGCTCGGACGAAACTCCTAATCCAGGATTGAACTCAGTGCATCCTCCTCTCCATCCCAGTTTGAGAGCTTCTGCAGTATCAATGGTGATTTTCCTTTCTTCGAGTTCTGCTCCTTTTTCATTTACTTCCATCCTTCTGGAAGTCTTGACAAATTCTGTACTATCTGTCGAGATTTTTCCAATCGCCAGTTCTTTACCCCGCCCCTGGCCCAATAACTCCCCACAAAAATATTCTGCCATCATTGCCATGAAATCGCGATAAGCTGGCGTCTTGGAAGTCTTGGGTATATGCCGCATTCCATATACCTTGGCGACGAATGTCCTTCCTCTTTCAGATTAACCCACTCTTGGGGTACCATCAATTGTCTTGGAAATCATAACGAGCTTCCACGAACAGTTCTCGCAAACATGGCAAACATCCTTGGGCTCTTGGACTTCTATGGGGTTGCTGAGGCAGTGCCTGCAACGGGATCACCGTTTCTGGGGTTGGTTCCTGGGGTTGTATCTTGTACCTGCTTTTGACTTCCTCCACAACAACTCCGACTGGCTCTTTCAAGGCCAAGGGACCGTTATTGTGCGCCTTAGCTTGGAAGCTATCTATGCAGGCAAGATCACCGTCGAGATAGACTTGCCACAAACTCAGGCATTGTAGTACTGATACCCCTCTGCCGAGCCTCTTGTTTCCTTCCTTTCCTAGCTCTACTTCTCTATCTTGCAGCAAGTCGACATCAGCATTCGGGACCCACGGCTTGTAGCGGCTCTCTTCGAAGAAACATTGAGTGAAGATCCCATGATGGCCAAGCTGTCGAGGGAGCTCGCTGGGAGGGGCGCGAGATATATAAGTAGTCCTGCATGCGCAGTTTTGAGCTGGTTTCCCCCCACGCCCGACCCCAAACGTCCACTGTCTCTGATACTTCCGACGGAACTGTATTTGAAAGCTTGTATCATATAAGCCTCGCAGTCACTATGCGTTTCACACCCTCGGTATTCGGCGCGCTCGCCCTTGCGGGTGGTGCTGCCGCCGTGGAAATGGCAGTCAATGAAGAGCTTGCCAGCTGTAAGTATGCCGGCCTATGGAAATGATTTATTGCTCATAACTCGTTAGCTTTCTACGACTCTGGACTGGCCATGGACCAAATCATGACCGCCAAGTTGGCACACTGGGAAATGGAGGAGGAGATGGGTATCATGGCCGCTGAGTTCCCAGCATGGCACAAGAGAGTTCGTTGCTCGAATGGTATTGCCGATGCTCTTCCTGGTGTACCAGGCCATCAATTCAAGTGCCGCAATGTAAGTTTGTCCTTATCTATCCTTGGATTCTACTGATATTTAAAAGATGGACTTGTACTCATTCATTCCCATGGCTGATCTTGGCTGCCCGAACGCAATGGGCTCCGGATCTTGGGGATGGACTGATGAGGAGTCAGGGCGTGAATTTGTTGCCGCCGGTTGCTACTATGGGACAGCATTCATGGAGATTCTCCCTACCGGACAGCTTGTCAAGCTCGGTTTCCTGTGAGTCAAGTGTCTTTCTAACCTTAAGTCCCTGTCTAACGACCCATAGCACATCCTACGCAGCACTCGGCTCAGGATCCAGATGGAAGGAGCTTCGTGGTTACAAGAACTACATGGTCATCGGCAGTGAACTTGATAATCATGGAGTTCAGATCTTCGACATGAAGAAGCTTCTTACCGTCGACCCCGCCAGCCCGGTAACTTTCGATGGTACCATCAGCACCAGCAGTGACTTGACCAGTCACATCCAGCCGTCTGTTTTCGGCCGTTCTCACAACGTCCATGTCCACAACTCTCTCCCATACTTTGTCACTGTTGGAATGGGACCCAGACTTCAGGGTGAGCCAACTTGCTGGTCTGGCATCATCTTCTGGGATATCACCGACATTGAGAACCCAAAGCGTGTTGGATGTGCCGGAGAGGACGGATATGTCCACGACATTCAATGCTTGATTTACAAGGGACCTGACACCAAGTATGTCGGCACCGATGTCTGCTACGGCTACAACGAGGACACCTTGACCATCTACAACGTCACCGACAAGGCCAATGCCAGCATTATATCAAGAACTTCCTACACCGGAGCTTCGTACACTCATCAGGGAGAGGTTCTCGACAAGGAATGGCAACAGTACATCATTCTCGATGGTAAGCACAACGCACTCTTTGTTCATCTCTCATGCTAATCCGAACCAGACGAGACCGACGAAGTCAACCTCCGAGGCCCAGCTGCCGACAGATACCCCGTCACCTACGTCTGGGACATCTCCTCCCTCGAGGCACCAAAGCAAACCGGTATCTACAAGGGAACCACCACCACCATCGACCACAACCAGTACGTCATCGGCGACCACGTCTACCAATCCAACTACGGCTCCGGTCTCCGCGTCTACGACATCTCATCCATCCCCGAGAACTCCAAGGGAACTGATGTCTGCGAGGTCGCCTTCGTCGATATCCTCCCAGAGGATGATAACCTTCCAGGCGGTGGAAATGTCACTTACTCTGGCACCTGGTCGCACTACCCCTACTTCAAGTCCGGCTACATCTTCGTGCACACGTGAGTCAAGTCTCCCTCCTTTTTCCTCTATGCAACATCAAAATCTAACACCCCCACTAGCATCGAGCGCGGTGCATTCGTCGCCAAAGCCGCTGGCGCTTTCCCCAAGTGCAAGAAGTCCTGCAACGCCGACAACTGTCTCCGTGGTATGCGATCTGCCGACAAGCTCGAGGAGAGCAAGGCGTTCTGTGGAGAGTTCACCAAGACCGTTAATGTCAATGTGACGGCTCTTGCCTCGACTGTTCCGTATGTGGCTAATGCTTGCTCCGGAAATGTCATCTCGAGGGTTAGCTCGGCTTGTGCTTGTTTGCCCACTGCTTAGGTGGAGGGTGCAGGGGTTGAGGTGGATGTGGATGTGGATGTGGATGTGGATGACGAGGGAAAAAAGAAAAGTTTGCATGAAGAAATGAATGTCATGATAACGTATGAATCTGTATATAT
This sequence comes from Cadophora gregata, assembly GCF_030347475.1. Taxonomy (NCBI): domain Eukaryota; kingdom Fungi; phylum Ascomycota; class Leotiomycetes; order Helotiales; family Ploettnerulaceae; genus Cadophora; species Cadophora gregata. The sequence goes on along the minus strand of NW_026695940.1, from coordinate 1,728,140 downwards.
GTAAATATGGAATCAAAAATAAGAGAAATGACGAGGAACTGGGTCTTCGTGGCGTCGATAACAACTGTGTCGCGTTGTTTACTTTTAGTATCTCGCTTCCTCTCGAACTTATATTTTACTTCTCACCTGTCACCTTTATCTTCTCAATTAATCAAACTCACCTTCACATTCTTATTATATACTCCCCGATAGCTTGCTGGTCGTGGTAACGACCCCTCCCCGAACAAGCTCCTTCTCACTATCTCCAACTTGGTGTCTCAACGACACCACTACAGGAGTTAACTCTCCTTGTAGCTTTGCTTTACTACGCGCCATACATCGTGTATTTGCGCTCGGTCAGCAGCTATAAAAGGCGTAGCCAATTGTTTTTTTTTCTTTTATCCTTTTATAATCACCTTTAAGTTGAATTGAATTTAACTTGGTTTATTTAAAGCTCTTTGTTTATATATCGCCTAGCTACCTAACTTCTATTTCACTATAACAGATACTCACAAGTTATTTTTGAAGTACTCGGCATCAGTGTTTATTTAAATTAGAGCGCTGGATCCATCTTCTATTGCGTTAACACCTGTAGCGTAGGTATATCCATGTACAACTCAATCCCCTTCTTCTCAAAGTCTAACCCTCCACCTCCCTCCCCCTCCCTATCCTCCACCCAATCCCCCGGCGTATAAAACTTCGACTCACTCACAAACTCCGTATTCGCAACAGCCGCCCTCCCAATGATCCGCACATACGATACCTCCAGCCTCACAACTGCAACCACATCCGACTCCCAGAAATGAAACAACATATCTCCCACCCGGGCATTGCTAGGTAACAATCCAATCACACCAGAACGCGTAGAGAACAGTCGTGGAGCAGACTGTTCCGGCGAACCATTCTCTTCAGGCCCGAATTTGAAGAGCGGGAGGAGTTCGTGCTCGCTTCTGCTACCTCGCGTTGGAACCCCCAGGACGCCATGCATGTCTTTTGCACCCTTCCAGGAGAAGTTGGGTTCGATGGCGCGGATCTTGTCGAGTTCGGACTTCTCGAGATCCAGGAGAACGCGCATGAATCCTTCGTTCTTCTTGCGGAGCTTCTCGAGATCTGTTTGGCATTTCTGGAGAGAGACTTTCCATTTTCGAGTAGCATCTGGGACGGCGATGAATTCATCGTAGGAACAGCCAACGGAAGATACGCTTCCCGTGTAGACACCCACTGCTTTGAATGCTTTCGTTCTGTCGTTGTTGGATTGCAGTGCGACAAATGGACTCTTTTTGTCCCCCAGATCCTGCTGCATCTGATATGTTCCTCCCAAGAGCTTCTGAACCAATTGACTAAAGTGCACAACCGTCTTGGTATTCGATGCCGTAGAACGATACTGGAATCGAACCACATCTTCGTATACCTCGAACAAGGATTTCGAATAATCGACTGGGAAGCTTCCATCCTGACAATCATGCGCAATTCCAACGAATCCATACACTTTATCCCTTGGTTCTTCACAGAGCGAGTCCTTGCAAACCTCCATTAAATTCGCCAGCAGAAAACTATCTCCGTGTCTTCCCTCTCTCTGCCGTGCCAACTTAACAGCCAAGTTCGTACCATCGTCCTCCATTATACTGCTAAAGAAGTTCACCCATAGTGCCGAATTCGACTGCCAATTATTCTCCTGATCGATCTGCGACTTCAACCCCCAATGGAGCTCCAAATCCGTCGCCGCTCCAATCTCCTGCACAATCCATATCCTCCTCCAATACGACTGATGACACAGCGTTACCAGATCATCTAAGCCCCGGTAAGGTGATAATTTATAAACCCGCTCATCCTCCATCCCCATCGTCTGTGCGCCGAAAGGAACTATAATCCCCAACCAAACCAGCACCCTCTTCGCCCGCGCATAGATATACGCCATCAACTCCACTTGCCTATTCCTCTCCTCCAGATCCGCCTGGTTGATACATATCGCATCTATCCACAGCACCCTCTCCTCGGACGTATGGCGCAGATGGACCAGTGCCAGGAAGAGGTTCTTCCGCACCTCAACCCGCACGCCGTTGAGCTCTATAGCTCGTAGGTCGTCGGCTCGCCCCCATGTGTATGATAGCGCTTCGTACTTTGGCCGGTCTGCGAAGGCGGAGCGACCCAGTTTGACGCGGATGGGGGTGTGTCGGTGACCGGGCTCGAGGATCGCGAGGCGGATGGAGGGGCGTACGGCGGAGAGGTCGAGGGGCTCGTAGGTGAAGTTGGGGAAGCCGTGGATGGTAGCGGAGGTTGTGGACATTGTGGAGGGAGGGAGAGAGAGAGGCAGACAGCGGCTGGCACATGAGGGGGATGGCGGGGTTGGAAAGGAGGGATAAATACGCGCCAGCTAGGAGGAGATCATGGCCATTGGTCGCTGGAGATCAGTGCTGTTGTCCACAGTTGGGGGCTGAGAAAGGTTGCAGATATGCTGAAGGATGATCTCGCAGCTTCTTGACAGTGAGGAGGATATTGGTTGTTGATTGATACATTGGTCCCAGCGAGGTAGCTCAGTTATCGCATCAATGCCGTTCTCTGTGGATCCACCATTGCTTGAAGCAAAGCTTTGATTGTATTACTGCCATCGAAAACTGCAAAACCCACGTATGAACCCATCGAAACATATTCGGATCCGGAGGAAGACATCGCAAAAGAAGAGGAGCTGCCGGTCGGTCGATGCTGGTGATCTTGCGGGAGTGAAAGTTGATGGAACATTCAAGGCCATCAGGGTTGTCTTCAGCGCCTCTTCGCTAAAACATCACTCTAAACACTCGCCTAGGAATGTTTATTTACAGTTCAAGTTTCCTTGACGAATGCAGCAAAAACGATACTATTATGCAAGCTGCGTATTGATCCAAATTACTACTGTATACTCCTCACTACTCAATATCGATCTCCAGTCTATCAAGTACCCATCATCGACATCTGTCTTCCACTGGGAAGCTTTTTGGACACGGCACTAGGTGCAATGAACCGTTTCTTTTAGGTGAAGACTCTTGCTACGAGAAAGACGCAGGACGCAGGATTTCTATTATCACAAAACTCGAGGCAGAAAGATGGAATAGTGTATCTCAAAATCGCTTCTTCATTCTGTGAGCTTGACCTGGCTGTAAACCTCCCTTTCGTTGTACTGTTTCGTCCCTGACACCTCGATATCTCTTCACCACCTCCCGCTATGGTCCAGCCACGGCGTGAATTACTCCATTAACCAATTTTCTCCTCAGATGGACCTTGAAACCAAGAGAAGGTTCTCACCAAAATACGGTCTGCTGTCACACCCATCAAACACTACTGCCTCATCACCTACTGCGGTCTCAAAGCCCCCATCTCATTAACAGCCCACTTCCCATCAATATACTGCCTCAACCTCTTCCCCCAAAAGCTAATCGGCACAGCCACCAGTCCAACCGCCAAAATCGCCCCTCCCAATTGCAAATTCTGCCCCGCATACCCCTGACTCTTAACCCAAGGAACAATCGTGAAATTAATCCCAAAGCTAGCCACGTAGCTCAACCCACTCACAATCACCATCGCAGGAGCCGCCCACCTCGGAAACGCCTCCGTCACCCACAGCGAGTTCGCAGCCGCGAGACCAGCGAAACCAAATGAGTTGAGCGTGTAGGAGAAGTATATCCAGACGGGATGCCACTTCCGCTGGACGGCGAGACCGTAGACTACGACGCTGGCGGCGGCTGCGAGGACGGGGAGAATGAAAGCTGGGAGGTAATACTCTGCGTCGCGAACGCCCCTGTTCTTCATAGACAGGCGGCGAGTTATAGTGACGACCAGGAGACCAGCTGCGGGCCAGGCAGCGAGCGAGCCGATTGCCCCGGCCATGTTGACGAGTGCGACGATATGAATAGGGAGAGAGTAAGGGGGAGCGAGAAGAACTGTGGCGTAGGTCTCGCCGATGGAGAGCATACTTCCGAAGACGAGAGCTTCGAGGACAGCTACCCAGAAGACGAGAGGGTTGAGGATACAGAGTAGGATCTGTGGGTAGCAGGCTCGCATGGCTTTCCAGCCGCCTTTTGTGGTTCCCCAGACCTTCAGGTCGTATCTGCTCCAGCCTGGAGTTTCTGGAAGATCTTTGCCACCGGGAACTTCTTCCCAGGAGTCATATAGTTTGATTTTTTCGGTTGCGCTCTGGACTATGATTCGCCCGTCAAAAGCCACTGCCGGCCAGACGAAATAGGTCTCAGGGAAGAGGAAGAAGACTGCGAGACAGGCGAGGGCGGCAGGGCCAGTCCAGATCATGTAGAAGACCCTCCAGTTGGCCATAGCATCTGCCATGAAAGGCAGGGCGGATAGCATGCACATGTCGGCGGCACCGACGAGCGACCAGATCATAGCAATGGCGATAGGACGTTGGTGAATGAAAGTGAGGTCGATGACAACAAGGATCGCCTGAAAATGTCAGCGTCGGTGTTCAGCCGAGCAGCGAAACATACCAAACTTGTCCATGCACCCGCTGCTAGTCCTTGAAGACATAAAGCGGTCATTAGTGGGTAGAAATCTTTCAAGAAGCCAGCAAGAATTGTAGTTATAAGTACAATAAGAGAACAGAGTAAAAGAACTGGTCGTCGACCGACGGCGAGGGATAGTGGAATCCAGATGAAGGCCCCCAGACCCATGAAAAGGGTTGGTGTTGACTGGAGGATGGTAATATCAAATGGTTTCGTTTCCTGAAATGATCAATGGAAGTGCATCACATAACATAGTACATACCTCATAAGGATACTCAAGAACAAGTGGTTGAAGCACTAAGCTCACGACTTGAACCACACCAAAGCTTGAAATAGCAGACAAGAGAAGAGCTGCGAACGCCCATACTCGTTTCCACATTCCCCAGTTGAGTGGATCGCGACGGGACTTTGTGGGTATGGGGAGTTTGATAGTCTCTCCATCAGAAGTGATGAGGTAGACGCTTCCTGTAAGGTCCATTGTTTCTCGTTTGGACGTCATGGAGGGAGTGGGCTCGCCATACCGGGATATAGACGACTGGACTGAAGCCATCGTGGGTCGTTTGCAATATTTACAACTTCACAAAGTAGAAAGTGGATATGCAACCCAATATTTTGTGGAGTATAATTCTGCAATCCATATTTTGAAAGAGGTGTGGGTAGTCGAAGAACTACTTCAAGGCTGATCATACATGGTCAAACTTAGATGGAGGTCAGCTGTAAAGGTGCAGAACACCCAGGATCCAGCAATCGAGTCATGTTGGAGAGTAGTATATTGTGCCCACTCCTGCAACTGTATTGTGCTTGGTGGGTTGGATAGAGTTAAACTTCCTTACCCCAAACAGAAACCCACGGACCGCTCAGGGTGAACATGCTGATAGGCAGGAACAACTGTTTGTTGTGTATCGAAGCCACAGACTGATACGAAAGAGGCAAATGAAACAAGATATGCTTATAAAAGAACTCTTAAAAGCATGCAGAGTAAAGCATTTGGGTTTGCGAGCCACAGAGAAAAAGTAATCAAGAAGGCCAAGTATCTCGGACTACCCAAGGTGTTTGGAGTAAGGTTGAACTAAAAGGTACATGAATGGGAAGCATTGCAAACGGATCAGCTATCCAGTGATGACAGAGCTTCTGGTTTTGAATAGTCTGCATGTACGAATTTGTGAATATGCGTAAGGTTGTTGTTGATGGGACTGCATCCTGATCTGAGGAAGAAACGCTAGATTGTTGCTTGGCGAAATGCGTCAAGCCTGAGGCATCGCAAGTCCTGTATTTCCAGCAGCTTTGGCGATGCAGTCGTGGGTGGCTTCAACTTGGCAGCCTTTGCCCACAAAAACCCCAGATCATCTTCTCAGACATACAATTCCTGGTCTGTGATCCTGCTGTCATACTCCGCCAATCTGCGGGCTCTTTGGGTCACTCACCTACGCAACTGGGCCTCGTGTACAGTAGGTCAGCGCGGATCACCCAGTACTTCCTCGCATTCGTATGCGCCCTGGGCATATCGTTGAAACTTTCCACAAGTCCCAGTGGAAGGAACACCGAGAAGTGATAACAAAAGAAGCAGACTAAGGATCCAGAAGCTGCCGGCATGAGGCACACGGCGTCGAGGGTGCAGAGTGGAGAGAGACTCCGAGAGACATACCCACCGAATCGGATCATCATCGCAACAATTGAATTCAATCGAAGATACTCGTAGTGCGGTTCCGTTCCTGAGGTATGCATTTCATGCCATTGTCAGCCTCTCTCTCGCCTCTGCATGCACGCTGCATGCATGCTGACGAGAACCCCCTCAGTCAGTTGCTTGAAAGTCTCCATCCCCAAAAGCTGGGAAAGACGGAAAGGAGAGCCTCAGCAAGTGTCCATCTCATCTCCAGTTCAAACCCGAAAAATACAACTACAGGATTCGATCGACAAGATATAATTTTGGATGTCTCCACCGACGAACGCTTTAGCCTTAGAGCATGCCGTCGATAGTTGGTGGGGTCGGATGGACTGTTTGAGCCACCAAAAGCGGGATAAACCCCAGGTTCTTGTACCACTTGAGTGAGGCTGGGATGATGGAGGATTTTCGCATGGGGCGGTGACGGTGACGGCGATGGTGACACGGCATGCCGTTTTTGATGCAATGCAATCACATGGCGTCGGGTCAGAAGTGCATTTGCAGCAGAACTGCAGACTGGATCATCGTCGCCCTTCACAATGATAATGCGACTACAGTACTACTACTGGACCTTGGATACGAGATGACAGATGCGGCTGCATGGAAAGATGTTCTCGCCGTGATTACTCACGATAAGATCTGACGGTCCGGAACGAAGCCCAGTTGATTTGCTGAGAGAGAACGTACAGCACCACCAGCACACCTCCAGGGTCATCCTTTGACTCGTCGTCGTTCTGGGATTTTTCATCCGCACCTTGTCTTGTCAGCACTCTAAAATAATCCTCCTCTCATGGTTCCGGTCCTTCTTCCTCCCCGTGCTGGTCAAGATAACAAAGGTTCTCAAAATAGGTCATGATCGGCATTAATAGTCCTGGTAGATTTCGTATCGGTACCAGGATGTCAAGATTATGGGGATGAATGAGATGAGTATGTAGAGTCGTGGACTGCCGGTTATGTCTACAACTCGGCCCAGCTGCGCGATTTGTACCCAATTCTCAGATTCTCGGACCCGACGATAAAGTTTTGGTCTATCTTATGATTGGCATCGATTCTTGCTTGGAAACAAGGCTGATGATGAACATTAGATTCCTCGAATTAAAGTTCCAATCGTTCTTTCGCCTCAACAGTAATAAACTGAACAAACAGACCTCCAGAACTGCAGCTCGACGTCAGCAGTAAGTGCGGGGGATTAACTTCAGCGACTCGCTGTCAAAATTGATGCCATTTCAGCCGCCTTTTGACTTTTCAGCGAGATTATTATTGCTACTCTCCCCCCCCCCCCGCCTTGAATGTTAAATGTGTAGAAAACTGGACCTCGTGTGGGTAGCTACTAGGGGTGTCTATCCAATAATTCATTAGAGATCTGGCCTTGAGCAGGGCTTAAGTATCTCTCAAACCTTCTAAAGGCACCCTTGCTATTACAACAGACCTAATTCTGTCTTATGCTTTTGGCTCTATCCAGGGCCTCTAACCACTTAGCGCTTGAAAGTCAGGCCTCCGACCCGCAAAAGTTCACATTTAATATTCAAGCCGGGGAGGGGGGGGGGGGGGGGGGGGGAGAGTACCGACACGAAAGTTTAGCCAAGTATATTTAGTACAAGTAGTCCAGCCCGTCTCCAGCGGGCGGATCTCCAGCGTTCGGTTGACCAAGTCCCCGCGGGTAGCTCAACATAGCGTACGCCCTAGATTGATCATCATCAACCTCCTTGAGCTGATCTCCAGACTTACCTACTGTAGACTTGCAAGTTAAGCTTATCCGCCTGATTGGCGGGCTTGGCCTCCCCAGTCCTCTCACCCCATCTTCCCGAAATTATGCGGTGAGATCCTAATTTGCTTGAGCGAGTCCGAGCTATCGACTGCCTGCAGGATGCAAGCCAGTACGCCAATAGAAACGTTGCTGCCGCTGTCACCTGAAGATTTCATGCTTTGGGGCCTGTTGATGATTGGCAAGTGCCGAAGACAAGTTTGGGTCTTGGATTCAGCCACAGGGACTTCATCTCTGTCGACCAGTAATAGCCACTCGTGCCTGATTCCCCCCTGAGCATCGTCGTATCGTGTCTGGGGGAAAAGGCCTGAAAACGTCTGTGGTTTCTACATTTTATCATATCTTCTTCTGACATCTCAAGAAGAGGGATATGATCGCAAGGGTTGTGGGATTTTCAACTGCTTTTGTCAGATTCGGAGTAAGGTTACGGTTGATGTGCAAGGAGGTGGATGGATACGAAGGGGTTGTGTTGGCGTGCATACATACACCCTGGTGTGGATCAGCCCTAGCAAAGCTCTGGAACAAGCTCCAAGCCTCATCTCCACCCCGGACTTTTTCTTCTTTGGGCCTTCACAGTCTATAATCCTGCCGTGCCCTACTTTGTTTCCTCGGGACTTTTGTCACTTTATCATCATCTCTCTCTTTAACCACCTTCGTTTTTGGGTCAGAGAAGTGACGACCAGGAAACTCTTTCGTTCGTTTTTCTAATTCCTTGGCCTGTATACAATCGTTTGGAATCATGACCTACTCTCTGCAGCTTGCTGTGAAAACAGCACTGCTTGCATCTTTAGTAAGTTAGAATGGAATCAAGAAAGCTTCTATACTGACATTGATAGGTTTCCAGTTCGCTCGCCGGAACCATTGAGAAAAGGCAGTCAGCTGTCACAGGATGGACGTACTATGGATGCCAGACCGAGGCAACGAATGCGAGAGCTTTAGGGTTAAAAGCAACAGCATATGATACAATGACCCTGCAGTCATGTGCGACAGATTGTGCTGGCTACACCTACTTCGGAACGGAATATGGTCGAGAATGTGAGAGCATCGCCCAATCTTGAGAATCGAGGTCTGACTTGATAGGTTATTGTGGAAACTCTTTCGCTGCTGGGTCTGCAGTTGCCCCTCAAGCTGATTGTAGCTTTCCATGTGCTGGGAATTCAGCGCAGAAATGTGGAGCGGGCAATCGCTTGTCTGTTTACAAAAAGGGAACAGGAACTACTCCGGGATCATCAACGGCCAATCCAGGCACGACACCAACTGCTCAACCAACTCAGCCGGCAGGCCCTGGGCCTCAAAGAACTGGTCTCCCATCAGGTTGGGTTTATTCTGGATGTATCCAGTAAGTCAATCCGATACCATTAAATTACACTCTGACCAGTTCAGGGACAATATCAATGCTAGGGAAAATGCAAACATCCAAATTCCTACGTTCCCATATAAAGTCTGGGACACTGCAACCAACGACGCACCCTCGTGCATTGCTCGCTGTCAGCAGTTCGGATATAATGCCGCCGGGTTAGAGTATTCTTCGCAATGCTGTATGTTTGAGATTCCCAAGCGAGATCTGGGCTAATAAATCCAGTCTGCGGAGATATTGAGAACATCAACGTCGCATCTTGGCCCACAACCTCAACTAATCCCCAAGATCCTCAATCCTTCACTCGTGTCGCACCTCCGATCAAATACGCCGACTCGGAATGTAATGCTCAGTGCAGTGGGAACAAGAATTATTGGTGTGGATCTGGAAACAAGCTGACCTACTACACTTGGACGACATCTCCCACGAAATTCTCATTTCCAGTTGGAAATGCGGCTGGAAGATACTCTCTTCTGATAGGCGGAGTCACCGTACCTCTCATCACTTCACAGGCAATCAATGGAAAGGTAACATTCGTTGAGAAATATGGAACTGGGGCTCCAAACGGCACAGGAGCATACGAGCTCGACCTCTCCCAGGTTGGCAATGCTGCCAATGCGTGGAGAACAATGAACGGTTTCAAGACCGATGTTTTCTGCTCGGCGGGTCTCACCCTTCCAGACAAAGCAGGTCGACAGATTCTGGTCGGTGGCTGGGCTGGTCAGTCAAATTACGGAATTCGATTGTATTGGCCAGATGGATCTGCTGGAGTCAAGGGTACTCGTCAATGGGTCGAAGATCCAAATAATCTCCAATTGCTCGTCGCTCGTTGGTATCCATCTGCAATGATCATGGCAAACGGCTCGATTCTTGTTGTTGGTGGTGAGATTGGACAGAACGCAGATGCACAGCCCAACTTGGAGATCCTGCCGAGAACTGGAGGAGGAACCGTCTACCTGGATTTCCTGCAGCGAACTCACCCATTCAATCTCTATCCATTTATTATGGTTATCCCATCTGGCATTTTCATCTTGTATTACAACGAAGCGAGGATCCTGGATGAGAAGACCTTTGCGACCAAGAAGATCCTCCCGAACCTCCCAGGCGCTGTCAATAATCCAAATGGTGGAAGAACATATCAGTTGCAGGGTTCAATGGTTGCATTGCCTCAATATGCGCCGTTTACGGATCCAATGGGTGTTCTGGCATGTGGTGGATCGACTGAAGGAGGTGGATATGCGATTGACAACTGTGTTTCTGCTTATCCAGAAGCCGCAAACCCAGTCTGGACAATCGAGAGAATGGTATGCATCTTCCTGACGTTTGTGAATCTGACTGACAATTCGTAGCCTTCAAGACGAGTTATGCCAAACATGGCCGGTCTTCCAGATGGAACCTACGTTATCGTGGGCGGCGGACAACACGGTGTCGCTGGTTTCGGTCTTGGTGGTGCACCAAATTACAACGCCGTCATGTACGACCCAAAGAAGCCTGTCCACCAAAGAATGAGCGTCATGGCCAATACTACCGTGGCTCGCATGTACCACTCCGAGGCACTGGTCCTCCTCGATGGTAGAGTTCTAGTCACTGGTTCAGATCCGACTGGAGATTTCAACTCACCTCCAACGAACTGGCCAGAGGAGTACAGAGTTGAGGTATTCTCGCCGCCCTACCTGCTTTCTGGGTTGGCGAGACCGAGATTTTCTATTGTCAATAAGGACTGGAAGTATGGAACTACAGTCACGTTCACTCTGACATCTGGATCAACTGCGAACTTAAAGGTTTCACTCCTCGGCTCCGTTTCCAGCACACACGGGAACAGCATGGGGCAGAGAACTCTCTTCCCTGCAGTCAGCTGCTCAGGAACTACCTGTACGGTTACCGTTCCTCCTAATTCACACGTCTGCCCGCCAACGTGGTATATGATGTTCGTTCTTGACGGACCAACTCCCTCGGTTGGTCAGTTCGTCAGAATCGGTGGTGATCCAGCAGCTCTTGGTAATTGGCCCAAACTTCCTGGGTTTGATCTTCCCGGAGTTTGAGGACATGGAGGCGGAGGATTAATTGTAATGTCTTGATGTGTGAACTGTTCTGTTCTCGAAGGTCTAGTGACTCTAGTCAGCTATATCCACTTATTTCTAGCATTCAACTCAAAGTTTTGATGCCCATATTTGACCGTGATCATCGCTGCTTCTCTGCCGTGTCTGATTTACTTCGTGACATTGCGGCGCGTGTTCTGCTTTCCCAGCTACTCAGAATGTATCAATGTGCTTTATCTTTATCTCTAATTTCTTTCCCTCGGCCACATCAGTGATCTGCGGAGAATTCCCCCCGTTACTTGTCCATCTTCCACGATCCCGACATACCTCCACTCTTGAGCATTCAGCATCCTGGTCGCAGATCATCTCAACGTCGCCCATTTGGGAAGCTCCCAATCAATACTCCGCCTTGTTGAAGCTTATCTGAACTGAGATGATCTATCTCATCATGCAAGGATACACAATCACGGACGTGGTATTGGACGGCCAACTTGCAGCATTCGGTATTCCGCTCACAGGCGATTTGAGAGAATCGAAGATGTCATCGGGAATTATACATAAGCTTGGGAATATAACCATCACATTCCCTCTGTTTTCAACCGAGCAAGCAAAACATGTCAGCTCAAATGGACCAAGAAAAGACTCTCAGTGGCATTGATGGCCGTAAGCCATCTCAAATTCAGAACGGGACAGTCACAGTCGCCAACCTCATCGATGCCGATGAAGCTCTCGAATTCTTGACGAATCATTCTCGTGCTGTCGATATAGCAATTGAAGGAAACGCTATACTCGATGATCCAAAACAATTGAAGAAGTTGATCCGCAAGATCGATTTGACGATTGCACCACTCCTTGCAGCCGTCTACTTCCTCCAGTTTCTAGACAAGACCACTTTGTCGTACACCGCAGTTATGGGAATCAGGGACGATACAAACTTGAAAGGACAAGACTACTCGAATTTGTCCATGCTCTTTTATATCGGTTCGTCACGTCTTACATCCTTTGTTTATCGCTAACAGCTTTAGGTTTCCTCGCAGCAGAGTTCCCAACACAATACCTCGCCCAGCATATCTCTCGTCTCAGTCTCTACCTAGGAGTCAACATCATGCTCTGGGGTTTCATTCTCGGCTGCCACGCAGCATGTACCTCCTTCGCTGGACTCGCAATCTGCCGCACTCTCCTCGGCATGTTCGAAAGCTGCGTCGCTCCAATCCTCGTCCTGATCATCGCAATGTGGTATAAGAAAGAAGAACAAGGAAGACGCGTATCCTGGTTCTATGTCTGCAACTCTCTCACGATGATCTTTGGCGGGCTGTTAGCATATGGAGTTAGCTTCATACATACGAAGTTTGCGAGCTGGAGGATCTTTTTTGTTGCTATTGGTGGGCTGACGATTGGTATTGGAGCACTTGTTTGTGTTTTTCTACCCGACTCGCCAGTAAAGGCGAAGAGGTTCTCGGACGCGGAGAAAGTGGCTGCGTTGTTGAGAACGAAACGTAATCAGAGTGGGACGCAGAATTCTCATCTGAAGAAGGATCAGGTAGGTCTATATCTCGTGGAAAGGATATCAGCTAATTGTCTAGGTGTTTGAAACTTTCAAGGATATTCGCGTCTGGTTGGTCTGTCTCTGCACCATGCTCAGCTCCATCCCAAATGGTGGTATCTCGAACTTCAATACCATCCTCCTCACAACTTTTGGCTACACTTCAAGAGAAGCACTTCTCATGTCCGCTCCTGGTGGAGCGGTCGGCGTTATTTGCGTGCTCGGCGTTGGATATCTGTCAGACAAATGGAGAGACAGGACTTCAGTCATGTTGATTGCCATTCTTCCTACCATTCTTGGTGCTGGTCTGATGATAGGCCTGGATCCGAATGGAGTTCCAAAGAACAAGGCTGGTCTATTGGCAGCCAGTTTCTTGACTGGTACATTTGGGGCGGCTTTCATGTTGCTCCTTGCTTGGAATGCATCGTAAGTCATAACAGCCCCCGTCTCTGTCTGGCCTCACTGCTAACGAAATCAGAAACATCGCGGGCCACACCAAGAAAGTCACCATCAATGCTCTGACAATGGTCTCCTTCGCTACAGGAAACATCCTCGGTACGCAAACCTTCCAAGCAAAAGAAGCCCCGGGATATATCTCGGGCAAGATCAGCATCATCGCTACACTTGGTGCTTTGTATTTTATGATTATGATATTAAGGTGGTACAATGGTATGTTGAATCGGAAGAATGAGAGGATTCTGGAGGGCATGAGTGAGGACCAAAAGGCCGAAATGAGGGAGAATATGACGTTTGCCGATCAGACTGATAGAAAGAATCCATTCTTTAGGTATACTCATTAGATGATAGAGCAGGGCTGAAATTAAGAGGATGGCTGTGGCTGTAGGAAACAATTTCATGTGGCTGGCTCACCAGCTGGCAATATGTACACGATCCAAAATATAAACGATGTCTTTGAGACTAGCTTTCTGTACAGACTATTTCCCTGCTGTGACACATCATCTCTACGTATTACTATTTAGTCTTGGCATCCATTGATGATAGTTCCTGGTGTGGGAAGGAGCTGCAACTAAGCCGGCGAAGAAGGGGATGAAAATTGTTATTTATCGAGTGACATAACATTTCTGGTTGGTATGGAGAGGGAATTTGATTGTTCGTTTTTTGACGGCTATCTAAAACAACCGGCCTAACTAAGCAAAAAACATTACCTTGATGCTTTACTATCCCTCATACTTCACTGTAAAAGAATGAGTACCGCCACCTTCCACGGCCATACTCATATATCCATTATCCACTCTCCCGTCCACTCTCATTGAATCATAATACACAGTCCCATTCTCAGCCGGAATCGAGACAACACCCTTCGTTCCAACCGGACCCGTAACACTCAGGTAGAACCCATTCGAATCACGAATCCATCCAACATTGATAGGCCCATTCGGAGTCGGTACCCTCCCCTTCGCCCACTTTACATCTCCCGGAATCGGCTTCACGCTCCAAGTTGAGAATCCTGGCCCTGAAGGCATGACACCTAGGATGTAGTTCGTCAATGCAGGGACAACACCAGTTCCCCATCCATGGGCCATGGATGTGAATCCGTCTTCGTACGGTGTTCCATTTGGTCCGATACCTTCCCAGGTCGTGATACCGGGATCGTGTATTGACATCCAGCCGTAAAGCCGTCTGATCTCCTCCAAAGCACTAACCGCCAGGCCAGTCTTGAAGCGAGCTTCAATCTCAAAGTACGAAATAAATGCATAGACTCGCTGCGAGAACGGCCCAATGACGTCATTGTCGTAAAAGGAATTCCCGTACGGTCGAGCATTGTTGATTGATAGGTATGAGAGTATCGATTTTGCTCGCGTGGAATTTGCTACTCCGCCCAGGATGCTGAGACTGTTCCCGTCTTGGGCATGCGTCTTGCATAGAATGTCATTGTCGCATATCCCATCATAGAAAGCTCCAGCTGAGTGATCGAACAAGCTGTTCATTGCAGCGGAGACGTTGCGGGCACGTGTACTCCAGCGAGATGCATCACCCTCACGACCCAGATATCTGGCCATAGATGCAGCATTGTCAAGAGCGATGACATACAGCGCGTTGTAGTATGTGACTGGACCGTTTCGAGGAAGGAAAGCATAGTCTCCATATCCTCCTGTGACTCCTAGTCGTTTATCCAAAAGTCCAGTTGAGGGGTCGGTTGTGGAGGGGTAGAATGTATCAAGGACTTTCAGTAGATTCGGGTAGTATTTGGTGATGTAATCCACGTCCCCAGTATACATGAATAGATCATAGCTGCACGCTACCCACCATAAAGGATAGTCGTACAGCGGGAGAGTATAGTTGTTACTGGAAAAGTCAGAGACATTCAAAATTCATTCATGTGACTTACATTGACGCAGGAGGAAGCCAGCCATCGTCTCTTTGATGATCTGCAATATCTGCCAGGACATTCTTCGTTGCAATTGAAGTGTCATGACTTAGATACGAAGTCCTCGAAGCAACTGCAAGATCTCCAACGTATGGATCTCGATCTCTCTTTGCGCCATCATGAAGAACGAGCTTGCCAACGAGGGTTGGACTTCCTGCACTCCTTGGGTCCGTATCACTGAGTCGAAATGTGTCGGTACACATATCATTGGTGTAGACTCCGTCGTACCACCACTGATTGAGTTGGTCATCGGAACTTTCGAAGTAGCCAGTAAAAGTGGCTGGAGTTCCAAGGAAGCCAGTAAAATTTAGACTCATGGAATCGATCGAGACTTTACCGTAGGACGAGGTATATGGAGCATCCCAAGGCAGAGCGTCAAGATAGATCTTGACATATCTGAACCCGTGAAGGCCATCGTTACAGACTTTCTTTTTGAAATCACAGCCGCGTTTTGCTGTCCAAGTGTATGGGTCATGGCGAACGGCGATTTGATCAGATCCCGGGGTAATTGTTTCTCCCTGACTTCTTAGTTTTGAAGATGGAAGAGGTGGAGTAACTCACATTGTTTGAACGCGAAAAGTCACTCAAATCACTGAGAAATTGAAGAGTTTCTGAAAATGCCAGTCGGATGCCAGGAAGTCCAGGAGTTGAATTGTACGCCCCTCCAAATTTAATGGAGAGCAGTCCCGCAATATTCTGACCGAAATCAACAACAATAGCCGGCGGAACGTCATACGGGTCAGCAAACGCCCATGTCGTGTTTTGTGCCGTCCCGTTCCTTGTCAAAATCGTGGATCCTTTCCCGGTGAGGAACCCCTCTGGATTGGTGACATTCCCACGTGTATATTTCCCGAGCACGCGTACAGGTCGTACAACATTAGATGGGGGTGCTCGCACGTACTTCTGCCAATCTTCTCGCGCATTAAGTTGGTCCTGCCATGCATAGTCGGCAAGAATTGGGGTGATAAAACAAAGTACATAGATACTTAATCTGAACAACATCGGCGCGACATGGAGATATGGCTTGCGGAGTTGATATCGCAACGGATGTCGTTCATATATACTTTGTCTCATGTCGAGAACAAGCGGGAGTAGTGGGGATACTTGTCTCCGGGGAATTTTAAGATTGGCTGGCAGGCGAGAACAATGGATCCCCAGGAAGAGAGGTCGCCTGGACCTAGTCTCGGCATCACCATAAGTTTGCGCATGACCGATAAACAAACCCACTTGCTTGCACTAGAAGGATCTCCGCATTCGAAATGATCATTTCAAAGTGTTGGCACATAGAGAACCCCGTCATATGAGCCTCGTTTAGCGGGGTATGATCACAATCTCCCCGTCTTGGGGCCAGTGTGGAACCTTAAGCGTCGGCTTCAGGGCCAGTTTCTCCTTGAAGCTCCATGTTACGTTCCATTATTGGTTCTGAGCTCGCTTGCAATGTTTTTTGAGCTTCCTTTTGAGAAAGCGTTCGGAACGAGGCATCTTCTTTCCTTTCATGTGCGTCTGCTTCTGCTTGTTTGATATCACGAAACCTGTGTGCCGACGAGAAGTAGGAGCAAAGCATTCTATCGTTGTCCTGTTACCAAATGCCTGCATTTAAATTTATGAACACAAGAGCTGGGGGTAAGTGTCGAAGCTCCGCAGCCAATTGTTTTCAGGGCCGGTATCCTAGCATATAGATGCACGAAGTAGAGAAGAAAGGAGAGATTTCCCTTCAATGACACTCGTAAGTTTCGCTTCTAGCGATTAATATTGGCAGATCTTTGTCCAACAGACTATTGATATTGTTACATCTTAGTAGCTGCTGCACTGACTGGCTTCATTCTGTCGAGTTGAGCCCAAGATGTGGATATATTTCGGGGAGCTGCGGGGTAAAAAAAACTCGTGACTTTTGGCCATAGATAGCCATCTCAATCGCATTATTCTTTTCGTAAATCAATCCAAACCCATTCCTCGGTTATTTCGATCATCACCAGATGTCTCCATCAAAGAACTGTCATTCTTCCAAGACAAATACGTCACAGAGCACTTCCCACCAACAACACAGCCCAGCCAAGCCGCCGATGCCTCAAAGCCCCACCGAGTGGTTCAGCCGGAGAACTGCGCCGCAGACTTGAAAGATATATACGACGCTTCTCTCTCACGTATTGTCCTCACAACAGATCGACTAATTAATTGATATCCATCAAACAGTGAAGCCAAGATGACCTCCATCCACCAGCGTCTCCAAGCAGCCTCGGCACAAAACACAAGCCTGCTCAAGACTATCTCCGAGACAGAATACTCTGTTTCGGCGTTCCAGCAATCGAATCAATACATCAGCTCTTTGAAGAAGGATATCGCTGCACAGGAGAAGAAGCTGGGAGAGCTGAATAAACATGTCGATCGCGAATATGCTGATCATAAGAGGTATCGCGACTCTCACATGAAGAGACTAGCTTTTAAGCTTGGCGGGAAGAAGGAGAAATTCCAGGCCGATGCATCACGAGAGGAGCAGGAATGGCTAGATGCCGTTGGTACGAAATTCTCAAATCCGAAAGGTGCTCAGCTAAATCCCTCGCAGCATCACAATTAAAGACGAAGCAAGTTCTTGAACATCTGAATAGTGACCTCTCAGATGCCACCAGGACAAATGCCGAGTTCAGTGGCATTGTAGATGTTCACAACAACGCCAAAAAGGAACTGGACGCCCTGTACAAATCAATATTCGACGGTCCGACCCCGGAAATCCCAGAAGAGGATCAGAAAGAGTACGCCGTTGGACAAGCCGAGCAGAATTACAACACCATCTCGCTTCAGCTCAGCACGGAGAAGCAAGCTCGCGATATCCTGACTGATGCTGAGAAATTCCTCAAGGGCGCAATCAACGATATCCTGGATGCAGAGAACCACGCTGCCATGGACCTGTACGGATTCGGTGGCACGTGGGCGGAGATGGCCGAGCACAGCGCCCTGATCAAATGCCAGCAGAACGTCTCCCAGGTCGAGCAATTGATCGCGCAGGCTCAGCGTGTGCAGCCTGCAGTTCAGCAGATTGGGAATATCAGGATTCCCCAGATGGACATCATGAGTAACGTGGTGTTTGACAATGTCTTCTCCGATTACGATATGCGGAAGAGGATCCAGGAAGCGCTGAAGCAGCTGCAGGCTGCGAGAACGGGTCTGCAGAGGGAGTTTGGAGCTTCGGATCGGAGGAGAGATGATATTCAGAAGGAGTTGAATGGGTTGAAGGCGGTGCTGGATGAGAAGAGGGGTGATCTCCAGGAGTGTCGAAAGAGGGCGTTTGAGGGCATTGCGGGTTTGCCAGAATATTCGGAGCAGCCACCTGCCTATTCCTAAATCCAGAGGGTTAGGTTGAGATTGATACCGGGGTATCTTGTAAATCATATTTATATTGGGTTGCTATAATAATTAAGGCAAGGGCTTTAAGATTGAAACGCGAGTGCGTTTAACCTATCACATTTTCCGATGGAAGCTTCTTTCTGGGCTTACGCGGTTCAAGGACCGTAGGGTATCTGTCTGAACAAATAGTCGTGCTGTTTCCCTTGAAGCATTATCTCTCCCTTGAATCTCATCGCCAATTGAGACTGGAAGAATTCGATCTTTCCATTAAATCAATAAAATATTAGCTTATGAAATCTCAGGTATTGTTCTCTTTTTTTCGGGTTGTAACGAGATCTATAAAATATGTTCTGGGTCAAAGTCGCTTGTCACTTAGCCGAAGAAACTTCCGCACAAAGCTTTTTTGAACCAGATATATATTGAAATAAGCACCTCGAAATCATCCAATCATAGATAACGGGGCCATTGGCCCAATGGCAAGGCGCTTGACTTCGAATCAAGAGATTGTAGGTTCGACCCCTGCATGGCTCATTCTATGATTATTTTTTGGTTTTTAAGATATATTAGGGGATCTCTTCCTATCTTTTTGTCGTTTCTTTTTTAGGGTTTCTCTCTGGCGCCGATGTATTTTGCGCGGACCTCTATCTTTGTGACTTAGGGATCTCCACCCCAATTTGTGGCTGCGCATCACATATAAAGTCCACAACTAGCAAGAAGTGAGCAATTTCTTTTTCCTTTTCCGAGTTCTATCTATTCCCATAACAGCTCAACCAACCCTTTCTAATCTCACCGACGACCTCGATGCAACCACCGAACTTGGCGTTCTAAACACAGAAGTAGAAGACGGAACCTGATGTAGCGAGACATCATTTGAGACACCACTTCTCCCTGCCTCCACACCCACAGTCGACTCCTCCAGACTTCCATGTCCATCTTTCTTTGCTCTTAACTTCTGCTTGATCCAAGGTCGTAAATTAAAATATCCACCGCATGCAAACACTCCGCACCAGAGGACAAACTCGGTGGCGTAGATGACCATTCCGAGGATATCGAGTTTAGACTGGAAGACTGTGTTTGTTAGTCATTTAGGTGAAAGATTGGTGAGTGGGTAGGAGGGTGTGGTGTGACGGGTCGGGAAACGCACAAACGGATATCAGGGAGAAGACATCGCCTGCTGCATCGATGCCGACGAAAATGAAGGATATTCCACGGACTGTTCGATGGATGTAGATGTCCCAGTAATGGCGGAGGACACCTGCTGAGAGGAGGATAGTGGAAATGACGCCCATGAGGATGACGGGCCAGTGTCTGTCTTTCTCAATTCCGGACTTAGAATGTTGTCAGTCTGAGTCGTCGGGTCAGATCATGATGGACATACCTTCAAAGCGAAGACCAGTCCGGTCTCAATCCCTCCAAAAAGTGCTCCGATAACTGCCACGAACGCACAACATTTGGAAACACTCCATTTCTGTTCCCATTCAGCACGTGCTCACAATTCTCATCTCCCACGCCGCCTGCCTTTCACCGCGATCTCTACGACAAACAAAAATAGGAGACCCACATCATCGTAGTAATAACATTGAATCCACGTAATCAGACTCAAAACAGTCAATATCTGCGGCTGGATCTGCAGCGCGATATTGAAGTCTCCTGCGATATTATACGCACCAAGCGGGACGCCTGCGCAAGCCCAGAGGAGCATCATGGATCTTTGCAAACCGATCGTGTTGTGCCGGCGGTAATTGATAATTATTTGCGGGATGAGCTGGGGATATGAGCTTTGAGTTCTCAGATGGGGAGCAAGAGCAGGGAGTGTACTCACTTGGATGGACCAGCAGACTGCACCTATTGTGCCGAGGACGTTGGCGGCGATGGGGACGTCCATTATGAGAGGGTGAAGAATCGAAGGAGAAGACTGGAGACCCAGCGACAATTGGACTTAGACTTGAGTTTGCAAATAAATTTATCGTCTACTTTGAAAAGGAAATTGAAGAAAGGTTGCTCCGGTACTCAACTTGGCGATGTGGATCGACACACGTGACGTGGATCTGACGAGGGATGATAAAAATACCTCGATAGTCCCGCAGGTTCTTGGTGGTGTAAATGTTATAATCTAGAAGCGATTTTGAGATTCTGCTCTTCTGTGCCATGCAAGTTGTGTTATTCTCTGTTCCATGATCGCGAAAATAATTACTTCCCCGGAAGCGGTATTTAGAAGAGGGACAGAGTTGAGGATCGAGAGATAGCCGAAGGGCATCTATGGTGACACAATAAACTCATTATAAAGACAATTGATATTGGTTATTCCGTATCGTGTCAGATGTACAACATACAATTGTCCTCTCACCACCCAAGACCCCGATAGTCCTCCCCATTTGATTTGCATTTGAGCTCCTACCCATCCCATCCCACAGTATTCCATACATCACACCAAGAGACTCAAACACATCCCAAGACCCAAAGGAATACCAAGTAAAACTCCAATCGCCTCGCCATGCCGCCGTACAATGAATGCAATGTACAAATCATGACACAAATCATTGCTCGCCGTCCGCCGATGCTCTCCCTCTTTCTTCGGCAGCATACATGTGTCGCTTCGCTTCAAAAAACAGATCTTCCAACTTATTAACCTCTTGTCGACTTAGTGCTGCCGTCTGCAGATCCTTCAGGAGGCTTTGCAGTTTGTCGGCCATGCTCTCAGCTGTCACTGTTCGGTCTTCGGCTTGGGCTTCAGCATTGGCGAGGACTGGTGGCTGAACAGGCTCAGCATCATCTGGAGCCGGGGATGCTTCATCTGGCACCTCCACAGGATGAGATGCAGCCTCTTCAATAATATCGTCGACCTGCTCGACTGCCGGGCTTGACTTGTCGAGCAGACTCGTCTCGTCGATAGTTGTCTCTTCAATGACTTCGAAGCTTGGACTAGTCGCCTGATCTACGCCTGCGGTATCCACCTCAACATTCTCTTGTCTTATATCCTCTGCCATTGACTTTTCGATCTCCACCCCTGCACCTCCTTGCTCGACAAGAGACCCTTCGAAGCTTTGCTCGATTTCTGGTTCTTTGACGGGTGCAGTTTCGTATTCTTCAACCTCGGCATTTGACGCGAACGACATCGTGGTACCATCAATCTCCATCTCCCGATCTCCATCGAAATCCACCGACATGCTTTGACTTGCGAAACCCTGGCTTGACTCGACGTCGGATTCCTGTTGAGAGATTCTCGAGGGCTGTCCACGGGCCCTCTTCTTGGCTGGGGATCTCTTTGAAGGGGATCGTTTCTGTGGCGAGGAGGCTATTGAAGTTAGTCCAGGCTCTCACTACCTAGAATTCAAAGACTTACTCTCTGAACCAGCCATGGCATCCTGGCTGTCAGGTATCTCGTGCGAATCGCCACTGGTCTCCTGATGCTTCCTCTTCCTGCTCTTTCTCCTGCCGTTCTTGGTTGGACGCCAGTGTTTGAGGTTGGATGTGTCCACGACAATCGTATGCTCTGGGTCGTGTTCTTGTCCGTCCTCGTCAATAATTAGTCCCGCTTGAGCAGGCATTCCAGGTGTTTCTGGGATGAGGGAAGGGATTGAAGAAGATTTGCTTCCAGGTAAAGTAGAAACTGGTTCTTTGTCTGAAATGGCAGCTTCTGGCAAGTCAGATGTCTCTTTCAATGCAGGTTTACGAACAGGCGAAGGGTCAATGGATGAAGGGATCTCCAAAGCTTTTGATGCGGAGCCCCTTGTGCTTCGTCGTGGTGAAATATCTGCTTGGCCAACAAAGGGAGCATCCTTTACGACAAAGTTTGGTTGATCATATGCATTGACCGCCCTGAGAAAGCTGGAATCGTTACCAGTACCATAATCGTCTGGCGTGGAGGGATTCGGTGCAACGTCCTTGCCACGAGTCAAACGCGGAGACGACATTGCATCTTCGAATATATCTTGCCTATCGGAAGACGTAGGGCTGCTTTGTGCATCCATGAAATGGACCGGAGAGCTGCCTGGTTGTTGATTAGGTGACCCAGGTGGAAGAGGATCTAGCAAAGGAATCAATTGGAGTTGCTGTAACCCGTGAACCGGCTCTTCTTCTGGCTCAACCTTGGTTGGCACATGCTCGGCCGGTGCTGAAGAATTGCCATGGACATCCTCCTCTATTAATGACTTCAAGTATTCAATTCTTTGACTGGCCCTCAGCTGCTCAGATGGATCATCCTCCGCTGGAGAGCTGTGACGGACTTGTGGAGTAAATTCGAAAGTAGACATGGTGATATTCTGGAAAAATTCCACTTGGGCAGAATGGCCGAGATTGGTTTCGTTTGTACTTTCGGCTCCGTCCTCTTTCGATAATGCCTCATATTCTGGGAGCTCGAGTGGTTCTTCGTCGTTTTCTGCCGTAAACTCCAAGTCTTCGTAAACAAGTTGCTCGTTCATATCCCCAGAAACTTGAGGCTGCTCATTCGAAGCTTCTCCGTCGATCTCCATGGCATCTTCCGACTCAGGTGTAGATACAGGAGGAGACGAAGGAATCTCCTCGATTTGCTCGGGCTCGGGAGCCTTTGAGGTGACGAGAGCGGGCTGAACTGGCTCTGGGGTATGCTCTAGGAATTGAGAGTTAGATTCGACATAAGCAACCTTCTTTGGAGCTGCCACTGGCGGTGATGATGGTGGGTCAATCTCTGGCTCAACTTCCGGCTCTCCACGAATTGATCTCGTTGGTGTTGGAGATGAGGCAACATAACCATCATCATCGCTGGGGATTGGGAGTGTTGGCGTAGTCTGACGCTCCTCGGCTGGCTTGGTCCGTAGCTGCGAAGATTGATGAGTGGGAAGTTCCATTTCTGCCTCTTCGGGCTTCCGAGTAGACTTCTCCCTGGATAAGGGTGTGGAACGGAGATCGGGAAACATGGACTGCTCGGCATGCTGTCTCTCCTTTGTCTCCTTTTGCTTGTCCGTGAGAAGCTGGGAGTCTACGACCCTATCGGCCATGGGCGAGGATTCAACAGCTTCAAATTGGACTTGAGAATCATCATGACGGAATCTTGGCGTAACATCTCTCTTCCTGGACTTGCGTCTGCTGGATTCAGGAGTGTTGTCACGAGAGCGTTTCAAGGACATTGAACGTCGAGATTCGATAATAACTTGTGGAGTAGATTGTCTCATGAGTCGCATGATCGATTCGTTGGGTATACTCGACATGCCATACGAATCATCCTGTGTTTCCATGAAGTCTATTGGCTGTCGTTGATCGGCGGATGATTCCTCTTCGACACTCTCCGGTAAGTATGGGATCTGGACATCGGCGACGGCCCGCAAACGCAGTAGAGCCTGCTTGACATTCTCGGGATATTCGAAAGGCTTCTCGCAGGACCCGAAAGACGTGTTCCAGAAGACTATCGTGCCACTTACACGACTTGCGTGTCTGCTATTCAGGCCAGCACATATCAGAAGCTCTAAATCGTGCAAGGCCTGCGAATGGCCATGCTGCGCAAGTAATCGGGGCACCATTTTCTTGACCATATCCCACAAAGAAGCAACCTATACATATCAGCAAACGATCAGCAACTTGATTCAAGAACAACATACCGCCTTTGATAAGATGTCTCCTCCAAGTAAACGTTGATCGTTGTCAATAATCCAGGGCTCGATCCCAGGCTGAACCTTGACAAGAACGGCAAGAAGAAGTGATGTGGGACATCTGCCCAACATGCCTGTAAGTGCAGATATACTATCCGAGAATTCTTGCAAATGATCCTTAGAATACGACTCGTAAGCTGTCGTGAGAGTCGCATTGATGTATTGATACAGATGAACGTATGGATCTTGAGATGTCGATTTCTGGTGGGTCGTCCCTGTACCCCAAAGCTTCCTGTGGGCAGATTCGAGTGCTTGTCGGTCCTTGGGATAATTTGCTTTCCCGAGGAGAAGACTCAGATAGAACATTCCTTTGGAAGTCAAGATTGCACTTTGTACTTTTGGGTGGAAGATCTTGGCGACTTCTTCAACAACTCCAATGGCCCGGCCGCCATCACCTGCGTCCAGGGTAACCGAGTTGACTGCGGCTTCGAAAAGATGTCTCCATGCAGGCAGAGGACTGCCCGGAGACAGGGTGATTCCGATTTCTAAGATCCTGACTGCCTTGCGGTATTTGGAACCAAGAGGCTCATCTCCATTGCTTCCGTTGCTGTCTCGGGTATCGATAGCCGTGGTCGCAAATTCAGCCAGTACCTGCCAGATGATTTTGGTTCCCTCGTTGCTTTCCGTGGGCAATAGGTGAGCAAGGGTGCAAGCTAGTTCTACCTGAGATCTGCTGACTCGAGCCTGAATGAAGGGTGACAAGATCCGGTCAACCATTCCATAGAATTGTCGGTCATATTCAAAGCCAGGGGAGGAGTTTGTCAAGAGGAGAATAAGATGATGTAGAGGGCATCTAGTCTCAACCTGTTGTTTCGGCGGCAGATGTGAAGGAGTTGCAACCACAATAAAGGTGTCCTGGGTAATGGCCAGGAGCTTGTCGGTAAATGGTGCTAATTGAAGACCATCTAGAGATGCTGCTGTGAGGAAAATGTTTTCAAAACTCCTTACAAACGCCGTGGTTCTTTGCTTTGTCGATACCGTACCTGGTAATGGAAGACTCTCCAATTTCTCCACACCCTTGAACCAGAACTTATGTAGCATGCCGAACATGGAAGCAACCGAAGACATGGTTTCAGGCTTGACCATAACCTCATTGATAGCTGGGGATCCGATTGAGGACATGTACGTCCTCCAAAGTTTGGTGATTCCGGAATCGCTGCCCAGATCCCAGTACAGCATCTCCATGAGAGGATCCAGAACCTTGAACACACGGATATTGTTCTTTCGCAGCCATTTCGAGTCAAGTGCCGGTAATTCGGATGGATTCATCGGAGCGGGCTGGAGGCTGTCAATTGCTCGAGATTCATTCCATTTCCTTGGGGTCTTGGAGTCGAAGAGCGATTGCAGGATGACGCATGCTTCAAGTGCATCCTGCTTTGCGAGGTTCGGGTCTGTCCTAGCCTTTGCAGACGTCAGACAGCCATTGATAATCGGAATGACATACTCGTCCCAGAAAAGCTCAAGGTGAGCTGAACTGGACTGTGGACTGAGTGCGTAATACAATAGCATGTAAACGCTGTTGAGGCATGCTTTACGCCCTGATGATGACTTGCGCGTCTTGAGTTGAGTAACGAGAGCCGAAGAAACAATGCCTCTGAACTTTGGAATAGTCTTTTCGCTAAGTTGAAGAGCATACATGAGTCGATTCCAAGCGAGGTTGGCCTCGGTCTTTGTCGCAGTATCGCTCGAATTGAAAGAGAGCTGTTGGACCTCGAGAAAGTCGTTGAGAAAATGCCATTGCACTAGTGCTTGAGGCTTTGACCGGAGAAAAAGGATTATTATGCTCCAGATTTGTGGTACTGCGGAGCTATCCCAGTCATTCTTGTTCTTGACCATGATCTTGAGACGGTCGGCATAGAAATCTCCATAATATCCCTTACCAAGATTGGCTTTGAATAGGTTCATAACCGCCTTGGTGCCGGCACCGTCCGCTCCAAGTGTAATTGCGGCTTCGAAGCCAAACGCAATGGCCATTGTCCGAACTTCTCTCAGACTGCTGAGCATATCGCTGAACATGTCCTCGAACCAAGGAGAAATTGATATCATATGACTCCTTGAAGACCGCAGAAGTGTCCTGTAGATGCTGATCCGGGACATGGTGATACTCTTGCCTTTGATGTGGTCCTCGATGTTGTGTAATGAATTGACCAGCCGGCTGACCCGATCTGCTGTCATCACCTTCGACGAGAAGTTTTGCTGTGCCATGATGAACATGAGGTGCTTGATAATCTCCTTTGACGCCGCAGCATCCTCGAATGACTTGATCGCGTGTTCGACCACCTGGACCGCAAAATCGGCAGGGAACATTTCTGAAATGCTTTGTTTCTGGAGGAAGCTTGAGAGCAACACCAAGGAATTGACCACCAGTCCAGTGTCCGACTTCCCATTATCCAGCTTCTCCGTCAAGTCCTGAATTATGAATTGGCAAAGGAGGCCCATCTTGCTCTTTAAAGCCTTCAAGTCTGGCACATTATCCGACGCCTTCAACAGTCCCGAGAACATCAAGTATGCATCCATCTTCGAACTCCTATCCTTCCCTCCCAGCTGCTGTACGATCGAGTCGAGCATGGTGGCGAAACTTGCGTGGTGATGAGGAGGCAGAAGCTTCGTATTGACAGTGTCGAATGGGTCGTGTTCAGTACCTCCATTAGATGATATCTTGAGGATCGATTTCGCAGGTTTTCGTTCCGAGGAGGGGGCCAGTGGTTGCACAATGTGTCTGATATTCTTTCCGTCGAACGAGGCTGTTGGAGGATCCTTGTACTCTGTTGACTCTGACCATCCCACTCTCTTCTTTCGTGTTCCTGACGCTAATCCTGGTGTCTGGACTGGAGATTCAAGTGCGGATGTACTGGAAACTGGTGCAGAAGCTCGTCTATTGGAGTCGACCTTGAAAAAACGAGTCAGATCTCCCAACACACTTGGCTTTGCTTCCTTGAACTTTCCCAGCTTCCGTTCGTTATGACTGGAATCTCGTGGAGGAGTTGGTGGTCTTGCTTGCACTATTGGTGGATTCGAGGCAGCCGCCGACCCTACCATGGCTGCTGAGAGCTCTGTGGCTATTCCCCTGTGTTGTATTCCTCATCGAGACACTCTTCCTCAGTCCGTCAATCCATATGCGAAAATATATCCTCACTTCCGATGTTACTGTCGAGAAGGAGGTGGAGGAGGTGGTGGTTGTTGGTATGGTTCGTTGCCTTGGGCGGAGTGAAGTGGACTGGACTTCATCAAATCGCGTGCAGCGGGCAGAAAACGCGATGGGGTTTTGATTTTGACGGGATCCGGGCGCGTGCGGCGCGTTGATTGGCCAGACTTGAACCACTTTAACTCTCACCGCTTTCGGCAAGTACTGCCTTTGACCCTTTTCCATCTGATATTGGTGATGCTAATACCTTTTCAGATATGAAGATATACTTCCAATATGACGCGTCCGATGATGCTAGAAAAGATTATGTGTTTTTTGCCATTACACGCTTTCACGTTTTTCGAAAGTTCAGGTTATCAAGCGCGTGATGATCGACAAAGTACTTAGTTCTCCTCGAGACACCTGATGTCCTTCATGTTTCTCCATTGGGTTCCATCAACTTTCAGATCTGTGAGTATGTAAATACTTCTAACCCACTCCTTCGCTCGTCACAAGTAATTATGCACGGGCAGAATCCAAATAGCTGCGGTTCGACCTAGCCCCAGGTTCCCGCCGCCTCTGCCTTTCTGTGTGTCAAGATTCCGCTGGTTTGCCCGAGCTTTTTCACCAAGTAGGTTCTTGGGCCTGGATACCATCCAAGTGAACAATTAACGTCAAGCTAATGTTACATGTCGGCGATAAACTCAATTCGTCGACCGCAGTGATCGCCCAATATCATGACCTCTTGCTTCCTGGCTTGAGAACACGACGTCTCTGCACCAACATATGCGTGTAAAGAATATAACCCACTAGATCCGTCAGCAATGTAGAAAGGATAACCGAAAGGGTCCTCACATGGTAAATAGCTGATCAATCCCCCAAGTAAATACCCTCTGTAAATCGATCCAATATCCCCATTTCCAGCTTGAGTGAGACAAATATATACCAACCACGCCTCACACAAGAACCCAGGCGGATACAACGCCACAAAAGCACTATACCTACGCAAAAATCAGCATCAATTTCCAAATCCTCGGGAAAATAATCCCATCATTAAAACAAAATAAGAATCAAACCCACCTCAGCCACTTCAACCACCCCCAAGCCTCCCCCCTCAAAACCTGCACCACAAAAAACCCGTACCTCACCATCTCACTCACACCCCAAGCAAGCACACATCCAATAAGGCCCCAAATCCCACCATTCCCAACATTAGCCACCAAATGAGGGAATCTCCGCATCACGGTCCAGACAACGAGGTTCTTGCCGCCGACTTGAATGGCTGTTGTGACTGGTGATGCGCGGACGAGTCCACATGCTGCGTGGAGGACTTCTAGCACCGCGAGGGATTGTGTGAATGTTAGGTGAGGAAGGAGAGTGTGGTATATGGAGAGCAGGTTGGAGTTTGGAGTGGATGGAGATGAGAAGGAGATTGAGAGGAGGGTGATGGTGCGGAAGGTTAGGTGGAACCAGAGGAGGAATGAAATGCCGTTGTAGGCGAGGAGATAGGTATTTTTGAGCGACATGGTGGCAATTGAGTGGATTGAAGCCAGAAACGCGAGTTATTGGGTATTCTGTTGTCTCTTGAGACTTCGTCTAGGATTAGAGGAAGTCTTCCCAAGATATCCACTTTTAATATCAGGTGATTAGTCAGTAACGTGACTCCTGGTAGAAACTGTCTTCAAAACTTTGCGGCATCTCGATGACGGTATATGAATAACATGTGTAATTAGAGGTATCGCGGGATAGCCCTGTTCTGTTCAATAAATCTGTAGCCAAGATTTAGCTTCTTAAGATATTTTGACCCCGGCATTCGAGTTTGTCTTAGCTTGTAGCTTCTTCTAAGTCAGTAAAATGTGTTTCGTATAATCGTAAGTCTTTCAATTCCATGATTTCACATATCTTTCATAACTATCCTACATCAAAGCATTCTAAAGATAACAATCCCGGCACGATCCAAATCCACATCTTTCATCACCGCTTTACTATCCACGCTCTGCACTGCAGCAGCAACCACCAACTCAACCGCATCACGAACAGCCTTCTTCCTTTCCTCATCTCCCTCTCCAACAGTCACCCTCTCCCAATCAACACACAACGAAAGATATTCGAACAGGATCCGTACCACGCCGTCATATCTGTCTTTCTTCGAGTGGAGTTGTTTGAGCGTGAGCGTAATCCATGCAATCAACGGCGCTCCAGCAAGTGCAGGAAGTACGATCGTCGGTGCACCGTTCAAGAGAACGTACTTGAGGACTGATTCTGATGGTCGTGCCGAGGATGTCCACATGCCTAGACGATG
This sequence comes from Cadophora gregata, assembly GCF_030347475.1. NCBI lineage: Eukaryota > Fungi > Ascomycota > Leotiomycetes > Helotiales > Ploettnerulaceae > Cadophora > Cadophora gregata. The sequence goes on along the minus strand of NW_026695940.1, from coordinate 1,698,526 downwards.
TGGTTTTAATCCCAGTAGAACAACTGCGAGTCGACGAGGTGGTTGAACAATCTCTTGCAAAACTGGTGGTGGAGATGCTGGTCGAGTAGGTTCCTCAGCTGTAGGCTTTGTGCGATGCATCAGAGATGTCAATTTGGTATTCATCTTCGAAACTTGGAGTTTCGTCTTTTCGGTTACGGATACAGTGGGAGCCAAGACTTCTTCTTGGACCGGAGGTATCTCGCAAAGATGTAGTACTTTGGCACTCTGTGCGACGAGGGTCTCTCCAACACGGTAATCGCCTGATAAAAAAGGGCCATGGCAGAACACAACATCAGGTTTCATCGTCCGAGGAATAACAGGTCTCCTCGCACTTGCAAACAGATACGGACTAAACCATCCCTTCTCAACAGCCAGGTAATCGCTGACAGTGGCAAACAAACTCGGATCGGCGTGTGTTGAGCTTCTGAAGAATCCAAGATTTGCATCCTCGACCGTGTGCTTGTATTTCAGCGTGATAGTCAATGTCTTGACCCCAGAAGTCGCCAAATTCGCTTCGTGGACTGGAATGATCTTGTTGAGTGGCTTGTCGATGAGTACTTCGTTTCCTACTTGAACAGCTGCTGCAAATCCAGCATGAAGACCCAATTCGACAAAGACAGTGTCGCCAAATGAATCCATTGCCATGTCGGACACGGGCCCCATTGCTGGAGCAGCGATCATTGCAGTACCACCGGTTGCAGCGACGACGGTGTGGACGGCTAGATCGCGAAAGCGGATGCATGGGAGGAGGAGAGGTGAGGAATCGCCCCATGGTGAGAGACAGACGACTGAGGTTCCTGTTGCTCTGAGGGACTCATATGTTGAGACGACGATACGTCCGGTCATTGACTGTTAAGGATAAGCATGTGATCAAGTGGCAAGGAAGTGTTTGTTTACCCCCGCTAATTTTCGAACGATCCATGCTGCTTCTTTCTGATCTTCTTTCTGGACAGAAGATGGGTCTATAGGTCCAAGGGCTGACATTGTGGGTTTTCTGGAAAATCTTGTGGAAAGTATTCAAGCTACTGTGCTAGGGGTATTTTACTTTGGTACGTTTGGATGATGAAGGATGAAAGTTTTGAGGTTGCAAGGATTATGCCAAGGCAGAGACCGCAAGCGAGGAGCTTATGTCATCATTCATGCTTCCTCCGACAATAACTCTGTTGTGGCTGCTGTGTCCGATGATATAAATATTTGACTGCCGAAGATTTTCTTTATATCAGAGGAGACTTTCGGGTATTGTAGACTATGTATCTTGTAGCCATCTACGACTTGTTTTTGTGGTACGCAGTTGCGGTTTGTCAAAGAGCAGTTTGGTAAGTATCAAAGAAAGAGAACACTGAGAACGTTTAAAAGATGAGAGAATCAGGCTCACTTCTGGTTCTTGGGAAACTGAATTTCACGTATCAAGCCCATTGGTTGACATTTTATGGCCGATGTCAGTCCAGGAAATACTCATAGCCATTGCAAGATCCTGGAATCATGAACGAAGTCGTTCCACGGGCAAGTAAATAGATTTTTACTTGAGATGGCTCATGAAATAAGACTAACCGTCTCCCTAAATCTTTCATCCAACATCTTTCTCATCTCCGATTCCCTGACTTTGATTGGCAAAAAATTGTTGAGCTCAAGCGGTATATGCCATATTAGCTTCTTCAAGGCAGTGTCTACCATGAATATACGATAAACCGAGCAACTATCACGACAGCTGACAAGATCCGATATCCTGAAATGTTTTAGTCCACCATCCAGATCTCGCGTGTGGCTCTATATCAGGCTAATACCCCACACTCCGTCAAGCCTGTTTGTATGCCCCTGAATAAGCGAGGTTTGTCAACAGCCGCCATCAAACCAATCTATCACTTCAGCCAGGCGGACCAAAGTCACATCAAGAAACCCTCCCAGTTCAACATGTATAATATGTACTCTCGCCTCCTGCTTGGCACAAGTAGCACAAGCTCATCGTTCCAACATGTTGCTCACATCATCCTTCACGTTCGCCGTCCTCCTGTGTCTAAGGTCATGTACAGCAACTCCGTATCTAGGAACAAGACAGACGGATAACACAGAATATCACTGGGTGGATGCCTGGACATCAATGCCGCAGCTAGTTGAGCCAGACAATCTCCCACCAGCACCATTCGTACGTTTTCCCTACTCGACCATTCACACAAAGAATCACGCCTCAAGTCTCGCATTCCAGCTAACCCAAACCCCCTACACTCAGCGCACCAACACCGCCATCCTCACCAACACCACCCTCCGACAAACCCTCCACCTAACACTCACCTCTGGCCTGATCCGCATCCAAATCTCCAACCTCTTCGGCCGCACCCCCCTCCCCCTAACAACCAGCTCTCTCGCCCTCCCAAAAAGCGGAAAAGCCGGCGCGAAAGACATCCTCTCTTCCCCCATCGCAGGATTAACATTCAACGGCTCCTCATCAGTAACAATCCCGGCGGGAAGAACCGTGTATTCAGATCCAGTTGACTTTGCGGTTAAGGCGCAGAGTGAACTGACAATGACTTTGTATTTGGCCAAGGGCCAGGAGGGGAGTAGTGTTACGGGGCATCCGGGGAGTAGGACGACGAGTTGGATGGGGGTGGGGGAGGGGGTTAATGCCACGGGTGTTGGTGGGGGGAGTACGAAGCATTGGTAAGATGACTCTTCGTGGACAATGGTTGAGGTAAACTGAAGTGAAACAAACAGGTATTTCGTCTCGGGAGTAGAAGCATGGGAGCCCAAAACGACGAGTGCTTTTGTTATCCTTGGGGATAGCATAACAGACGGACGAGGCAGCGATGATGACATGAATAATCGGTTCGTGTCTTTCCTAGCTCCTTTCGCTTCTCAGCTTATTTTGATGACCTTCACCCTAGCTGGCCAGACCTCCTCCTCTCTAGAATGATCAAATCCGGCATAAACAACATCTCGGTAAACAACCAAGCCGCAGGCGGAAACCGTGTCCTCGCCGACGGTCTGGGACCCTCCCTCATCTCCCGCTACACCAGAGACGCCATCATGCAGGCTGGCGTCAAATACGTGCTCCTCTTCATGGGCGTCAACGACATCGGCACTGCATCCGCGGACTCCAGCACACAGACTCAAATTTCCAACTCGCTAATCTCGGCATTCAAAACAATAATTGCGGATTGTAAGAAGAATGGACTCGTGATATTTGGAGCGACGATCACGCCTTTTGGGGGTAGTGGACAAACTTATGGTAATCCGGAGAGGGAGAAGAGTCGAAAAAGGGTGAATGAGTGGATTTCGAGTAAGGAGGCGGGGTTTGATGCTGTGGTGGATTTTGCGAAGATGCTTGCTGATCCGAATAATCCGAGTCAGTTGAAGGGTGCCTATGATGGAGGTGATCATCTGCATCCTAATGGAGCGGGGTATCAGGCTATGGCTGAGGGGTTTCCGATTGAGGTTTTCGAAAGATTTGACGGTGCCGTTTGATGGAGGAGGATAGAGATTGAGTTGCGTGTAAAGGTAGTGAGGAAAAGAAAGGCAGGTAGGCAAGACTGTATATACCAGAATGATCTCACCAGCGTATGGAACAAATTCTGTGAATATTGAGACAAGAGAAGCTTTCGAACTGAGAAGAAAATGAAGTATCCGGGCATACTAGCTGGTTTCTGGTGAGATATTGAAGTCTTTATACCCGACTGAGTCGTACAAAAGAGTTTTCTTGGGGAACCATCACCTCCCTCCAATCATCAAGATGAAAATCAACCTACAATATGCCACATCGAATCGTGTCTAGTGGTGCATAGCGCTCCGCGTTCCCTCCAAGGCCACTGCCGTGGAGGCCGATTAGATAGATGATGATTCAACTGCAAATCATGAATGTATTCCTCTAATAACATGCTGAGATCTGTAATATGAGCTCAATACCAGAAAGGTTAAGACCGTGAGGCTAGAGGAAGCTGAAACATTCCATTGTCATACATCTCACAAGCTGTCATCAAGAACATAATCCTGAGACACTGATTTGGAATATTCTGAAGGAAACGAGAGTCCTTCTGTTGCACTAGCATCAGGAACATTGTTCTCATTTCGAAATATCCTGGAGTCTCGGATAGTCCCCGATTTGCCGGGGAAAGAAAGAGAGCCTTCCGACTCTGTGTGCCCATAAGCCATCGACGAGAGATACCTCAACTGAATTGAAAGTCAGTGCAATGAAAGAATGGAGGGAGAGGATCAAAGACGACTAACAAGGCGCCTGTAGCGAAAGATATTTGAAGTAGTAATCAGTGCAGCTAAGTAAATGTCCAGCTCATTGCTCAATACCAGTATAGGTACACTTCCTAGCGTTTAGGTGAAGATATAAAAACATAAGAATGTTGATCAAGTTGATAGGCCCGGCTACAGGTGGCAGCCACTAGTTTCCGGGCTTATTGTCGCTAAATCTTCGGCCAGATGCCCTAAAGTAGCGCCGGCCCGTCCAGCTGGAAGCCCGCATTCAACCCCGCAGATCCAGACGATCCAGCTGAACTCAAAGTCAAAATCAACATCCCAAGACAATTCAACCATCCAGAGTCGTCGCCCTTCAAATACAAGTGCAGTTGATTCTCCAACGTCGCATACTATACCAAGGATCACAATATATCCTGCGACCTGCTGCGAAAACATTCTACGCTCCTTGACGACCTCTCCGAATCTCACTGCCCATCCCTACCTATTCGAACCCCGCCATCCCACGCCCAGCTCGAACTACATCACCACCCTCCTCCCCGAATCACATCCCCGCCAGTCGCTGCAGGTCAATATCGAGTCCGTAAGGCTGTGTATAGTCACACGCGGCGTAATACAGTCGCAAGAACAGCAGAGAGTACCGCAGCAACTTCCAACTTCCCACCCCACCATCTAAGCATCGGCATATATCCTCACAGCGGCGCATCGCATCGCATACAGTACCAAACGGCAAAGACGAGGCAGGACAAGGAGAAAACCAGTCGCATTGAGGCAATATATGCATATCATCATGCGCTCTCACTACTGGTCCGCCACCGATTGAGCGTCTTACTCCCGTAAGCTCGGAGCTGTCTACGGCCCCAGCTTTGCTCCAGGCTCGTGGTGGGCTTGAGATCGAAAAGGGAATTCTTGGAGCATATTGGCCAGAACGAGGCTTATACCAGTACTCCAGGCTGACGATTCTATTACGAGCCTTCTAAGCCATTCTACGACGACCGTCTTTGTCGTGGGAGTACAAAACTTCTTCTGCCAACTTTCTCCCTTGCGTCGTGTCGACACAATCATATCACCACCTACCAACTTCACAATATCCAGGTTATGCCGTTCTGCGAAAAGCCTCCCAAGATGTCTTCCACGAGTCCGAGAGCCTCGATATCGTCTGTGGATTTGACCTTGACAGGACCAGGTAGGAAGCTCGCAGAGTTAGAGGTCGCATACTGACAAAGACAGCAAAATTGGAAGAAGTCACTAAGCTTATGGGAAAGCTTTCAGCAGATCTAGAGAAAATCGCACTCCTACCACACCGTACGAACCCCAGATCTCTGGCATACATCCCACTAATGTCGCCCAGAACGAGATGCATTACTGGAACAGCTCAAGGTCTTTGGTCGTGACCCCGCCAATGCAGACCCCATCTTCACCAAAGAGGCAGGTCACATCCCCCTACCATATCTGCAGAGCTAACCAGTCCCAGGGAATAGAGACCTTAACTCGACATGCATTCAACAGCCCCTCGTTAACAACCTCAAGAAATGCTCTACGATGTCTAGCAAATGCCCTCCTCCTCAAAGCCGAGACGAGACAGATATTTGTGGATTTGGGATACGAGCAGAAAGCATGCAACAAGCTGAAGAATGATAGCAGGGATGACGAGTTTCTGGTCTCGCGGATCATTTTCCTCACAACCTACAATTCGAATGTCAATCTTGAGAAACTGGTGGACCAATATCATTTGGCGGAATACATATGTCAGAATGTCAGTAGGCATTCGAAACAATACGTCACGAAGCAGAAGAAAGTCAAGGAACTGGATCCGATGGAGGATATGGCATTGATTGAGACAACGAAGTTGATGTTCAATATCACACACCATTGTCCACAACGGATTGGGGCATTCTCTCCAGCAGTTCAACCCATGTTGATTCTTCTCACAAGACGGGCAATATCGAGTAGCAAACCTCTGGAACCGCCAATCGGGTCTTTGGTAAATGCTTTGATGAATTTGGAATTAGAGGACAAGGATAATGTGGCTGCATTATTCCCGAAATCATCACCGAATGTCATTGTGGACCGACTTGTTGAAATTCTTGAGAAGAGCGTCAAGGTGTACAAGGACGAAGAGCTGGAACAAAATGTCTCACCACTCCTCCAGCTAATACGGAAAGTCTACGATCTCGCACCAAAAGACGTCCAAGCCCATCTCCAACGAATCCTCCTCCCCTCCGAAGAAGACCGCAAGCAAATCCTAGGCCGAGCAGAGACCCTATCCTCCCGCCTCCTCCGCCTAACAAATAACCCCACAACCCCCCAAGTCCGAGAATCCATCTCCTCACTCCTCTTCGAACTCTCCGCCAAAGACGCCAAGATCTTCGTCCAAAACGTCGGCTACGGATTCGCCTCCGGGTTCCTCTTCCAGCACAATGTCCCCATCCCCGAGAACGCTCTCGAGGCGTGGAGCACGAGCAGCGAGAGTAGCAATACGCGGGCGAGTCAGGATAGTAGGGATGTGTCCGGGAGAGTCAATCCTATTACGGGGCAGCTGCTGGATATGGAGGAGAAGGTTGAGGCGGAGGAGATGACGCAGGAGGAGAAGGAGAGGGAGGCGGAGAAGCTGTTTGTAATTTTTGAGAGGTATGTTCTTCTCTCTTAGCTTGCAAAGATCTCGCCAGCTAACATAATCTAGACTTAAGAAAACTGGTGTCATGAGCGTACAGAACCCGGTGGAAAAAGCCTTTCAGGAAGGGAGGTTTGAGGAGTTACCTGATGATGACGATGATGATGATAAGTAGGTGGGGATGCGACGTAATCCGTATGGTATATATGGGAGGATGGATTGGCTTTTTTCGGCTTGATTTCAGTTTTGAGATATCCAAAATCGCGTGGGTTGTTGGGAGGCATAGTATCATTGACAGGCATATCTGGAGTTGGGAATGGAAGGAAAGGAAAAGAATATTGTCCGGATGTGAGAATGGGATGAGAATGAAAGCAAAATTTCATACTCCGGCATTTTGCTCTTGAATATTGTTCTTGTCTGGTTCTGATTTTTGCGAGTTTGTCAGGTCAGAGACTTGGGTAAATCTTGACTATCTGTGGATGAATCAGAAACTCTTCTGGCTGGCCAACAACTTTCTTTTCAATAACTATCTGGTCAAAGCGGATGGGTTCGGGCTAGTCGCCTGATTGGTTTTTTACTTTCTCTTGTCGATTCATATTTGCTTTTATGCGCATCTTGAAGGTTCCTTTGCATATGCTTCGCTGCTTGTTCGTGTCCCTTTCTGTGTTGCTGAGTGCAGCAACTTTGATCATGTCATAAACTCTTGGAAACCGAGTACCTCAGGCCACCACCAGGATATACAAGAAGTTCACTTACCTTTCATGTAAAGTCGAAAGACAGTAGAATCGAGATGGGACATCCCGAATCGCATACGTAATTCCATTCAGTGCAAGTGAGGATATTCGACATATATTTGATAATGCTTCTCTTTCCTCTATTCTTCTTGTCGCGTTCAAGGTGGCTTTTATATCGCAATTCTTCTATACCGATCCTTTCATCGATGCATCCATCCATCCATCCATCCATCCACCAACTTACTACTTCTCAAAAACCACCCTCACGCCCTTACTCCCAGCTTTCACACCAGGGATAAACAAATCCCTCTGCATCTCGACATCCTCCCTCCCCGTCTCAAACAATCTCATCTTCGGGCCCCCATTTCCAGTCCCATCTGCAGCGCCTCCATACCTCACAACCAGCGCACTCAGACACAAATACAGTTCCGCATACGCAAGATTGATACCAACGCATTGTCTGGAGCCTTTACTGAATGAGACCAGATATTTTTCAAGGCTCTTGTTGTTAAGCCAGCGGGAAGGCTGGAATTCAAGTGGTGAGGGGAAGATCCGAGGGTCGAGGTGTTGGATTCCGGCGGACATGCTTACGGGGGTCTTTTTGCTTGGGTTAGTCCAGTACGAAGCAGAGAGGAAGAAGACATTACCCACGGCGGAATTCTCCACACCTTCTCCCTGCCACCATCGCCGCCTCCATCCCTCAAAACCAACGTCTCACCCGTCGCAATCCTCGGCAACCGCGTACAAACACCAAACGACAACCTCAGTCCCTCCATGATAACCGCACTTAGATACGGCAATTTCTCAAGCTGGACACTACTCCTTCGTTTCTCTTTCCTTTCCACTCCCCTTTCAGCAGCATCCAGCTCATCTTTGAGCGTCTTCATGATCTCAGGGTTGGAGAGTAAGTAGAAGATAATGACTGTGAGACACCAAGCTGTGGTCTCGGTGCCGGCTGCGATGAATGTTTGGCCTTCTTGGTAGAGACGGTCGAGGGATTTTTCGGAGGGTGGGAGGAGGGTGCTGGTGAGGATGTCGTGGAAGATTGTGGATGTGGATTTGGATGTTTGGGCGTGTGTGGATGGGGAGGATTCTATTATGGCGGCGAGTTTGGATTTGCTGGTCTGGAATTGGGAGCGGTGTTAATTGACGACTGGTATCATTGGAGGGGGGAAATGAGGAGAGTGGAAGGAAGGATATGAGAGAGTTTGGAGACCTACGTTCTGCATTTTGGCAAATGCCGCTGTTCCTTTGTCGATTCTTGTTGTGATCCAGTCCGGGATTGAAAGGACGATAGGGAGAAGCCATCCAAATTGCTTTGCTGCAGCGCCGATGTGATGTATGGAGTCCATCATCTATTATCGGGTCAGAAAGGTCATAGAGAAAACGTGATCTGGGCTCAAAACGCATCTTGGGAGATATGGTCTTCGCTTCAAGGAGGCACTCACTTGAAAGAAATCCACATTGAAATCCTCCTTATCCAAATAACCCTGAGACTCTCCAAACGCATACTCAATAATGATATCACTCGTAAACGCACCAAAAATCACATTCAAATTCACCGGTTTCCCGGTCCCCTCCAACGTCTCCAATCGTCTCATCAACTTCTCTACATTTCCCTGAATCACGGGCTCCAATTTCCTCACATTAGTTTTCGAGAAGAACGGACTTATCGCACCCCGTCTCAAGCGGTGATGGTCATGATCAATGGTTGCAAGAGATCCATCCGTCATGCCAAAAAGCCGGACGAACCAAGCGTATTTGTTGCGCTTTCTGCCTCCGCCGGCATACAACTCCTCGTAGAAATCGGGATCGTTGACGTGTAGCTCATATGGAGATATTCGCACGATGGGTCCTTGAAGATAACGAGATCAGTTCAAATGCTGACTGACATCCTCATGCAGCTGGGGTACTCACCGTATTTCTCGTGCATCTTCTTGATCTCCGCCATGTATGTACCGGTCTTGATGACATCGTAGTAGAACTCGTACCACAGCGTTGCAGCTGCGAGTTTTGGGCCTGGAAACTTTGACAATGGGTCGAGAAATAATCTATATATTATGAGTGTGAAGATGTATACCAGGAACGACGATGCGGCGATTGTCGTCCAGTCGAGCCCTAGAATTCCGAATGAAGAAACCATCGTTCTCAGATCTCTTGTCTGCACAACAAGACAGCACCAGGGAATAGAACCAACAAGATCAGAGAAGTCTGCTGTACTGATTGCCAAATAAACAAATAAATCCAACTTCCCGGCTCCGCTGGTGCATAATTGTCGGTGCCTCTTACTGGATACTGGATGTCGACAGTGGGGGTTTACATGCAGGAAACCCCTGTACGAGAGCCCTTACAGTTAGACGAGACAATTGACAGGTCATCGAACGCCGTATGAGGGCATGAAGCCGGTGCCAACTCCATAATATAACTTGGCGGGTGCGATTACACTGAAGGATTTGTTGGTTGTGGAGGATTTGCCAGAAGCGGCTGATGTTGCAGGTTTGTCCCGTCGTGGTCCAACATTTCCCATGTTTTTTCCCATTTATAAGCTGTACCCCGCATAAATAATTTGGATATAGAAATAATTTCTTGAAGGAAGTGTGGGTAATCTTTAAAATCCTTGGATAATTGTTCATGTAAAGTATTCCACACCATGGCATCACCATCTTCATCAGGAACAGATGCAGCTGCTGTGCCGGCAGACATTGGGATTGCAAGTATTGTCCCAGATCAAGGAAACCAGCTCGAGGCAGACTCAGAGGTACACTGCTAGTTCAACTCCTCATTGGATTGCTGGGTTGACATCTCGTTTATAGTCAATTGGGGACGACCTCGATTCTTCGTTTGAGAGTGACGATGATGCGTGAGTATGGAAATTCCATTTTTGATCTTGCAAAGCTGAATAGAATACCAGTCAGTCAATTACTACGTCATTGAGTTCCAGTTTTGCCAAATATCGTATGGAAAATGGGAGATCGTACCACCAATACAAGGACGGACGTAAGGCGTGTCCTGAAATTTGCCAAGAAGTCGTTTCTGACACTTGATAGAATATGCGTACCCGAACGATGAGGTAGGTTTCTGAGCCTAAAATGGAATTAAAAATAATCCCAATTGTCCTCAAGATCGAGAAAGATCGTTTAGGTATGAAACCTGTTATCTTGACTGAAGCGTAGTTTGTTGATGTTTTCAAGATCTTCAACACCATCTTTTCAAATTAATGATGGATCAAAAACTCTACTTGGCGCCAAACAAACCAAACCCACAAAACGTTCTGGATATTGGAACAGGTACGGGACTGTGGGCTATTCAGTTTGGTGAGATTTCCGTCAATCACTTAATCCTGATGCTGATTATTACCCCAGCCGACGAGAACCCTTCAGCCCAAGTTATTGGCACAGATCTAAGTCCCATCCAACCAACATTGTATATTCAGCCCCCAAGTTCAAATGTATACACTAACACCCCTCCAGCATCCCTCCAAATCTTCAATTCTTGATCGACGATGCAGGCGAAGATTGGGTCTTCTCCCAAAAGTTCGATTTCATCCACGCTCGTCAACTCCACTGTGCCGTAGAAGAAAAGCGGCTGATTGAACAAGCAATACAGTATTCTGACTACTCAACTTATATTCTCTCCAGTTTTCATGACGGAGAAAACTTTCTAACACATGATAGGAACCTCTACCCCGGCGGGTTCTTTGAAATGCAAGAACTCGCCTTCCCCGGCACCTGCGACGACAACTCCAACCCTCCCTCCAACGCCCTCTCAAAGTGGAACGCCCTCATGCTCGAAGCATCCACCAAGATGGGCAAACCGCTCAACAACCCACCCAAATACGCAGAATGGATGCGCGATGCTGGTTTCACAAACGTCCATTCTAGTTTGTACAAATGGCCTTCTAATACTTGGCCAAAGGGTAAGAAGGAAAAGACGCTGGGGTTGTGGAATATGGTTAATACGCTTGATGGGCTGGAGGGCTTTACGATGGCGATGTTTACGAGGGTGTTGGGCTGGACGCCTGAGGAGGTGCAGATTTTCTTGGTGGATGTGAGGAGGGATTGTAAGGATAGGAAGTTGCATAATTATTGGCCTGTGTGAGTTTTGAGGACATTTACGGGTGCTGTGGCTGACTTTATCTGTGCAGGTATATAACGTATGGCCAGAAACCGCTGGAGAATCAAAGCCGAGGCAGACAGTCAGGGGGAGATGGATCCGGTCAATTCGAATATTTGGCTCCCTCTTGTCATAGTCTACAAATTGGACCTTGATTTTCCCGGGGACTTCGAAGCGTAAGATAAAAATTCAGTCTATACAGCAGGCTTCTCATGTCAAGAACTAGCCGTTTGACAGAGCAGTTCAGATAATCAAAGGCACATTCGACCCAACGCTAGCTCCACTACAAAATGGCAGAATCGTTACTGACGACGTTGCTAAAGCCCATTGCAGCTCAAGCTACATTCCTACTTCGCTTGCCAATAGGGGTGCTCGCTTGACAATCACTCCAGGTAAACAAACATAAACAAAGCTGAGAAGAGTTGCAATCATTACTACCTACACGACGAATCACAAATTATCACACCTCAGTCCTCAATGCGCTCCCTACTCATCATACTCTAAAGTCAGCGTCGTCGGAATCGGACTTTCAACCGCATTAGCATCCAAATACTTCCTCATCTTCACACCCGCAAACTCATGCTCCACAATCGTAAAATGTCCCTGCCTTCCCGGCCCTCTCCTCAAATTCTTCAATTTAAAAACCTCTCTCAAAGTCGCAGCAAGAGAACATCCCACCATCCTCGCACCATAGCAGAAATGCAGCCCATGACCAAGCAAGATGTAATCCTTGAACGGACGGTGCGGGTTGAGTTTCTCCGGGTTGGGAAACTGGAGCGGATCCATGGCAGCTTTGGATGTCGCGATGAGGACTGTATGGCCTGCTTTGATGCTAATAGGACCTCGGGCGCCGTCGATGAATGTGAGGTCTTTGGAGGCGACGCGTGGGAGGCCGGGGACGACTCCAGCGTGACGCATGCCCTCGAAGACGAAACCCTGCAGTTCGCGCTCGGAGGCCTCGTCTTCCATGTGAGCGAGCTCTACGATGCGAGCTTTGTACTCTTCGTATCCTTCGCTGAGATAGAGATCAATGAGGAGGGAGGCTTGCTGCGTCAAGTTTCCAGCGACTGGTGCACCCATGCCAATACAATCACCGACTAGATCACCGATTGGTAGCTTGGAGTCATTCAAGGCGTGGTACAATCTGTCAGCTTCGGGACCTACTTCAAAAGCACTGCCTTTAGCGAGCCAATCCACGATTCCCTCTTTGAAACCCTGTTGAGTCTTGAGATGAGCAGTGAAGATCTTTCTCAAAGCCTCCCCAGCTTGTATACCGCCATCTCTCAAAGCCCATTCATTCGCTGGGATGATGTTGAAGCTCTGGTACATGAAAAGTACGAGATAGGCTTTGAACGCATCAGGGACAGAAACCATTCCATGTGGATATTTCGCTGTCTTGAGAGGGATAGCAAATCGTTCTGCTAACCAAAGAATCGGAGTGACGTTCGTGACATCCCGAACGATATCAATCGATCGTCTGGTACTGTTGGAGTACTTCAATGAGCAGTCTTTGATAAGTCTCGCGACATTCTTCTTGAAGAACTGAGACATCTTCACCTCGAAATTTTCCTCGAACATGACCTTGTGAAGAATTGCTGATCGATCGTCATGTCTCTTCGCATCATCCCATCCGATCATGAAATCATGACCATCAGTGCAGTTGCGAATCGCGGCTTGGTACATAACACGGAAGTTCTCTCTATCCGCGAAGACTTTCTTACACCCTCCATGTGTATGAATGCCGATAACTTCCATGTCACTCGGTGGTCGCTCGAGATCGTACCTATCGATGACTTTGTTCTGTTTCAAAATTCCCTTGGCGGCAGTTGGCGTGTAAAATGGAAGCAGAGCGTAGGATGAGGTACCAGTCCAAGCACCTGGGAGACCGTTGAATAGCATGTATGGCAGCATTCCCCCATATGCACCTGGGACAGGTTGACCAAGCTTGGCGAATCCCCAGTTTGTCAAGGTGCTACTATTGAAGTCGTAGCTCAAGAAGCGATCTCCTCGAACAAGTGCCACAGCATCATCGAGGATACCTCGTCCTGTAGTTTGACCTGGACAGACTCCACTCCCTGCCATTGCTGGCTTGGTGCATTCAGCCATGAGACCAGGATACAACTCAAGATTGTCGATATGACCGTACAGAAGCTCTGCAGCTCTGGCAGTAGCCTTGTCTTCATTCCAGTCCTCGAAACTTTTATACGGCTTGAGATTCAGGTATCGGCGGAATCTGCTTTCGTCAGTACCATTCCAAGACCGACAGAGTCAAACTTACTCATTCATCGTGCAGACATTGAAGATATCCCTAGCTTGCAATTGACCCATGACATCAACGATCTTGAGACTCGCGGGAGTACCATGAGCCCCGAAAGTGTGAGCTGGCTCTTCGATACAGTTCTTGATGATCTCGGCAAGATCATGGTCACTAAATCGTCCATCTGGACCTCTTTCCAACCCGCTGAATGTCCATTCCCTTGCTGGCTTGGACATAAGTTTGTGTCCATTCGTCTTCATGACTTTCACGAACATCTCAGTGGTCATATCGTCGACAGATTTGAGATCTGGTAGAGTGCTCTTCAGAATTTGTTCCATCCATTTATCATCCGCAGCGCTGAGGGCGGCATGCCAATGATAAAGAACGGCGAACTCAATTGACACGACATTGCCGGTGCCTCGCTCGACTCGTTTTCCAGATTGCTTGATCTCCTTTCCGAGATCCAGGGTCCAAGTTGAGTTAGATCGCGGAGTGTTGAGGATAGCTGCGACATAGTCCCTTAGCACGACGGAGGCGAAGTATCCGACGTTGATGTTTCGTGTGATCTGGAAGATGTCTTCGTCTTGCCTGAATCAAATCAGCCCAGTCAATTTAGATGTTGCGATGTTTCTCACCATTTCTTTTGTTTCTCGTCCAGTTTATCCCACGGCTTGTATTTCCCATCCTCATTCACCGTCAACAGGTTCTCGGCAATATGATTATGATTTCTCGAGAACATAAGCAAGACAGCAATGACTCCCGGTGGCATCATCATGATCCTCTCAGACGCGATAGAATCTGGGAAGATCGTCCCATTCTCATAAGTTCTGACTCGTTCCTGTTCGACTTCCGTATTGCCGTAAACAGTACTTAGATCAACGTAACCAGACGTCTCATTGATCCAAGGATTTTCCCGGGAAGTCTGGAAACACTCATGAATGACAATTGTCGCAAACGAGAAGAACATACGATTCAACCCTGACGGATGAGGACGAAATGGACCATTACGCTTCAGAAGCTGATCGTAGACAAGTTCCGGGTCTGGCAAATTTGGCCCCTGGTTCTTGAGAGGAGGCACGCTTCGAGAGTATGGCGATCCAGCTTTGCCCATTTCTGGAACCCAGGGATTGTTGCCACTTCCATCGTGCTTGCGATATCGAGCTGTTGGACCAGCCATTGTGGGAGGTGGATGCGGAAGGTCGTGGTACAGCATGGCGATGAAGTCGCTGGAGATCTTGTCGCTTAGACCGCTGTTTAGGGGAAGTGATTGAAGCATTGCGACTCCGTTCTCAAGGAGGAGTTCCTTGTCGTCCATTGGTTCACCGGAAGCGAGTGTAGTGATTGCCTGAGCGACCGTGGCGGCATTTTTGACGCCCATTGTGAGGAGGTCATGACCGATGGAGGTCTTCTCAGAGATTTGAACTGGTGCTGCTTCGGCGTCCGTTTTGCCGTCTGGTGCTCGATTTGGTTTTCTTCTGAGAGTCCCAATGAGGGATTTGAGGTTGTTTGGAGCCATCGTGGTAAATTCCGTAAACAAGAATGACTGAGATGAGGTTTAGATGGGAATTAGACTGCTGATTAACCTTGGTTGTGGGTGTCTTTGTTGGTTGTAGATTATTTCGATCACGAGAATGGACCCGAATTGACGTTCAAGTCGGCTTGAACCGTCACAAGATCAGAACTGATTAACAAATTCTGTTATCACAATCAATGAGTTCAAATAAAAGGAAGGAAGCAAGGACATAAGGGGGAGCAGGAAGTTGCAACCCCTCGAGAGCTCTCCAAAGCTACGGAAGCTCAAGTAAGACATGCACTTCACCAAGACGCACGAATTAGAAAGCCCGCTCTTCCTATTCGATCGTCTGCTAGAATTCATCAGTATGATGCATCAACAAGAACAGTTCACTTCTGATCACAGCATTAGTGTTGTGTTATTGCATTGCATTAGTTAGCGAACTGAGACACGGCTCGGGGGTGTGATGTGCAGCATTTGCAGTCCTTTTGCCTTTCCTCCAGTCCCAGCAAGGCTAGATTTGCTAGACGGAAGACAGCTGATGATATTGAAGCTGCATCTTAGCGAATTTAGAAATCAGAAGGTGTCGAGGAGGTCCAGTTACTGAGATGGGGGGGAGTTGTAGCTTCAGCTCTCGGATAAATTACTTGCTCTCTCGCGTGGCTTACATAGCGTATGCGGGAGGCTGGCTGAGGATCAAATGTCAACATATCATTCATAGATAGATAGATTGTCCTGTGAGACCCGAGATCCGAAAGAGTTCACATGCAGTCGACGAGTATCATTTAGCCAACGGAGTGCTATGAAAGCCTTCCGTATGGACCAATTCATTTATGTTGTGGTGCACTATCACACGACAGCCAGTTTCTCCTCGAGTCGAACTCTCCCTCGATCAAAAGTCAAAGGTTTTCGGGAATTGCTGTAATGTTTAAGACACGGCAATAGACTATCGCCTTTCCATGTCGCAGATCTTTAACCTTAAAAGTCGGTACCGGAGTTCACGGACTAGTAGTTCGTCCTAGAACGGCTCAAGTGCCGTCGATCAGATGTCTTGTCAAGACTCGATTCGTCCAGCCTCTGCCGGCACGGTCCGCTTTTGACGCATGAATCGGCGAAGTAGATGGCTAGGGCGGCATTGAGATCTCTGTTCCGAGACTAAGAGCTATTGGTGTGGGATGGTTATCGTGCTTTGATATTCATGACTGAGGGGATCGCGTGGTGTAGTAGAACTATTGGGTGTGTTTCTTGGGGTGAGATGCACAATGACATATCGAGTTACACAATTGGAAAAGAGTGAAGCCTCGGTCTTGTCGAGGGGTATGGATTGGTCGAGGATCATTCCTCGCATTGGGAGAGGGATAGCTTGAGAAAGCTAGGGAGGATCTGATGCAGACTGCAGCCTGTGTATCTCAGTGAGCGGCACAGGAAACTTGATCAGGTTGGGGCAATCCCGCTGAACTTTCCATATCTATGAAACCGAAAGTAGGCGAAGAGCGCTGTTTAATACCCAGCCAAGCCAGAATACTCCACAATCGTCGAAGTCATTCTTGCGATCGCTTTCTCTTTGCCCTTGATCGATCTTGGAAGCGTCTTCGGTGTCACGCCGCGACAATTCATCACACACTGCAATCATCTGTGATCAGTATCACAAACCCAACCCGATCACAACATCATCATTCGTACAACCTTCTATCCCATCATGGCAAGCCGTATACAAGAACCCCATCTACATTGGCGACCCAAATCCTACCCCACGCAAACATGCGATTCTCACACCCCCGTAAACGGCAATGCAGCACGCAACATGTCCCTGTCAACGATGCAGACTTCGGTCGAGGACTTCACACCTGGCCCATTGCCGAAGACGATTCGTGCAGTGAAAGATTCGAATGTCGAGTATGTGGGTGGGAGGACGTTGGTTATCTGTCTGGATGGGACGGGGGATAAGTTTGATAATGACAATAGTGAGTGCTGAATTCGGGAACAAATGTGTATTGACAAAGCTGACTTTGTTTACCTAGGCAATGTTGTCAATTTCGTTGCTTGTTTGAAGAAGGACGACCCTTCGCAGGTTACTTACTACCAGTAAGTTTTTCTTTCACTCCACTCTGTCGTTGTCCCGTTTTCAAGCACTTCTCCGCATATCAAGCACCTGAGCTTCAATTTACCTAAGTTCCTAAAATAAAAATCTGACATTTCCTCCCCCAGATCCGGAATTGGGACATACGATGGCCACGGTTTGAAAAGCGGGATCTCAGCTGCTGTTGACATGGCAGTCGGGAGTGGACTCGGCATCCACATCAAAGACGCGTACAGGTTCCTCATGCAGAACTACCGCGAAGGCGATAAGATCTGTCTTCTGGGCTTCAGTCGTGGTTCTTATACTGTTCGTTGTCTCGCTGGAATGGTAAGTTTCCATCCCCAATTCTCTACTCTTAGAGTACGCGCGAGTCATTTGTTCTATACATCTGCGACCAAAGCGACTTTGACCCAACGATATCTGCCACCAGACCACTATTCGTGCCTCTTTTGGACGAAACAAAGCTGACAATCACCACACAGCTCCACAAAGTCGGCCTCCTCCCCGCGCACAACCGTGCCCAAGTCTCCTTCGCCTACAACTTCTACAAAGACGACACCCCGTCAGGCTGGACCATGTCCGCACAATTCAAGAAGACATTCTGCATAAACGTCAACGTGTACTTCGTCGGCGTATGGGACTGCGTCTCCAGCGTGGGGTTCTTCCCACGGAAACTCCCATTTGGGAAGAGCCCCACGAATAGCATCATGTGGTTTCGCCATGCAATGGCGCTGGATGAGCATAGGGCGAAGTTTAAGATTTGTCAGTATCAGCATAGTGATCCGGCGGCGGGGCAGAATGGCGGGATAGGAGGTTTAGAGGAAGGAAAGAGGGAGATGGTGAGGAGGAAGGGGAGGGAGCAGGCGGGGTGGGTGAGGAGGGTGTTTGGGGGGTGTTTTGGGGGGAAGCCGACTGTTGGAGTGAGACACGGGGAAGAGGATGCGAAATCGATGAGTTCGGACAAAGAGCAGGAGAAGCGAGAGAAGGATTTCGAGAAAGCGGATCAGTCGGCTCATCAACGCGTCTCGACTGACGTCCTGGAAGTTTGGTTCGCAGGCTGTCATGCTGATGTTGGCGGCGGTGCTGTCGCGAACGGTGAGAGACATATGTTATCGCGTATTCCACTCCGTTGGATGATACGACAATGTTTCGAGTGTAATACCGGCATACTGTTCAGCACCGCTGCGTTGGCGGAGACGGGTATCGATGTCCCGACAGTCTGGCCCGTGTATAAACAGACTCGGAAACCGGTTGTGGGACCCTCGCCTTGTACAGTTGAGATGTACGAGGCTGGAGATCTGCCGCCACTCAGGAGGAGGTCAACTGCACTTGGTGTCGATGACGAGCAGGAGGACAAGAAGGAAACGCCGCATAGAAAACCCTCCCCTCGTCCTCTATCTGACTTCGATCTCCTTCCTGAACACGTCGAAGATCATTTTGATGCTATGGCGCCTATCAACGACCAGCTTGAGCAAGCGAAAGGTTGGTGGGCATTGGAGTTCTGGCCTGTGAAGGTGAGAGTGCAGAAGAAAGACTCCGAGGAGTGGGAGAAGGTTGTGAGGATGAATATGGGACGGTTTAGGGCTGTGAGAGAGGTCGAGCCGTTGATGCATTGGAGTGTTGAGAAGAGGATCACCGAGGGTGATTATAAGATTCGGAATGTTGTTGATAAGAATGCTAGTTGGAGGGTTTCTTTTTGATTGCCGAGTAAAGGAGTGTATGATGGGATTAAGATGCTAGCTGTTGTTAGCCGTTAGTTTGGAGACTGGTGAGCAAGGAAACGTTCTGTTTCGTTCTGTATGAAAGTGTGTTTTGTTGGACGTAGAAACGACTTCGAGTAATAAATCTTGATTTCTGACAGCACCATCAATATCGGGGGCGCCAATAAGAGATGGAAACCGAGCTGTTGATCATAGTGGCAGCCAATACATTCCCGAGTCCTTCTTGCCGTCAACAGAACTCCGCAATTTCAGTGGACGGCTTTGATCAGCAATTAATCCATCTGGGAATTCAGCATTGGAACGTCTCAAAGCTCCCAGACCCATCAAGCTCGAGGCCCACGTGACCGCACTCCTTCTCATGCACGTAATCCTCACCGCCTCTCCAGCCTCCACAAAACAACACTTTAAGGTATCAACTCGCCAATCAAGCCTCCAACGCCTTGTCTCTCACATATCCCTCACCGTCCCCCATCTTCTCCGGTATTCGGATACGCATCTCCCCGACTTCCGTCAGCATCTCCAATTGGCCTTGTCGTCTCCAAGTTCCAATTATCGGATTGCACGAAGGATCCGACGATGTGTGCATGCACGGCGTATTCGGTAGGCGTATTCGTAGCATGTACCTTACCTCCGGAAGTGGTCGGGGGAGGTAAATGCCGCGTTGGAGCGATTGAGAAATTGAGTTTGTCTGGCTTAGATCCGATCACTGCTGTTTACTCATCTTCTTCCGCTCCGGCCCGTGAGGACATTTAATCTGTAAACCCGAGACAGGCATTCAGTTCGAAAACTTCTGTCCTCTTGTAGAAGGGCTTATGGCTGGTCGAAATGATGAAGTCTCGCTGGAGTGCGGAGGTTTGCGACAGCAGGGTTTGGAGATGGCGATAGTGTCTTGGATCTCAAGAGTGATTGCTTGTATCTGCATGCTTGGGCTACAGTATCTCTTGCTGAAAATCCATCGATTGAGGAAATTGCTTGCTCCGGAGGCTATTCCGAAGGTATCCGAGGTCTGGATAGGGGTGTCAGGTTTTTGGATGGGCGAGCTTGCTGTTGTTGCATTATTTGGTGGGGTTCTGAGTGCCGTGTTCACTCTCATAAATGTCAACATCTGCACAACAGATAGACCAGGAGGAAGGCAGCTTCCTGACGGGCTTCTGAGTGCTGTTCGAGTCCTTGTCGATAGGGTACTTGTGTCCTGGATCTTGCATCATGGTTCGGTGATGCTACTTGATATTATCATTCCATTCTCCAAAGAGCAACAGCAAAATCCAGGAAAAGAACTCACCCGCATTCTCTCAAGAGCAATCAAACTCACCACATTCATCCACAACATTACTTTTGGGTCGCCAACAGGCGCACCACATATTCTCCTCAACACGCTCGTCCAAGACTCAGACTCACGCACCACCACCCAGACAATACGTCTCCAACGGATGCAAACCGACAATCCCAATGAAAGACAGAGGAATTTGGCTTGGAATCTGGTAATCGATAAAGAGGCTCTGGACGAAATGAAGGAGACGCTCGGTCCCCCTGGAGGCTTTGGAGAGTTGGGATTCAGTGTTGGCAGAGATGGTGTCAGGTTCGAAGCCATGGGAATTGGGACCAGTTTCGTGTTGGGTTTTGAAGTTGCAGTTCCGAGGGAGGGTCGAGTCCCTGCTGTGAGGAGGAAGACAAAGTAGAGAGTCTGAAGAAATCCAGTTGCTGCACCTCATCCTGGGTGTTCAGTCGATCCAGCTTGTGAGGCTGATCCTTGACGAGACCCTACACTTCCCCTCCCTTCGGAAGTTGACTCTTCGTGAAATGAGAACTCAACCGTCTTTGTAATCCCACCACTTCCCCCACTCTGCTGCTCCCCCAGTTCCTGAATTTCGTCTTCCATAATATCCGAGTTTCGCTTGGGGACCACGGAGCCTCTTCGCAACCCATACATGCTGTTCCTCGGCATAGTCATCTCCCCCGCCGCAGTGCAGGGAACATCGGCACTACAAAGCGAAGTTAACCCTTGGTTTCGTACAGTGTTTCCGATGAATTGCGAAAAGGGAGGTGGTGTTGGCTGAGCAAGATTCGGAACATTATCGTTTTCCGAGCTGCAATTGTGGATGCTGCGAACGACGAACATCTTCAGAGCTGGTGCTGAAGCGCAAATGATGCCGAGATCCAGTTCCAAAGCTGCGAAGAGCCAGAGGTAGAATCCTTCCCATGTGTAATCTGAGGAGGCATCTACTGTGAGGGAGAAGATCAGGCGGAGTGTGCCGAATATGCAAACGCTGGGAGATATTAGACACAGAACGGGATGGGAAGTGGTTCACTTGCATCCCGCCAACAGCAAAGACGAATATGAGACCCAGCCTCCGCTTTGATGGCATGTTAAGCCCCCATAGGAGGGGGATCGGGAGGAAATAGACGAAAAAATCAGTGATGATATTGGTAATTCCATGGTATTTTGTCGTTGGATGAGTCGTAACACAGTGGATCAATCTTGCGCTTGTAAATCCGACTGGATCTTCAGGTGTATCGCAACTCTGGAGGGGGTTTAGCCGGTCCTGAAAATGAACGAATAAATTCATACCATAGCAATAACAGTCTCGAAGATAATGAACCACAGCGATACGAAAATTATTCCACCAAAAACACAGTATCGGAAAGACTTGGATGTCGAAAGCCGGAGGTAAAAAACCAAGATGGACAATTTGACTGTCGACACAGCTGGCGTGAAAAATAGTTGCGCTATCCACTACGAAGAGTTAGTACATTTCATCCGAAGTGAACTCCCACAATTCGCCAAAAGACGAAATGTCGACATATTGGAATGACAGTAATAGCTTACCGCAACTGTAAGAGATGGGATTTTATCTTCAACATCTTCGAGATGGGATGTCCATCCAAATGTTGGGGACACACAAATGCAAACCGTGAACAGGATTGCGAAGAACTGTAACCGTCAGAACCTTTCTCAGCTCGGGAACATTCAAATGCCATTTAAGAGGCTCTGGGAAATTACCATCGCGAGTAGTATCAAGTAGTCATCAATTCCAACAGCATGAATAGCTGCTCTCTCGTAAATACGTAGCCCAACAATGATGACTGTGATACCCAAGCACATAACCTGCGCAACGATGAGATGGATCTTCCTCGATGGCGGATGGCCCGAATCGTCTGCTGTGGGTTTGAATATCGTCATTCTCCCAGCTTCATTCGTGTCGGGTTCGACAGTCTCATTCTCACGACCTTTCGTAAATATGAGAGGAATGAAAAGTACAAGATCGTTGAGCCGAGAAACTGTCGTTGGGGATGGTCTGTGTTAGCATGGGGAAGGCCGCTTGGAGCAAACGTAACGCTAGGAAGCCTAAAGGAGACAGTGTAAAAACGATGAACGTGACAGTGCTCGCGCGAGAATCGAATGGGATGTCAAAGATTTCTGCATGTGCCTCGTCCCCGTTCGTTGTAATTGTGGCAGCTGTTGGTAGCGTGCACGCGGCTGATTAAGTGAAGATGGCTGTAGCCCGAACCATTCATTGGCCCCTGAACGTCTGATGAGTAATGGAGGGGAATAAAGATAAATCCCCCAACGGTCGAAATCTGAGAGCTTGTTTTTGGGGTTTCAAGCTTGAATGTCTTGATTGGAGTGTGCTCTGGCTGAGAAAGGAAAGGTCAGAGTTCACGTGCGTTGAAAATCGAGGTGCACTGTTTTGTTTGAACTAGGGGAGTGGCTGCTAGCTGAGAAGCTTATCAAATATCCCTGCTAGAGCCAGAAAAGCGAGTCATTGGGAAGAGCTTTCATGAATAGTGAGACTATGAGAGTTGAAGTAGTGGACGTTCTGGTTTCAAAGCTTAAAGTTTGACATCCAATCGCGGAGCTGGCGTGTACAAATCAGATTAACGAGAAAACTGGCACAGACCAGATAAAGCTACTTCACTAGTCAGTTTCACTCCTCTTGGTCAGTCATATAAGGGTTCGAAGAACAGTGTAAAAAGTATGGAAGGATGAAGGTGGCAAAAAGTATCCGACAGTGAACGCGGCAGAGAAAGGACCGTGATAGAGTTCGTAATGTTTGGACCCCAGAAACACCACATTCCTGCGAGTGAACCTGACGACCGATCAAAGCAACTTCCCATGTGGCTCAATTCGATCTCACTGCTCGGCATGGCAACGCAAAGAGACCGCCTCGGCCGCTTTTCACAGCACTGCTGGTTCAATCGTGAACAGCGCAGTCTGAGCGAAAGCTAGTCAAAGTCAAATAACGATGGTGCTTCCACTAGGAATATGATGTAACGGAAGATGAAATTGTCAATGCTTTCGCGAGACCAAAGATCAATAAACATTATACGAACTCTTCAACATGTCCTCAAGCAATCAAGCCAATCAATCAGTACCAGATTCGCCAAAGCAGAAGAGCAGCGCAGAAACCATTAACCTGACTGGCTCTCAGCAGCGGGATTTGACGCTTCATGCGCTAGCAAGGTCGCTCACCAATACTTCAACTAAGAAAAGGCATAGTCTTCATGATGAAAGACTATCTGGAAGTTTGTTGACAATCGACCTGGCGCAGAGAGGGTGGGGAAGAGAACATGGAAGGGGACGGTAGAGGAGGGTTTGGCTCGGATCGGTAAAACCTTTCGGCTTCGGATGAACGTTGCTCTTTGGCCTTCTCATCCGATCCGATGTTGACAGCCTCGTCTTCCTCCGTTCTCTACTTCTCAACCACAACAACACTGTCTCTTTCTCCCCGCCACGACAACCTACAACACCTGTCTGATACCAAACTGATCTGCAGATCTTCACCATGGATTCCCTTCGCAGCGCCCTTCAACCTATTACGCACAACCTCCCTGCGCCTATCCACGACCTCGGTGTCTCCATCCTTGGCGAATCTTGCTACAAGAAGCTCCTCCTCGACATTGACATCGAGTCTACCGAGTGTCTCAAGCTTGCGATCTCGAAGGGTCTAGGAATCGGTATCATCGGTGCCTCATCCATCGTCAAAGTTCCCCAGATCCTCAAGCTGATCAAGTCGCGCTCCGCCTCCGGGATATCCTTCCTCTCCTACCTCCTCGAGACATCCGCGTACCTCATCTCGCTCGCCTATAATGTGCGCCAGGAGTTCCCATTCAGCACATATGGAGAGACTGGCTTGATAATGGTGCAGAATGTGGTTATTGCTGTGTTGGTTCTACATTACAGTGGCAAGGCTAGCGCTGCTGGACTATTCGTCGCTGCGTTGGCAACGGGCGCTTTTACGCTCTTCAGCAAGAATTTCGTGGATATGAAGACCCTGGGATATCTGCAGGCTGGTGCCGGTGCTTTGGGTGTCGCTGCAAAGCTCCCGCAGATCCTTGCTGTCTGGCAAGAAGGTGGAACTGGACAGCTGAGCGCCTTTGCGGTAAGTGTTCAATCCTCGAAGCTGGCGAATGTTCGCGCTGTCTCTTTGAAATAACCCTAACTATTGTGTCAGGTCTTCAACTACCTCCTCGGCTCCCTCTCCCGAATCTTCACGACTTTGCAAGAGGTGGATGACAAGTTGATTTTATACGGATTCATTGCTGGATTTGCATTGAATGCTGTATTGGCCGCTCAAATGGTCTATTATTGGAATTCGCCAGCAAAGAAGACTACAAAGAGCGGAAAAAATGAGAAGGTTCCTGTTGCGGCTTCATCTGGCAAGTCTACTGCTACTTCGACGCCCAAGGGAAAGAGCCCAACCACTCGCAGACGTGGTTAAGATCCCGTATCACCCAGGCAATTCCTTTTCAATCTCGTTCGACTCCTGCCATATGCAGTTGTAGTCAACTAATACAATTCTAATTTCTGGACAATTTTTCGTTCCGTTCCGTCTCCACCATGCCCTGCAGCTGCTTCGAGCTACACTTTCAAGGGAGAGGGGCCTTCTTGGCTATGCCTCTGTTTGATTAGCAAGCTTCAGCACGCTCTATTCTTGATTCAAGGTTCTGGATCTATTGAGAAGTTACCATCCCAGCGGTCCTCATGGTGTTGATTGTGCGATGAATGTGCTTCATTCTCAAAGAATGGATGTTGCTTTGCGGTAAGGAAGGCAGACTGCACTGATTCCCGGCTTTAGAAGTCGGGAGGAAGAGACGAGAAGGATGCTTCATTGCATAATGCGTCACCGGTGTGAAGTCTTTTTGAATGATTTCGAGACGGGCTAATTCTTAGGCTTTATACAACAATGCTTCAATCTAAATATATACAGAATTGAACTTCCTGCAGCATCCCCGCGTCACTTTTCAAGACCACCAGTTGTTGTTCTCCCACTTCACGTATGAAGGGTCAATCTTCTTCAAGTCTCCAACGCCCAAGTTCGCAGCATCAATCGAGATCTCTCTCTTCAAGATCTTGATCGCCTTGGCCACACCCTCAGTTCCATAGCAGTTCGCATACATGAACGGGCGACCGAGTCCAACAGCCCTGACACCCAACGCCAAAAGCTTCAACACATCAGACCCATACCTCACGCCACCATCCGCATAAATCTCCATCTTCTTGAACAGCCTCGGGTTCCTGGCATGGATCTCCAGCGCTACCTCGAGGGACGAAGGTGCTCCGTCCAATTGTCTAGCACCGTGGTTGGACAGGATGATAGCCTTGGCGCCGTTCTCGTATGCGAGCTGGGCGTCCTCGACGGTCATGATGCCCTTGAGGATGATGGGAAGAGTAGTCAGGTTTTGGAGCTGCTTGACGTAGTCCCAGGTTTGGTAGGTGTATGAAGAGTCAGCAGAGCCAACACCGTAGCGTGCGGCGCGGTGGCGGTCGCCGTCGCCGGCAGAGTCGACGGTCATGACGATTGCCTTGGAGCCAGTGGTTTCAGCGCGCTTGAAGGCGATGGCGCTGGCGGTGAGGTTCTCGCTGAGGTAGATCTAGGGAGTATGAGTACAGCCTCAAGACTTTCAAGAAGCGTTCAGGAAGCTTACCTGTTGGAAAGTAACTTGGGGACCGTAAGTTCCGTTCTTGACCTTCATGTTGGCGATTTGCTCCATTGTCAAGGTTGAGTATCCAGATGGCTATTCAATTATTAGCTCAGCTCTTATTTTCTTCTTATACTTCTTTTAATGCTCACCATATATAGGATTCCCGCCTCTCCAGCAGCCTTCACGAGACCCTCCTCACCAGCAGCATTCGCATATCCACCTCTCGCAGCCGGACTAATGAAAATCGGCATTGCGAATTTATGGCCCAGCAGAGTTGTCGGGAGAGTTGACTCGATTTTTGTGACATCCGTGTTCAACACACGAGGACGGAATCTATACCGGGCGAAGATCTCGAGGTTGTTGCGGTACGACCATTCTCCTGCGGCACCGTTACGGTAGTACGTGTAGGCGGTGGTGTTCATGTACTTGCGGGCGGCCCATTCGAAATCTGGGAGACCGATCATGCTGGCCAGTGGAGGGAGTTGACCAGTGGCAGTTGAGCCGAGGATGTCATCGATTCTGGGGACTGGTTAGCATATCTTTTGACACCTTCGAAAAGAGCATGTGAGAGCCCGTACCCAGTATCAGCTTCATTGATGTATGGACGAGCTGCAAGAGCAGTCGCCACGAGGGGCAGGACAGTCAAGAAGGAATGCATTTTGAATCGAAAGAGCGTGGTAGACCAAGGGACTTGACGTGCGGAAAGAAAAGTTGGTTGAAGGCGGACAACCAGATTCTTTTATACAGACAGACTTACCGTGTAGAGAAAGCGACAGGAATCCATCCATATCCAGCTAATTTCCTCTTCGGACCCTCTGGACTGGGAAGGTGCTATTGGACTACCTTGGCAGCATCATATGTCACCTGCTTCGGCGATATCATCCATGCCTGTCCTCTCTGCCTGCATGCATACATGTACCGGCCAGCCTTGCCGAGCTTTTCCAGGTTGCTTACAAACCTGACTGACTGACAGTAAGGTAGTGTACTCCAGGCTGGTCCGATTACCAAGAGAAAGTATATCCTGGATGGAATCCTGAATGCGGACCGAGCAGGGGAAACCGATTGATGTTGTTGTTACCATTGTTTGGTTTCTGCGGCTCTTGGCGAACCGCTGGAATTGGGATTGGTCCTTGCTTGGTCAGGATCCGCTATTTTGAGTTTGAGGAGTACTTTATCGGATGTAGGGCCAAGGAATCGATGCATCTCTTTCACACTCGCTTGTCGCCACGTTTACGATAGGTGGGTTTGGGTTGGGACAGTGGCCTTGGTGGTGATCTCATTTTGAATCTCTTTGAGTATCGAAACGAGAATTGAACAGAGTGAAGCAAAATTCGTTAGATGAAGGGACGGAATATTATCAGACGAACCGACGGCAGTTGAGCGAAATGAAACAACGGCTTCGGGGAGATGACCGGGTGGCTTATGGACCCTGTCAGACCGTTATCATTTTCATCAACGGCCTGCCAACGGCCCGCAAAGTATTCCAGAACAGTCTTGAGCCTCCGGAACGGAGCTTACTCTACATTAGATCGAGATCCTGTTATCTAATCTGATCCGATCTCGTCCTCTTTCAGCTCCGCTTCTCAACTCAAGCTACTGTACCTTGCTGGATGCATGCATGTATCATTATCATGCACGTTTATTCCATCTAGACCTTCATCTTTACTGTATCTGCGTTATTTAAGATTCGAATAATACACACGTTGTGTTGTGTCTTGTTTGTTTGCATTGCGAGAACCTTGAAGCGGGGATCTGTCCGCTGTGAGCAGGGAAGGGTGATTAGAAATTGGCTGAACGCTGGGAAGACTCTGGATAAGCTTTTCTGCTTTGTTGCGTTCATGATTTTCTCTCTGCTTAGAAATGGCCCAGGCGATCGGACTGCGTTGATCAAAATGCAAATTATGCTTTTTAATGGACCCGACCAGCTGCTCGGTTTAATTCAACACACGTTATTTTCTCTATATAATAGCGATGCATGATCTTATTCCACAAGCCTAGATCAAAACGTACCGCCATTATTCTTCCAGGCATGGCGATATCTTTGAGACCAACAAATGCAGAACAAAACGGCCGGTAACGGGCGTCAAAAGGACCAGAAAGGAGGGAAACCCCCAGTCGATAACCTGGCCGTTGTAACTCTCTCCACTGTTTCTATCAGACTGAGCTCTCCCATGCATGGGTAGCAAATCCGGTGTTGAGATCTGCGAGTTTAATTCCTTACGGGGGTAGATCGCATTCCTACTTGGCAGGGGCTTTGCACACGCGTGGCATTTTCCTATCAAGAGTTGGCTTTTTACGCATATTTTGCCTCTCGAAGTTTGGCCAACGTCATATTTACGCGTTGCCTTTTCTTCCCACGAAATCGAGCCTGGCAATGCTTCAAAGAATATTATTGAACTTTCTATAGACCGCTGTCTCGTTTGATCACCATCATTTTCATCCGAGCGCAATACTGAATCTCCGATCTGACCACGTTTGCTGTTAACTCCACAAGGAAATAATGTGACCCCGGCCAGTAACCAACCAACCATGGTATCCACCCATGTTGGGAGGTGGGAGCGGGGCCAAGATTTTGTAACAAGTAGCTGGCAGGGACTTCCCGGTGTGGATCTTATGTCAACTTGCACTTCAAGTACCGGACTCTCGCCGGATGCGAATTAATCCGATATGAAGCTTCCCGAAGCAAGGAATGGCGGACGCTTGCCTTGTTTTTGCATTTTGTGCCAGAATTCTGAGAGAGGATATGGTAGGACACCGAAGACTCCGACGACGGCGAGGACGAGAGGCAAGCTTTGTCAGAAGAATGTAGCTTTGTCATTCTTACACAAACTGTTTCATTCGATCGTTCGATTTTATTCTTGCAAGCATCTAGTTCATGCCTGGATTATTAGCTATGTTTCTTGATCTTCGTTTCCGAACTTCCCGGCTGATTTTATTTCCATTTCAAGATGTGGTACGAGTACCAGCGAGACGCGCTGCGACGCTGGGAATGGAGATTCCACAGCCAAGCGTAGATATTCAAGGGTCTCCCGGAGTGCTGTAGAAGGGTGTTGCTAGAAAGGGGTATCTCGCTTAAAGTAAACACACTCGACGAGCAACTTTCGAGACAATTCCTGCGTACTTAGACTGCCAGAGTCATCGCTCCCAAAAATTGCACACAATTAATCTACTGATGAGAGATGACCCAACTTCAAGCGGTGAACATTTCGCAATTTGTATTCGTGCATTCTAGCTACATACTTGGTTCCGCAAACATATCCGGCGGCAAATCCCGCCTCATCTTCGTACAACCACAAACGACAGTCAAGGAATGAGCCGAAGCATTCATACTGATAACCTCGTACAATCCATCTGCTACATGTTTTGCAACCAACAAGATCATGTCGTTGATATCACATTCGAATTGTTTCCTAATACCGATAAAATCCGTTTCTGGTCCAACATATTGGTTGTGCCAGATGGCATCTACCCCGTAGACCTCCGTAAGAGCCATCGACGCTGTGGACTCTATATCGTGGTTTGGAGGTTGAAAAAGATGCTGGCAGTCAACGCATGTCAGCATTATCAGGAATACACAGAAGTACAACCAAAAAGTGGATAGACATACCGGCAGCATCCACACTGCTTGTTTTTGCAGTCTTGGAGGTCTGTGTCGCACTTGAAGACCCCGTAGCTATCGCATCGACAGTTCCTCGATCCTCTTCAAAGCAGGCGCTGGTTTGTCCGCCTTGACAGCCGCAGACTTCGTAGGCTCCTGTGGTAGGTCCGCCGCCTGGGAAGCCGACCTGGCGGGCGTCGAGGAGATTACCATTTTCTGGGACGGGGTTTCCGAGGACTGTGGTGGTATTAGAGAGGAGGATGGTGAAGATGGTGTTGAGGAGGAGGAGGGATGAACGCATTTTCCAGGTTGAGATATTGTGTGTGGTGGACTGGTAAGTTGAAGAGTGATGTGGAGGGAAGAGATGGTGTTCATGGTGGTGACAGTGGAGCAGGAAGTTGCGCTTTTATAGATGAGAGTAAATGGGAATGATAGTGAAGATTCTGTAGGGCAAGTAGCATTTTGGTCTCCTTCCAGCCTAATGAGACGTAGCAGCTCCAAGGTAACCCCACAAACCTCATCACCTTCTTCAATGAGGTATGATTTCCATCAATTTCAAGATGATGACTGCATTTGAAGCGAGAGAATATCTTCCCCGCACGTCATATGTAAAGTATCTGAGCGAGCTGAGGAAGCGTATCGCCCAGTGTTCATACGGACCGAGGCCATGGAACATCCATGTCCCACGCTCGGTAGCGACAATGGAGTACTATTGCTGAGGATCGTCGACTAGAGCACACAGAGAGAAGATTCAGTTTGCTGATTGTCTGATCTGGACGCTCTTCATGTTGCTGAAGCCCGACTAGAGAGGTGTTGATGCCCGAAAATTGGGAGACGAGACGATTCTGTGAGCTGGTGGTAGATTAGACAAAGCCCAGGCGAGCCAGGAAACTATCTTTGACATCAATATTGAACGTCCCGAGCCGAGAACCAATGAAGAGAAGGAAGTCAACTTGGCCGAAAAGAAATGGATGAACTCTTTCCTCGGATCGGTCTCCTCGTAGATCGCATCCCTTTAAGTTTGTCAGCAATTCATTGTTTGGTCGCCTCGTAGATACTCGTTTCAAAGTTTAAACAACTTTTCCGTATGCCCAGACAGACGGAAGATAGCTCTTGGGCATATATCGCAAATCTTTTCTGGACGAAGGAAATGGATATGAAGATCTGAACTTCAAACCCAATTGTCAAACGTCACTATTTATTGTGCCACAGCCACACGGCAACTATACTAGCTCACGTTCATAGTACAAAGGAGAGGTAACCACAGGTCTGGGAGTTTATGGCGATATCCAATCGGTTTACTGACGCTTGGGAGATGGGACTGGTGCGGGAACATGTCGAGCGGCTTCCCCGCGGGCTAACGGGTGGACTACTAACATAAAGCTCGCTCTACGAACCTCGTTTGAGATCAACACTGAGCCCTATGGTGCCAAGAAAGTTCTATCTTCATGGTTTGCGGCGTAGATGTTTAGAGTTAACGAGGGCAGGATAGTGATGACTTGAGATTCCAAGGATTTGGTACCCCTCACTTTGTGAAGAAGTCTTATTCCCGATTGCAAATGTCGAAGATGCTAAGCTGTTGTAAGATTCAAGTCACTAATTATTTGTGAAGAATGTGCCGAGGGAGAGTTTTGTTCTTGGCTTTCAAGCAGTTCAAAGTCCAAGGTGGAACACTCCCAGCAGCTCGTGGTCAGTGTAGTCGATAGTTGAACGGCCGTTGAACGACGTCGTTTTCAGGTCTCTCAACGAACTGACGTTTTAGTACTATAAAACGAACTGCGGTTCGTTTTATAAGGCTATAAACGAACGGAACGAGGTCGTTGCCAAGAACGAACGAAGAAACTAGCCTTTTATAATCTATTTTTAAAAATATACCTAAATGTAGTATAAGTGTTAAATTATTATTATAATGTTATTCTTATATAAATTACGTACTAAAACATATAGAATAATACGTTCAGCTGCTTTACATACTATAGAGGGTAAGTTGCATTCCACTGACTAACCTACCTTAGGTACCTACTAAGTGATCTCGCTAAGGTTTCAAGCCTGAAAAAGGCTTAGTAGGAACTATACTAAAACGGGGTTAAACGACCCCGTTCCGTTGGAGATCTGACCAACCAACGGCCGTTCTAGATCGCTTAAACGAACGCCAGTCCGTTTAGGGTTAGCATAAACGAACGGCCGTTCGTTCCCGTTTTGCCAAGAACGAGAAAACTATCGACCACGCTGCTCGTGGTGGCCGGATAATTACTTTCAACTTCATCAATTTCAAAATGAGATTAAGACCATCAGTGGATTATGGGTCTCATCTGGAGGTTCATTTAATTGAGCACAACGAAAATGAGGAACTGTACCATCCTTTGCACACGCCTCGAACGAGGTTTCCGACAGCCACGAAGCTACTTTTGGTGTCGAACATCTTTTGGATGACTCTACTTTCGATGATGGTACTCCATCACTACCCAGTACCAGGCCATTTCGGGACTGAGAGTTCCCACAAATATGGTGAGGTCTACATCATTTTTCATCTTCGCTCGTATTCGTAGATTCTAACGCCATCAAGGAAGTCTTCGGCCCAATCTCAAACCTCCTCGACCAACAATATTTGACGACCAACTCCGCTTCAATTCCACTTCTCACGAATTCTGGCGCGATCTCGATTCACAACAACCACAATACTTTGGCCGTCCAAGTCCTGATATCGACTTAGCATGGGAAGAGCTCCTGCACGGGGAATTCCTAGGCATTTCCGACAAAGAGGCATTGCAGAATCCTCATCTTGACTTTGATGAGGAGGAAAGAGTTCCCCAGACAGGTCAATTCATATTGCAGTCGATGTTTTCCATTCTTTACATTGTCTCAATGCTGTACGGAAGGAACTCGACCGCGAATATTACCAGACTAAACACGAGGCCCGGGCTGAAGGGCATTTGGCGGCTCAACATGATCATACTCTATGGTCTGGAGAATCGCAGCGAGTCCATATATATCACTGCATGAACCATATCCGGCAAAGTCTCCAATGTCACCCGGATCTTAGCCCTGCGGCAATGAAGAGGCAAATAAACGCTGACGGCAAGGTATTTTATTTGGGGAATGCTGTGGCGCATACTTGTACAGATTGGAGTAAAATTCGGAGGTGGATTGATGGGAGAGTTGATTTGGGACTTGGGTACTGGACTGAATGATGTCAACCTTATACTCCAGCCCCGTCATATTTTCCCCCTTTTTGTTTGCGGATATGGATATGTACTTCTCGAAGAGGGACGAACATGCACTTCAACCACTTGAAAGTCATGAACCGTCCAGGAACTCTACCTAAGTCTTGGTTCAGACCTGTCTTCGTGGATCAAATGGAATAACATCTCATTCATCAATTGTGTTTCAAAGCTGAAGCTAACGATAATATGTTTACTTTCTACTGTCATGTGCCTATCCCGCCTTTTCAGCTTAGCGAACTCACGTGGGACTGCATATGCATGCAGAGTAGCACGGACCACAATGATTACCCCTCCAAACATTTGTATTACCCCTCTATACGAACTCAAAATACACTCACGTCCCATAGATCGCCCTCTTTGCTTTGTTTGTTTACCTGAAAACGGGTGGCTAGGCCTCTTCCTCGCTTAAGTACCACGGGTAAACATCCAACTCATCCTCCATATCTACTACCAAGACATCCGAGCAAATCATACGGAGCAATCAGGCAGCAATTTCATCACATGATTCATCACACCATTCTTCAGGCGTATTCCGGGAGCAATGCCCAAAGTCAACTTCGTCTGGGCAGGACCGGCAAGAGACGTCTCAGTTCTCGGAAATTTCAACAAAGAGAAACCCCTCAAACTCGAGTTCGGCTCCAAGAAAGGTGGACCGGCCGTCTTCCGAGGCGAAGTCCGCGTCGAGAGCCTCACGCAAAAGATATACTACAGATTCGTTGTCGATGGCAGGAGCACACTCAATGATGCCATTGCCCAGGAGAATTGGCCTGGTCATGGAATGAGGAATGTCGCTACACCGAGGAACTCCAAATCGTCTGTGCCGTATCCGTACAGAAAGTTGGATTTCGATAATTATGATTTCCGAGTCTTGGTATTGAAACCTCGCGAGATATCGGAGAGTAGCATTGATACGATTGATTGTCGTCTGGAGCATGACTCGTTGATTAATCCGAAGCCGTATCTTGCGCTATCGTATTGCTGGGGTGATGCTGCTGTCACAAAGGGACTCCAGATGGGAGGATATTACTCTGATATCACAAGTAATTTGGCACTGGCATTGTTTGCTATGAGGAGGCTGCGATGTTCGAATGCGCCGATTCGTCTATGGGTAGATGCCCTGTGCATTAATCAAGCGGATAACGAGGAAAGAAGCAATCAGGTTCGGAATATGCGTCAGATATACGCTAAATCCTCAGAAGTCATCTCATGGGTTGGAAGCGGATCTCTCTACGGGTATACATCGGAGGCTGTGGAGTACCTCATCAAGAAGCAAAGTCTCATCAACCGAATGGACGATGGGTCTTCTTCTTTTCGAGACGCCCAGATGCTACTCGACGACTTTTCCTCATTCAGTTATGCCACAAAGGAGGATTGGAAGGAAAACCAACTATATATCATGGATGCGTTCTTCAATCAACCGTACTGGAAGAGAGTATGGATTATCCAGGAAGTGACAGTAGCGCCACGAGCTACTATTGTGTGGGGAAAAGCAGAGATCCCATGGGAGATCGTGGCAAGGGCACTGTCGGCCTGGAAACTCATGGAGATCAGCACTGGTCCAAGGCAGTCGCGAGGATTTACGAACGCGCTTCATTTATTGGAATTTCACAACCACGATAACGTCAAGCCTCAACCAATCAGTCTACTCGATGCAATCAGTTGGAGTCACCAGACACTGTCAACTGAGCCCCGAGATAGGATCTTTGCATTATTAGGGCTGTGTCATGATGGCGCGAGGTTCGTCCCTGTACCGAATTACAAGCAATCGCTTGAGGCTATTGTGATAGACATGGTACTGTCGATGATGCGGTACACCAAATCCCTGGATTTGATTTGTTTGAAAGGGATTGGGGTACGAAACTCGGAAAATATGAAGTTGCCAACCTGGGTACCCAATCTTGTCGACCTCTGGTCCGGATCTCTCACAATCCAAGAAAAGAACTTCTTCGAATGGAGGTCAGTAAACAGCTTTGTGTCTGTGCTCGACGGTTCCAATACCACGACTCTCAAAGTGAAAGGCAAATTCCTCGGCAAAATCATAGGTCTCAGCACAGGCATAAGCACAGATGGAGTCGTTTGTCTCCCAACACAGCGGCGACGGCCTTGGATCCATGCCACTGCGAACCTAATTCGGACGAATCCAAAACTATGGGGTGCATCAGACATAGACCGTGACGTGCGAGACGCCATATACAGAACGCTAACGATGTGTCTCCTCCCCGACAGTATCTCGTACGAATGCGCACGACTGCTTCGCCTCACTCTGGACGCCTTTGGGTCGAGGAGCAATCCACAGCATCGCGTTGATAAACTGGATCGATTCGAATGCAGAGTTTAAACTCAAGGACTTCACATTACGAGAATGGTCGATGTTGAAATCGGAGTACGATGCGGCGAATTACAATAATTATGCGTATCCGGATGAGGTTTTGCTGGAGGAGTTTATAGCTACACTTGAGAAGGTGCTGGGAAGTGGGATGAAGCTGGCTGCGTTGGATGGGAGCCAGATTTTAGGGCTGGTACATCCTGATGCGCGGGTTGGGGATAAGTTGTATGCTTTGAGAGGCTGCACGATTCCTGTTACGCTGAGACCCGTGGAGGTGGGACAGGTAAAGGAGTTTACTGTCGTGGGTGGAGGGTACACGTTGGGAATGGATAAAAGGTATCATGCGCGTCACAGGGAAGGTTCTAAAGCGCCGGATATAGAGTGGGAGAATGTGGCGGGTGTGTTAGAATTGCTCTGATACATTTTGATATCGAAAGACTATGTACAGTTTAGAACCTTGGACAGTATTTACATGTAAAAAAAGTGTCTGAAGTGGTTCAGAGAAGACATTGTGAGTACCACTCGTTGACAAATTTGCAAGTTCCGGTGGCACAAGGCGCCGACCATGGAGTTGATGCGCCACCTCCACCACACTGTCCCCAAAGCGGTACAGCAGACGCAGTACTGCTCGCCTTGGTGCTCGTAGAAGTCGCAGACTTGGTACTCGTAGTCGATACCTTAGTACTCTTCACACTACTAGATTTCACGCTCGAGGTGGAAACAACCGTCGAAGTCTTAATCGTCGAACTCGTCTTAACCGTCGAGCTCGAAATCGGACCCACGACCCCACCTGGCCCCTTAACATTCGAAATGCCCGTCTTCTGCAACGTAGTCGGCAACAGCGGCTGAATCAACTTCTGCCAAACCGTAGTATAGAGTCCCGGACTTCCATCCCCAGCCAAGCTACCCGGTTCAAGACTTCCCCACTGTTGAGAATCGGAGCAGCAGGGCGAGTAGGTTCCCCAGAATGGGCCAGCTGCCCAGGCGGTCCAGCCAATGTAAACGTCGTTGTCGGCCATGTAGTTGACCATGTCGGTGAGGTAGGTCGCGCATTGTGTGCCGTTCGCGGCGCCGAATTCCGTGATCATGGCTTTGAAGCCGTATTGTTTGAGCCACGCGGTGACGCCGGCGAGGTTGCTTGCTGCGGGTTGGGCGCAAACGGCGTGGCCGCCTGAGAAATCGACGTCGAGGTACTCGTGGATGTCGAATGCTGTGAGTAATTAGTGGAATTTGAGATTCGTGGTGGGTAGGAAATGGCGAATTACCAGTGTTGTTTACGGGGTCGGTTATCTTGAACATCACTTCGCTTGAAGAGGGGGAGTTGCCGGTGTATGATTCTACCCAGGAGTGTCCTCCAGTCCAACCACCTCCAGGAGCGAGAATACTGAGTTCTATTAACAAGTGTCTAGAGTTGAGTAGAGTGATATGCTTACAGCTGATTCGCGCCGACTGCTCTAATAGCATTAATTGCAGCTTGGTCGTTAGCGAGCACCAAGTTATTGTCCATGTCATGGGGCTGGGAACGGTCAGTCAGGATTCAATGAACACTGTGAGGATACGTACCTCATTCATCAGCCCAAAGATGACCTTCTCATTGCTCTTGAACCTAGAAGCAAGTTCACCCCAGAACGCAGCAAACTGAGCCGTCGTCGCTGCAGTAACATCTGATGTGTCTCCAATAATACTTCCCGTCATCGGTTGTTGAGAGGGATTATTGTATCGCATATAATTGTGAGGGTCGAGGATACAGTATGCTCCCTTGGTGACAGTGACGTAGTTGACAGCATCTGCAAATTCTTGGAAATGCTGGCAACAGTTAGTTTCCTGAAGTTGGGTGAGGATCAGGGAACGGACAGTCTCATTGAACTTAGCTCCAAGTCCATATGAGAGAGGGCACATTCGCTCCAGCAGAAAAGCTATACGGAATAGATTGACTTTGTTTTGGTCGACATAGACGTCGATTGCGGCTTTGTTGATGAATTGATAGTCGACTCCGAAACGACCTGGAAGTCCAAACCCGGGTGTTGCAGTAGCACCTTAAATTGTCAGCATAGTTGCTCTAAGAAGAAGTAGAACAATCTTACTGTAAACACCAAACTCTCCACCACTTTCTGCGACTCCAGCGTAGAAGATAGTCGCCGCAGCTTTGGCGGCGAGCAGTGAAGCTGCTAGTAATGTTTTGGACAACATAATGAAGACTCAAGACTTGACAAGAGAAATTGATGAGATGGACGAGAATGAAACGGTGGAAGATCTAGGCGCCAAGTACGGTTTATATAAGAAAGAATCACATTCCGGAGGCTCTTTCATGCTTTCATCCGCTGTGGGGAGGATCGCATCAAGTACTCAACTCGGACCGCATCTACCGAATGGGTTGTTACTCTCAACCTCGCCACAAACCCCATGATAAGGGGTATATCATGTGCTTTGATGATCGGATTAGTTTAATTTACAGCATAGGTCCAGAAGCTTCATTTTATCCAGGGGTAAATCTAGGTTGCGTACCTGCGTGCATGGAGGCTTTGTCGGGCCGGCGGTCGACTGGGATTAGATACCCCGCCGGAAGACTTCCCCCCGCAAAGAGACTTGTATTCGAACAGGTGTTATCCCGCTACTTGTTCTTTGTGATAGAGGTAGAAGTACAATACGCGGAGTTCCCCCTGATATCTGAGCCGTGGCTCCGTCAGTGTCTGTCAGCCGGTTCTGCTTCACATGAATCCTTACAGAGAAGCCGAGGTTGATCAAGGATCGATTCATTTTCTACATTAGCGCTTGTCTGTTGCCAATGTCTCTACACTTCCTTGAATTTCTTTCTTGATATCGCTTGTTATGTATTCCTTTGGTGACAAAGAAGTCGGATCACAATTAAAGCCTGAGGAATCAAGGCAAGGCGGACTGCATAATTTCATGTCCTCGACTATTGATATTTCATCCAGAAATACTGAATAATATGGTTGTTTCTTTTGATTTAAAACAACTAAACCTAACTGAATATTTCACTTTTTCGCTTCCTGTTTCTTTTGCCTGTTTGTCAATATAATCTAAAGGCGAAGGTGCCAACTTGCATTTACCTTCTGACGCACTTTTTTCTCTCTTTCGAAATTCCTAGGATTGCTCATTTGCATGTCAGAGGTATGTCTTTGGTCGCATATTTCAACCAATGAACCAAATTTCTGTTGCATCATTCATCGTCGAATATATCTGACTCACTGAGCGAAACCAAGAAAGGCGCGGCAGCGCACTCACCATTGATTCATAGAAACTCAAACAATTGTGAGAAGTATTCCAAAATCTCATAATTTCGGATTTTCAAGATTATGTTCTTCTCTTAGTAAAACAACGGCGTATTCCCTTCACATACTCGAAATCGGAAGCCTTCTTTGTCTTCAAGTCTGCCATGAATTTAGCAGGTTGTTCAGCTCAATCGGAAGCCAAGCTTCAACGAGTTAGTATGTCTCACGCTAGCCATCCCAGAAAACAGCTACCACGTTGTAGCGGGAACGGGGAATAATGACCTTCAGTCCTACTTTATTTACGGTCGCCTTACAATGACGTGTCGTGAGAAGACGAATAATTGTTGCCTCAAAGGTTCTTTGTAGGAATCGGCGTCACGTGTCTTTACCCGTTTCACTTTGATGAATCACAGTCTGGAGTGCATTTACCGAACAATAAGAAGTTAAAAATTGATTTTTCCATTTTCGTCACCGTGGCAGAGAAACTATTGGCTACCGGTAGGCTTTGTCGCAAGGCAGATTTGCAAGTGACACATTTGCCAGGCACCAGGCGCAGCCGCCTCTCGCTTAATCTATATAACCCCACCCCATCCACCTTATCCTCCTTTTTTTGCATCAACATCAATCA
This sequence comes from Cadophora gregata, assembly GCF_030347475.1. NCBI lineage: Eukaryota > Fungi > Ascomycota > Leotiomycetes > Helotiales > Ploettnerulaceae > Cadophora > Cadophora gregata. The sequence goes on along the minus strand of NW_026695940.1, from coordinate 1,659,343 downwards.
ACAAACTCCACAACAATCCAAACAGTAACTAAACTCAACTACCACCATCATCATGAGCGCTTTTTGCGGTTGCTGGTATCTTCCAGCCCCACAAAAACAGAGCGAGTACTACCAATACATTCCAAGACAATACCTACCCCTCCACGAGAGCGAAGTCCACAGCACGATCCTCTCCACAACGTCCCGTACAGTACTCAAGCAAACCTTCAAGAATCCATCCACCACCGATGTGATCAAGAAGTGTACATATGCATTCCCTCTCTACGATGGTGTTTCCGTCGTCAGCTTCACATGCCGAGTTGGCAACAAGGTCCTACGGGGTCTCGTGAAGGAGAAAGCCAAGGCTCAAGAGATCTTCGACAAGGCAGTCGCCAAGGGCGAGACTGCTGGTCTTCTTCAGCAAGCACCTGAGGCTGCAGATATGTTCAGTACAAAGCTTGGAAATATCCCTGCTGGCGAGAGTGTCGTCGTCGAGATCACATACATTGGAGAGCTGAAGCATCACGAGACCGAGGGTATTCGCTTCACGATTCCAACAAAGATCGCCCCTCGATATGGACCTGGTCCAGACTATGGCAGACCTTCTGGCATCACCGCTCAGAGTCACGATGGCATCAAGATTGTCGTCGATGTCAATATGCCGGAAGGTTCGTTCATCAAGGGGGTTCAGTCGCCGTCGCATCCCATTGCAGTGTCGATGGGAACTGTCTCAACAGCCACCTCTGCGGATCCAACTATGAATAAGGCATCCGCCACCCTGTCTCTTGGCAGTGGCGCTCTTGAGAAGGACTTTGTCTTGATTGTCCAGTCCAAGGATGTCGGTATTCCCAAGGCCATTCTGGAGACTCACCCCACTATCCCGAATCACCGAGCTTTAATGGCAACCCTGGTCCCCAAATTCTCTCTCCCACCAGTACGACCCGAAATCGTCTTCGTCGCCGACCGTAGTGGTAGTATGGCACATAACATCCCCATGCTTCGCTCGGCGATGAATGTATTTCTCAAGTCAATGCCGTCCGGAGTCAAATTCAACATCTGTTCGTTCGGTAGCCGTCACTCTTTCCTCTGGGAAAAGAGTCAAACCTACACCAAGGACAACCTTCAATATGCTACATATCATGTCCAAACTTTCAACGCTGATATGGGAGGAACTGAGACTTACGGTGCGATCGAGGCTACAATTACTCGTCGTTGGTCTGACCTACCCCTCGAAATTATCCTTCTCACCGACGGTGACATCCAAAGCCAAAACTACTTGTTCGATTATGTTAACAAGCAAGTTGAGGAAAGCAAGGGAAATATTCGCATTTTCCCTCTCGGAATCGGAAGTGGTGTCTCGCACGCTCTGATTGAGGGTCTTGCTCGCGCAGGTAATGGCTTCGCCCAAGCTGTCCAGGATGGAGAGCGACTCGACACCTCAGTTGTTCGGATGTTGCGTGGCGCTCTCACTCCCCACATTACCGACTACACACTCGAGGTCAAGTATGGAAACGAGGATGATGATTTCGAGACAATCGAGAAAGTCACTGAGGGATTGAAAGTTCTGCTCTCGGATAGCGAGAAGGCCAAGTCTCCGACACCAAAGCCTCAAGCAACTATCTCACTCTTCGATGCTTCCGTTGATCCGGAGAAGGAGAGTATCAAGGATGCGAAGGATTTCAAGCAAAACCTCCCAGAACTTCCCACACCCAAGCTTTTGCAAGCGCCCCATAAGATCCCATCACTCTACGCATTCTCTCGAACTACAGTTTACCTCTTGATGTCTCCCGAGACCATACAACGCAATCCTACAGCCGTAGTCTTGCGAGGCACATGCGAACAGGGACCTCTTGCACTGGAGATCCCAATCGAGGTTCTAGCCACTCCTGGTGAGACAGTCCACCAACTGGCTGCCAAGAAGGCTGTGCAAGATCTCGAGGAAGGTCGTGGCTGGATCTATGATGCAAAGAATCAAGACGGTATTCTTGTCAAGGATGTCTATCCCAGTTCATTCGATGACCTGGTCGAGAGAGAAGCGGTTCGACTTGGAGAGAAGTTCCAGATTGCTGGAAAGTGGTGCTCATTTGTGGCAGTTGCTGCGAATGATAAGGAGATTGCGGACAAAGCCAAGGGAATTACCAAGGACGAGGAGATGGTCGATGATTTTGATATGATTGGTAAGTTACTATTTCCCACTCGAAGCTCATTTTCTCTTTCGCTTGAGCGTCGCAATATCCTCATGCCTTGTTCATAAGCTAACAGTTTACAAGATCAAGAGGACTATGATCTTCCTGTATACACCATAGAGGCCTCATCTCACGTCCAGAATACCCTGAATAGAAGCGTGATGCATAGAATGAGCCCAACGGTGACAACACGCTCTCGTATGCAAATTCCGTCGATGGGTGCTCGAAAATCGATGCCAGGGTCTCCGCCAGGCTCAAGCATGCCAGCCCCAAAAAGCTATTCGAGGTGGGGTGGTTCGCGAAGCAGCGCTTCCATCGACGGTAGCTTCTCCGCCGTGTCGCGATCCGCTGCTCCGCAAGCTCAAGCATTGGCTTCGATGCCGGCTTCCGAACCAAGATCCATAACGCAAAGCGCCAAGAAAATGTTCAGATCTGCGGCCCCTCCACCTCCCCAAGTCCAACCGATGCCTGTAGGAAGTGGCTGGGGTAGTGCTGCGCTTCCAGCGGCTCCAGCTCCTATGCCAACCGGGTTTGGATCCCCCAGTCCATCGAACTTCCCTGCCTCGCCAGGAAGTCCCTTTTATGGTAGAGGAGCTGCCGTACCGTCAGCATGGTCCGCGCCTACACCACAATTCACCGTACCGATTTCCATTGCTGACAAAGTCCTCGCTTTGATCGAGATGCAGGATTTCGAGGGGTTTTGGGCGGTGGATAGCGACAAGCATGCTTTCCAGATCATAGGAGTCAAGGAGACTAAGGCACCGGATGGAGTTGATGCCAACGTCTGGTTGACGGTCCTTGTTGTTAAGTTCCTGCAGGAGAAGTGTGCGGAGGAAGAAGGAACTTGGGAGATGGTTGTTGAGAAGGCTAACGCTTGGTTGGATGGATGTGGGGTTGGTGGGATTCAAGGTTTGGAGAAAAAGGCTGGGGAGTTGTTGGGATAATTTGGATGTTTTCTCCTATTAGGCGAGCATTCCCAAAGTGCCTGCCTCTCAATAATACCATGATTGACGCGAAAGACTTTTTCACCATTGAGTGGAGAGAAGAAATTAGGCGATTTTGCTTTCGTTGAATTTAGCATTAATGGCATTGTGAACGATGAATGGATGGATTCTCTGATAGCAGCCTGCCTGATCTTCCTTATTCTCTTAGCTAGTGGATTGAACCCTAGGATACAGATAGCGTGAATAAAATAGATTCACTTCTTGATGATTCTGACTGTCTCATCGTCTTGCTTGTGAGATACTTATGCATCCAAAGAAACAACAATGCCTCGCTTAACCTTTACAGAGTATCACAACTTGACCAACCCTCAAACTCAGCTGCCTTTTCGACCCTGGTTCGTTATCAATTATCTAGTAATATTCTTTTCACTGCAAGTTAATAAGTATCATCCATGGTTCAGGATAAGAAGTTTGTTACTCAACTCAGTAAGTCGATAGTGATCAGGGAAATCTTCTTACTGCAAAATGCGGGGTAAATTAATGGGGAAGAGGAAAATAACCAGCTCGTGGGGGTTCATCTCGCACAAACATTCAGGTACAACGGATCGGCGCGATGCGTTGGATTGAGTTGATGCTACTTCACATATACACAGGGATTGTAGATGAGAGATATTGGTAGGCGCTCCAATGAAGGTGAGTTGAGAATCAAAAGTGGGATATGCGGGGTAGTGGGGTATTGTATTTCTATATCAATCTACGACTGGCTGTTCTTGTTATCTGGAAACCTCAGAATGTGTTTTGATAAACGCAGACTTCTGATGGTATTTATGGGAGTTTGCTGATTGTTTGAACCGTGTGAGATTATGATGTGGTTCTCCACTGCTCAGAAGATCCTATGGACATGGATATCTGCTCCTGCCACTGTCCCAAACTCCTCCCCTCCTGATGCCGGATCAACACAGCTAAACTACTCCCCAAGTACTAAATTCGTTCCAATTTGCCAAACAAGTCCACTCTCTACCCAACCCGTATGCAACAGCTCCCTCAGCACCACCGAACGAGTGGCTTCTCTCATCAACTCCTTCACAACCGAAGAGAAAATAGCAAATCTCGTGTCTACCGCAGCCGGCTCCCCTCATCTCGGTCTCCCACCATACGAATGGTGGAACGAAGCCCTGCACGGCATCGGTTCCAGCCCCGGCGTACATTTCCCTGCCAACGACACCACTTTCAACCACGCAACCAGTTTCCCTTCTCCAATCCTCACAGCCGCCTCATTCGACAACACTCTCATACGAGATGTCGCTCGCATAATTGGAAGAGAAGCCCGCGCATTTGCAAATCATGGGTTTGCCGGGCTGGATTTCTGGACCCCGAATGTAAATCCGTTTCGTGAACCGCGGTGGGGGAGAGGGCAGGAGACGCCTGGGGAGGATGTCCTGCTTGTGCAGAATTATGTGCGGAGTTTTGTACCTGGTTTACAGGGTGATGATCTAGAGGATAAACAGGTCATTGCTACGTGTAAGCATTTCGCTGCGTATGATATTGAGACTGGTCGTCATGGGAATAGCTATTCTCCTGCGTCGCAAGATCTCGCGGATTACTTCTTGCCACCGTTCAAGACGTGTGTGAAGGACGTTGGGGCCGGAAGCGTGATGTGTGCGTATAATGGATTGGATGGCGTGCCGGCTTGTGCGAGTGAGTATTTGCTTGAGGACGTGCTGAGGAAGGGGTGGGGGTTTGATAGTGAGGATAATTTCGTGGTTGCGGATTGTGGTGCTGTGGATGATATCTTTAGGTATCATGAGTTTACGGATAGTGTTGTGGATGCGGCAGCTGTGGCGATTAATGCTGGGACGGATCTGGATTGTGGTGATTCTTATCTGAAACTTGGGGAGGCGTTGGAGAGGACTTCGACGACGGTGGAGGTGCTGGATCGAGCATTGAAGAGGCTGTATTCGGCGTTGTTCTCGGTGGGATATTTTGATGGAAGTCAGTACAGCGCTTTGTCTTTCGAAGATGTTGCAACGCCGGAAGCACAGAAACTTGCGTACAAGGCAGCGGTTGAAGGTATTACTCTTCTGAAGAATGATGGGACTCTTCCTCTGCAGAAGAAATACTCGAAAGTCGCCATGATTGGACCCTTCGCGAACGCCACGGAGCAGATGCAGGGCAACTACTTTGGCATAGCCAAACATGTCACCTCGCCTCTGGAAGCGTTCCGAAAACAATGGGATGTTGCATATGCACTTGGGACTCCCATCAACGGAACCAAAATATCTGGCTTTGCGGAAGCACTCTCAGCAGCACAGGATGCAGAGATAATTTTCTACTTAGGCGGAATCGACAACACCATTGAAGCAGAAGAGTTCGATCGCACATCGCTCACATGGCCTGGTAACCAACTAGATCTCATAACCGAACTTTCCAAGCTCGAAAAACCACTCATCGTCATCCAATTCGGCGGTGGACAAGTCGACGATAGTGCTCTTTTAGGAAACGAAAACGTCAATGCCTTGCTTTGGGCAGGCTATCCCGGACAAGAGGGTGGCACGGCGATACTGGATATTATCACAGGCGTAGCATCTCCTGCGGGACGGTTACCCATTACGCAATACTCCGCGAGCTACGCGGATGAAGTCAGTATCTTTGATATTCGGCTGCGACCGAATGTTAGTGACGGGTTTCCTGGGAGGACGTATAAATGGTATACTGGAGAGCCAGTTGTTCCGTTTGGGTTTGGGTTGCATTATACGGACTTTGAATTTGCCTGGGAGACGAAGCTTGAGAGGTCGTATGATATTTCAGAGATCGCTGTGGATGGCTATAGTGATACTACGCCGTTCGCGAACATGACTGCTGTTGTGAAGAACTCCGGAAGTAGAACATCAGATTATGTTGGACTTCTGTTCCTATCGAGCTCCAACGCTGGGCCAGCTCCTCGCCCCATAAAGTCCCTAGTGTCGTATGATCGCCTCCATGATATACCTATTGATGGCAAGAAAACTCTTCATTTGCCTCTTACTTTGGGATCTTTGGCCAGGGCAGATGAGAATGGTGATTTGACGATATTTCCTGGTGAGTATCTACTTACTTTGGATATCGACCAGAAGATCGAGTTTGGGTTCTCTTTGACAGGGGAAAAGGCTGTTGTTGATAAGCTGCCGCAACCGGGAGGGAAGTATAACTTTACTGTACCTGTACGCGCCCAACCACCTTCCACCTTTGCACATTTGTAGGAGCATATGAGGCAATGGGAGATATCTGTAAGATGGAACTTGTGCAGTTAGCCTTCATATTATTGTTTGACTCTCTGTACATTTGACGCTTCGTGTTTGATCATCTTGCATTTTGTTATTACAATATTCGCCAGCATAAACTCCACCCAAGCATTTCTCTGACTCCAAAGACGCCGCATAATTCCCAAGACAGCCTATTCCCTCCCAAGGCCTTCGTCTGTTGTCCAAACGCCTGAATATCAGTGCGCATACTGTGCAGCATACGACTCTTGATCCGACTCGGACACGTACTCGCTATCGTACTCTCCGACATGTGACGCATAGTCTCGAATATCAGGAAACACGTCCAGCACAAGAATTAACAATGTTATCCTGCAAGTATCTCCCCTCGCAATTCCACCAGCGCAGCCTGAACGCAGTAAGTGCATCTTGTGTCTTGGGCATTGACTCCGTGGATTCCATATCTCTCTTTACCGTCGCCACCATCGCCAACAACGTCTGCGTTTGAGGGTGGGTGTGACTGATGTCGTCCATGGCTGGGACGTATCTGCAGGTGCGTCAGATAGTCTAGTGCGAATGCATAATTAAAAACAACCACAACACTTTTGGAAATCTTGAGGCTTTGTTTCTCTCAAGCAGGGTCTGCAACAACTAGAGTTGAAAATTTTACAACTTTTGACAGCTTACTTCCATCATGCCATTCAAACTAGCTCATTTTATGCTGAAACCTTTGAACGATAAATTCTGTTCATAACGGTGACATTTTCAAGACAGGGGCACGTAAGAGGTGGTTTGGTTGCATTTCAAGGATGTCTGGTGGCATCGTCACGTGAACATTCAAGTTCACATCTTGTTCCATCGTAAGGATCCCACTCGGCGATATAGAACAAGTTTCAAGACTAGATTATTTGACTAGTTGCAATTCTATCCTTGAAACAAGGTTTGTGAAGCATATGTGATAAATGAGCCAAGGCGGCACAGCTCTTAACATCACATGACAATCAGCAACAAATCAACAAGATCCCGTCCCTGCTTTCTTTCTACTTCATTCCATCTCCAATATTCAACATCATCAACAAAAACCCCAGGCACTCTACATCATCTCACTACCTCTATCCAGCTTACAACCTAAGCTGGTCTGATCACCAAAAGGTCCCCAGGCATGTCTTACCTCAGGCTGGCATCCGCCCTCAAGACAGTCACTCAGAAAGCCTCACATCCCTCAGCCCTCATCTACAAGATACAACTCGCCCGCGTCAATCAACAGCAATTGAATGGAGGAGAGATTGGAGATGGGAAGACAGGGGTGGTTGAGCTAATGGCTCTCGAGGAAGTGAAGGCAGAGCAGCAAGCTGGAGATGAGTCATCTGGCGGGGGAGCTGATCCTGATTGGAGAGATGGCAAAGAATCGGCATCTGTTGATAAGCATGAGAGATGAAATCGAGGGAAGGGGGTGGTGGGGAGGGGGGACGAGGTTGAGTTCTAGTGAAGGATCGGCGCTAGGTGTTGGATATTCTCCACTCATGCCCAACATATACACAAGATAGGAATTTGCAAGCTAAAGACTGGCCTCTGCATATTTTATGTGTGTATAGATGGCTCCCCTCAACTTCGTTCTGCAAGGCAATTAATCATTCTTTGCTTTACCTCAAGATACACTTCCCGTGAACCAATCAGCAAACCAAGACAAGTATGATTCTGGGCCAATGATTTTATTCTAAATTCAAGTTCCATCATTGTAGAAGGCCACTAATCTTACTTCCACGCTCTCTCGTGGGGGCCCTGTGGACTTGGGGTTATGGACTGCAGCATGGAAAGCACCTTTCACCAAGTCAGCACCATTCATAGCGCTCTTAAATATGACAGATGTATTTAGCATATACTCACGAGGCTTCAGGTTCGAGCTAGCAGCGTTTCGAAAGACCAAAAGATCCGTGGGTTTTTGATCCTTCAAGTAGTACCATTTATGAGCTTTGTTGTGGTGCAAGATACACATCTCTTCCACACGATCCCGTCGTATCGCATCATTGAGTCGGATGTCATTATCTTGATCAATGGTCGTGTAGTCGCAGAGAGCAAGTGGTCAATCATCAGTCGGTTGTCTTATCAAACGCCAGACGCTATTATCAGTTAAGTCAGTCTGAAATTGGTACTGCCTGTCCGCCAAGTCGAGTTGAACCTCAGTTTTTCTTGATATTGGATACGTACTTCAGCATGTCAAAATCCCTGCCTTTGAAGAACCCTTTATTGCCAGGGAAACACCAGTCCAGAACTGTCAGCGACCCCGATGATGACCAGTCAACGTGTGCAACTGGTGATGGTTGTCCGTATGCGTTATGGTAAGCTCTGATCAGCTCTGGAAAGTCGGGATCTCTTTTTCTTGCCTGCCACAGATTTAGTCCATTACTACCAGAAGGCAACGAATGGCTGAAAACATACTGTGAAATCAAATGCTTCGATCCTGCTGTACTGCGGAAAAGCCTTGTGTAAAATGGCCTCGATCTCATACCAGTACCCAGGTGAAAGTGCACTTTTGTCGGTGTAAACTTTCTCCAGGTCAAGATGAGGTTCGCCCTGCAAGATGCAGAAGCCATGGACATCAAGCCTCCACTCGCCGGGGTCCTCTATCGCTTCTACAGAGATGGTTCGGATATCTGACTGGGTATTGGACCGAATAGCTCCTCTAACATGATCTACTGGAAAGTCCGTACTGAATGCCTTTTCGGTTTCCAGGTTCGGCGTCCGAGCAGGATACTGGATGGTAGTCTCCATATTCGAGGTTCAGTCGGAATGGCAAAATATCACAGATAATGGTGGGAATGTCAAAGTTGGAATACTGTGACTGCAGCCGTGATCGTACTTTCTTGCGTCCGAAGCTGCAAGTAAGCAGGCGGCTTAACTAATGGCTTTTGTCGTACTAACATCCAGACCATCTTTTGGCACCTATACCTACTTTAATAGCTCCCTGTTATCGTTGATAATCATTGGACGAGTACAATTTCGGGCCATGACAGCAAAAAGGTCCAGCCTGTGGCTCTTGAGGCTCGACATGAGTAGCTGCAGGCTTACAACCGTCACACTCGTGAAACATTATCTCTCCAGTTTGTGTTGCTTGTGTCATTCTGTTTCACGTAGATGCTGTCGAATCCAATGGATTGGTGGGTTGAGACACGATCCATACTGCCGTACTACCCAATGGCTCCACCGTGGTCTTTAGTGACGTTGCCAGCCGAGCGATAGTCAAGAATATCGACCAGTATTCGTGGCAGAGGGCCTGCAGATCTTCGCTGAAGAAGAATTGCTTTGTATGTGCTCACTTTGGCTGGTAACACGCACTTTACCCCCACACAAGAATGTCCGGTTGAAAACATCTATTAAATGGAGCTGATTGCCACACACATGAGAAAATATTCCCCCATACTTGACTCGTCCTATCAATCATATCATCTATCCACATAACACAAGACCACCTCATCCTTCCACAATGCCATCTGAAACTCATCAGCACGACGCGAAGCTCGATCAGCCATGGAAGAAATGGCATGAAGCTCTTAACCCAATGGGTATCGACGCTGTTCGTGACGGTACTCTTATCTTGAGCCGAAACAAGCGCGGTAGCGATAGTGGAAGCCATGGTACAACTGCCTTGAAGAAGAAACACGTGGATTTGAGTGCCCCAAAGGAAGTGCCATCGATGTAAGTAATTAATCAATAAGAAAGAGAGATACATCGCCATGGTCAAAAGCTATATGGTTTCACGTGTACTGATTGATCTTTGATTAGCTGAGGGATGTTTCGAAGACGACAAGGAAGCAGAACAAGATGTGTGGACATCGGGAGCGAATTTCGGTGTTACAAGGACGTTTGCTGCTCGCCTGATTCTGCAGGCCGGGACAACGAGTTCATGTTCCCGATAGCAATTTAAGAGTATTTCTGTACGTAATTTTAGCAGTCGTAAAACTGGGTACTACTTCGGAGAAAAGGCTGTTTCCCGCCTCTTCATTGCCACTCTGGCCATTCCTGCAGTTCCGGCGTGATTTAGAAAGAAAGTATTGGCCGCCGCTGCCAGCAGGACAGGAATAGTTACACACACCCTCCATCGCCAGGCAAGCACAAGAACTGAATTAGACACCACGGGTAAGTGGTGTAAGTAAAGATCCCGAAAAGTCACCAGCGACCGAGACAAAGTTTGTCTGTCGTGTCTCGTTCTCCCACTCGTGCAGGATTGCCGTGCGCCCCCACACCTCACGCCCTATCGGTGAACGAGATAATTCGATTACCCAGACCGTACCTTGAGTAAGCGGGGATACACTAAAGTGTTCATCCAGAGGCAGCTTGAAATGAGCAAAAAGAGGCGGCGCGCAAGTGACGAAGACCTAGCAATCTGCCGTGTTGCAAAGTTATGTTTGTTCCGCCTCATCGCAATGAGCTCGATGAAGTGGAGGTCGCGGTGATATTAATCTATAAACTTGAATATAACAATACCAATTCTATGCACTGTACAGTTGCGCTCGTTCCCGAGAACCTGTCTTGACAAGTGACTAACATCATGGCGAACTCCCTCACAAATGTAGATATTGAGCGGCAAGAAATGGACATGGATAGCCTCAGTCGGGCTGAGTCAACAACACAGCAGGGGGTTCTCGATAGTACTCCGCGCGCAGTGTCTGCTGTGATCCAGTTACGAACTAGAAACGATAACTCGGATGATCCGGTATGTGGCCAAGTGTGATGTTCTGGGATGGTTGATCATTATTTCCTGACATTGTTCTGTTTCACCAGCAGATAATTCTCCGTCACCGAGCACTTCATTGCCTCTTCGGACTGCCGACAGATCATATCTCGGAATGGAGTGGGCTGCTATGTTTCTTTGGTCACTTGGAGCTGCTCTTTGAACAGCTTCTTGAGCCATGCTTCAACCATATCTGGCCCATCATTGGCCGAAGCGTCCCGAAATCCTCTCTAGAAGGATGGCACTGGTGTTTTGCCGTGATCGACGCATACGGATTATGTACCACCCAAGACCCAAGTATTGAAAGCATTTACAGGCGACTTTGCCAGCCAGGGAGCATACAGACTGCTGGGAGACGATGTGAAACATCGCCGGAGGAGAAGGCGTACATCCTCCAAGCAATCTTTGCTGTCATTTGCTGGACTTCCGGAACACTGACGCCGCTTTTGGGGAATGAAGCGGCGCTGCACCTCTCTAAGATTACTGTTGCAGGCGCTTCCGATGGAACAGATACGCCCGTTACCCTCCTAGCTGAAAACTGCTCGCGCATCTATTCAACCAACGAACTCCGGAGACCTACGAGGAAGATGTTCTACTCGTTTCTCCTTCGGTCGGACATCAATGAAAGTCTCGCGTTCGCCAGGACTCGTGCACCCCTCCTTGAACGTATTCGCAATCCAGATTCCGGTGTCGGGGACATGTTGCATGTATCCAGTCTCAATTATGGCTCACTGCACGCAATCGGAGGCGTCAAGATCAAGTGGGTCGGCGTCTTGACAGCGCATCTTTATTTTGACCGGGTGAAGCGAGAACTGTCAGTGTACCAGTACCCGTCGTTTTGTGCAGCAAAAATACTTTCCAACCAGAAAATCGATGTTGTAGAAAGGTAAGAATTGCCTACGGCATCATTGAGTCCGAAGATAACTGACAATTCGGCAGTATCACACGAATAATGCTGCCTTCTGAGGACTCCTTTGGCTTATCGGAGGAACCAGACTCAGTGTATCGAGAAATATTGCTGTCCTATCGTGTTCTCTTTGGTCAGTCAGAGACTTCACGGAAATTGATGAGGAGAATGCTAGGCAGTTTCAAACTGAGCTCCGGCAGAGCGACTCCAGGCCATAAATCTCGCTGCTACCAAGGCGAGAAGGATGGGTTTCTTGAGACCTTGTGCAGTCTGGCTCTATATCCTGGCCGGCATCTATCGCAACTTGGGTTCAGGAGACAGCCAATTCCTTGTATTGAAGGGCGACTTTTCCCCATCTCGTCCCTCAGCGCGGGCAACGAGCTTATCGAGTCGGACACGTATTCAGCCAAGGATGATTTTCCCGTTTTCGGTTCCAGGCTGCTGACGCTACAAAGATACAATATGAGACGCCAGCCCAGCAAACTATCAGATGTTGGGAGGGACAAACGCAATTTAGTGCAGTGGTATACCTTCTGGGCGGTCGTAATTATCGGTGGATGTGGGCTTGTTTTAGCGGCGTTGCAGCTGCTAGTCGGCGTGGTCCAGGTTGTGTATGCAATTCGACCATGACATTTAGAAGATTTGGAAACCGTTTTTAAGCACGTATATGTATTTCTTAGTATTGGAATTTTCAAGCTACTGAGACAGCGGCAAAGGACAAGTGAGACAATCGAATGTGTTCGGATGGAGTCAGTACGGTAAAATCTCCTGGCCACCTGTGGAAACGAATATAGTCCGGCCTAAAGCACGCCGGGGTCTATCTCCAATACACTGGAATTAAATCGCTGTAGGAACTCTCGGTTCCATTTTCAACTAAGCCTGATTTCCTTTCCGCCAACCATGCTTCGGCTTTGCACCTCGTAGAAACTGCATCTGCAGCACTGTCGTCTCCATTTTGCTTCAACGCCTCGGAGAGTTTGAAGTAATTGCGACCATTCTCAACTGGCAAGCTACGATCATACAGCATTGTAACCTCCAAAGAGTCCTTGAGGTGTTTACTAAGGCACAAAGTCAGTGTCTCGTATTGAAAGTTGCAGTGAAGAGAGCTTAGGAAGGGTGACTGACATGGAAGCTCCGGTCTTGCCCAGGTCCAGACAGCATGCTCCAATATTGTACAGTATCCCCGCATTAAAAGGATGTTTTCGTGATTGGCCCCCTTCAAGCCATGCGTTCTGGGCTTCGATGAATCGAGCCTCAGCCGAGTCGTATTTGTGTTGAGTTCGATACAGAACTCCAAAACAGAAGTGAGCACTGCGTGTCAGTCTTTAGTGGCCAGTCATCTGTTTCACGTTCATTATTGGGGTCCTGGAGAAAGCCACTTACTATGCCAGAGTTCCAAAATTTAGAGGTCTCTCTTCCTTAACTTTGGATATCGCAGTTTCAAGTATCTTTTCCGCTTTTTCAAATTCACCGAGGCCGATCATGCATCGAGCTTCACTGACGGAGATTGACGGCACTATATCCTGGGCTTCGCCTTTGTTGGCGCAATGGGCATCCCACCACTTGTGAGACTCGCGAAAGGCACACAATGACTTGGCGAAGTCATTGGCACTGCTATAAATGATCCCGAGGTTGCAACTGGAATAAGCTAGGAGAATATGTTTCTTGGGCGATTCCCTGATTCTCATGTCTATCTCTTGCTGGCAGAATATCGCGGCCTTTTCTGGATCGCCCAGTTTTTCGAGAACTTGAGCGTGATGGGAGATTATGCTGCCTTCAATGTTGATTCTGTCACAGTCAGAAGCTAGCGTTGAGGCGGCATCGCGGTTGATTTCGCAAGTCTTTTCGCATTCTTCGAAGGAGAAGCTCTCATAAAGGAACCTAATGTCTGTCAGAAATTCAAAATCGAGATGACGCATGATCTCATCTTCCTGCTTAGTTCACCTGTAGGGATAGAAATGCCAAGACAACGTGCCTTTGATAGTCTTTCAGGATTTCACAGAATTTCACAGGGGCCATAAAGGAGGTTGATGCTCTCCGCTCTTCCTCGAAAATGTCCCTCAGTTGAAGCACATGCTGTAAATAACGATTGTAGCTTTCCCAAGTGTCATATAATTGCCCCTTGTCCGAGTCAGTCTCTGGGAGGACAGAGGATATGAGCTTGACTGTATTATTGAAAGCCTCTTGGCGCTGCGCAGGGCTCAAATAGTATCGGAACTGGGTTTGAATCAGGCGATGTACAGTAATGACTCCCGAACTTTTGTCCCGTTTGATAAGTGCCTTCGTAATGAGCTTGGTTAGGGCAGATGAAAAGCTAACTGCGTCAGCAATGTAATTTAAACTTTCTAGCGAAGACTACTCACCCGACAAACCTGTCTCTGAAAAATCCAAGCTCCTGTGGTAGTTCAAGGTCACTTTTTGGTTGAAGGATCTCAGGTTGGATCATATCAGGCATCAGAAACGCGAGAATTCCCAAAAGTGAGAAGCTATTCTTGTCTTTTTCTTCGAGTATTCGAAAGGCGAAGTGCCACAGCCTGGAGAATGGTTCGTTGACATGAGCCCGCTTCGGATCCTCTAAGTACATAGCTGTCCATTCTCTAATGGAATACTCTCCCTCGTGAATCATACCTGCCATCTGCGAAAGGGCCAAGGCATGTCCGCTGATCTTCTGCGAAAGAGTAAGAGCAGAGGCAGTTTCAGAAGCCAAATCCTGGCCCACCGCTCTTTTTAAAAGAAATAGCAAGTACTTTGCTCCCATTTCGGTGTCCCAGGGCTGAACCTCAAGTCCAAATGCTGCCGGGTTAAAGGCAAGCGAAAAATTTCGAGTGGTGATTATTGCCCTACCGTGATGCGAGCTTCTCGGCCAGTACGGTGCGAGCACATCTGAAGAGTCAACGTTATCGAAAATCACAAGCCAGTTACATTCTAAAGAAACATTAGCGTGCAAATTACCTGAAGCGAACTTGAACAGCATTCTTGGGAGATTTTACATACGGGTGGTCTGAAACCAGTCCTGCACCAGAACTCGATTCTCATCATGAGTATCCTCTTGTGCGTCGGGCAGTCTCAATCGCAGAGCAATTCTGGTAAAGTCCTGGCGCATTGATGCATCTGTTTCTCCATGAACCCATAATACTACGTTGTAGGCCTTCTCGGACCACTTTTTCTCGGCATAAGCAGATGCAACACTCGTCTTTCCCACTCCCAGGATGCCGTGCAAAGCAACCGACTGCAGGGACTGATCGACAGCATCAGGAGCCAGAAGTTCATCAAGCTTGACGAAAACATCAAGTCGATCAAAAACACGACTGATCATAATCTCCGGTAACATAAGGCAGTGCTCCTTGGCGTGCTCCTTGGCTGTCGACCCTCTTATGGACGCTGCATTCTCTGGATGGTGAATGGGGGCTTCAGTAACCAGTGTTTTCAGTCGTAAAAGGAACTCGTTAAGTTCCAACGTAGCCAATTCATATCGCTGTTGAATGAGTTGTTGAACAGACTTGTGCTCACCGTTTGCTTCTACTGTGAGTCAGTCGTTGGGCGCCAGATTTGTTACCTGCAGGTAAGGGGATGTCCACCTGGGCTGTGAATATACTTGATGGAGCTCGTGAAAAAGTCCACGAATTCGAGATATATGAAAAACAACACCTCGTTTATATCATTCTCACTGACCGCATTGTGGCTTCCTTGCACGCTTTTCAGATGCGTATTGACGGCACCGGCTTTGTAGACTAGAGACTGGATCATACGAGGGACTCCATCCAAGATCTTCAGGTTCTTAGACACAATCTACAATGAAGAGCCCAATGATTAGCAAGAGGGTGGCACTCAAATAAAGCTCACTTCCAACGAGCACTTACATCAAGTAAACACGCCAGGGAACCCCAAAAGAACGGCGTATCGACACACGGGCCCAGATTTGTCAGAATGAATTTCACAAACACATTCAAATGGCCCAGTGCCGGCCGTGTCATGGTGATAGGGGGGTGTGCGTTGTTCAAAACCCATTTTTCCAACGCTTCCCATGTCTTGAAGTCGTCAATTGTGTCCTGATCATCTTGATCAAGGGTGCGCCTGGATTTTTCGACCGTTGATTGCCAAGTGGATTTGAAAAACTGTTCACTATCGCCCCGAATCAGTTTATGGCAAACGGTATTGAAGCGCATGGAAGAGACCATACAGATCTTCTCTGTCCATTGCGAACACTGCCGTGCTTCGTGGAATGGCCTGAATGTGGGGCGGTCCATCAATACTGAGCAATCTGCAGTAGACCAAGGCCGACAGTCAGCCCAGGGAAGCCTTGGGGTAACTGGCTTTTCTTTTCGACCGGGAGTATCTTTCACAGCTTTAGCCTCCAGCAGATACGGAGGGCAGATAGGCGTCGGGTGATGAAGAGAACGAGGAGGAGGAGGTTGACCAGGACGAGCGCACAGCGGCGGAGGTGATACTACTGACCAAACATTGGCCGTGTGAAGTCTGAAGAGGAATAACAAGTACGAAGGTGTGGTACTACCCTCGGGTTAGGACTCACCAGCAAGGTGAAACAAAAGTCGAGAAGTGGGACGAGGGTAAGGAGTAGGAGGAAGATGATTCCGGTTGTGGAATTGGATTTGAACAAAAAAAGCAATAAAAAAGACCGTTATATGTAATTGAATCAGTTAAGCTTTAAGGTCTAACTTACCTAGGTAAGTTACGATTTTTTGATAAAGGCACCCGAGTATAACTGTCTAAATACCTAAGGTTAAAATCTAGGACTTTAAACTATCTTATATTACTATTTTACTACCGAATTTGCTAGTATTAAACATACGATTACCCAAGCTCTCTTGACTTATGCAAATATAGTATTTTATCAAGTTATATCCTAATAAAATATAGCAATTATAAGAATTCTTTATATATGCTACAAGAGAAATATAAAAACAATAAGCTACCTAATGTATATAATAGGATTATACATGTAGTAGACTGGTTATAATAACAAGGCTGACCTTGTGAAGCTGCAAGACTGCGCGTCGAGGATATTCGGGCAGGGAGTCATACGGCGAACCTAGGACTAGCATAGCTCGCTAGTCAGCTATATATCTCAGGCTCTCTTCCTTACTATGCTTCAGGTGCCTTATGATCCTCTTTCTTTTTATCTTTCTAACTTGAATTATATCTACTAATAAACATTTGCTATGCCGTTATAATACACTGAATTTAGTAGAGATTACTTCAGTCAAATAGAGATTAACCAGTGGTGTTGTGGCGGGCCACGACCCGAATACTTATATCCCCTTAAGTGCGGCTCAGAACACAGCCTGGAGAGCGCTGTAGTCGAGCGTGAATCTCGTCCCTAGCTTAGCGAGCGTACAGCTCCGTTAGGGCCCGAGCTTTGCTAAGTACAGTGCTCTTCCGTAGTGATCATCGCTTTAGCGACTCGCTTCAGGGGCACAGCCTGGACAGCTGTGTTTGCCGCACTTAAGGGGATACCAAGAGAGGTAGTAATTTAAGGCACAAGGAGTACTTTAATATAAAGAAGCGGATTAAGTAAATCTCTAGATATTTTATATTTAAAGTACAGGATTTGTTAAATAAAAGGCAGAGAAGAGAATAGATTAGATAGAATCTCTCTGAAAAGGATAGTTATTATAATAATCTTAAGTAGTGTTATGGATGATAATATTCTAAAGGAGTAATAGTTTAGGATCTTCAAGTACTATCGCCTAGCTGCACCGGTAACGTGACTTCCCTCCACCCCGCCAAGTACCAAAATCAGGTGGCCCTGCCATAGTATAAGTAAGGATTAGTTTATTTAAAAGCCCTCGCTTGATAACTAACATTTTTCCTTCTCTCTTCAATTAGAAAAGGTTGGAGTGTTAACTTACACCAAGTAGGGGATTGCAGGGATCAGAAGTATAAATTCCATAAAATTGGAAAGAAGTGGCTAATATATATCAAAACAACGTTTCTGCGGTACAAATGTCTAAGTAGCTTAACAGTAGTTTTCCTTGCAGATATCCTCCTTTAGGTTAGTTCTGTAAACAGGTCTGCCGGGTGACAACAGCATCGAGATTACAGTTTGCTGATCTTACAAACCCTTCTAAATTCCGAACAAGAATTCATTCACAAATTACACATGTATCGATTTTTGATGTTTCTTAGTTCCGAAGCCGGAGGTATGCAGTGCCGCGCGTTGCATATCACCTGCTGATCTGCTGAATGCCTCACAACCGCCATGTGTAACAGGTGCAGTATCCTGTGTGCGACGTTGTACGGCGTGGCCACCGATGCCATACTTGCCTGCTTGATTTACCTCCCCTTATCTCTCTCCGTCGCATCTCCAGATCTTCACACTACTCCTCGTCACGAGCATAGGTCATCGGTCAGGTCAAAGACGGACGAAAGAGATCCGGCGGCGCAATAATCAACCACCAAGATGTCTAGATTCCGTGTTTCCAAAGAAGATGAGGTTACACATAAGCTCGAGGCCAACAACGTGTTCGAAGGCCTTGTTGATGATGGGAGCAAAGACTGGCTCCGCTATCGTAAATACGCTCACTTTCTATCAAGAGCGTGCTGGCACGGTGGTAGAATCATACTTCGTCAGACGTCGCCGGAGTCAGAGGGAATCTACGACTTCATCCTTGAACTGTACAAGGCCTGCGATGGGGATTGGAATAAGTTCGTGGAGAGCGGCGTGGCTAGGGAACATCTCGATACTTGGCTAGAATTTGCTGGCATGTTTCTCTCCAGCCTAGGTAACCACTTTGTCAGTACCGGAAATCGTTTGATGGCATCCCCGCCCACGTCTGTCTTCAATTTGGTCCACTAATAATCTGTAGGGCAATGGAGATCAGAAGATCGTTCCTACGGTTCCTAGAGATTCACTCAAGAAAATGGCAGCGTTGTCACCTGGAGCAGCCGCAAAGCTCGAACTAGTCCTCGACGGGAGTTGGCAATGCGACCGAGTAGTCTCGGATATGCGAGTGAAACGAGCCAGTCTTGCTACTATCCCGGCAAGGAGACGATCGGCCGAGAGGAGATAGAAGCTGTTACCAAACTCATGGAAACTTTGAACATCGATCCAGAGAATACTCGGCTTACTAAAGTAGTTCGTTCTTGCGCACCTGGAAGCGAGGAGTCCCTTGTATTCGAAATCCTACAGGCATCAGCAGAAGAAGATCCCGAACCCTCTTTTCTCGCTGATATCGAGGTCGGCAGCAAGCATTTAGGGAAAGTGTTTCTGCGCCGTGGCGACCATTCTGTGGAAATGACCAAGATCTGCGCAGATCTCGCTGAGGCTAGCAAATACGCTGCCAATGACACCCAGAAGCTCGCACTCTCGCAATTGATTGAAACATTCCGGACAGGAAACTATCAGGCGTTTCAGGCAGCTCAGCAGACATGGGTGCAGGATAGAGCGCCTCCAGTAGAACACTGCATGGGCTTCCTTTTCGGCTACCGAGACCCTTACGGAATGAGAGCGGAGTGGCAAGGTTCGGCCGGTATTGCTGACACCAGTGAGGCAAAGAAAATGAGCTTGCTCGTTGAAAAGTCTACAGAAATTACTCGTACTCTCCCCTGGGCCGTCCCAGGCGATAACAATGGCAAAGGCCCGTTCGAACCAAGTGAACTAGATGTTCCCGACTTTGCCGTCATTCATGGTCAGTACTTTCTCAGGCACAAAATCCACGCCACGCCATTCTAACCCTATTGCAGCGCTCGCGTCCGTTTCAAGCACTGTTTGGGAAGCTACAAACATCACTCTGGTAAGTTCTTACTTCTAGGTTGTTTCTGTCTTGAGATGGCTTTCGTGGAGGTGGAAAGTATAGCTGATTTTGTCGTAGGATGACAAAGACGGGAAGAGACATGGCGTTAAAAACATGGTGTACGGCAATCGTATGAATCTCAACAGTAGGCCAGGCCGTCCGTGCTATTACGTTCAAGTCTCTGAGTCGAAGGCTTTCATGAATGCGGTTCACATATGCCGCCTCATCTCAACAGCCACGCACGAGCTCATCGGCCACGGAACCGGGAAGCTTTTGGCCGAGATAGAGTCTGATAGGTACAACTTCGACCATACGAGCCCTCCAATTAGTCCCATCACAGGTATGCCTGTGAACACTTGGTACAAGCCTGGAGAGTCTTGGATCAGTGTTTTTGGGAAGCTAGCTCCAACGGTGGAAGAGTGCAGAGCATTTCTCATTGCGGACTATTTGACAGACAACAAGAGTATCCTAGCGTTATTTGGGTATAATGAGCTCAGTTCTCCATCCGCAGACGACAGTAGGTACAAGAAGCTCTAGGGTTATTTTCTACTGCTGACACGGATCAGTAATTTATTACACCTATCTTGAGATTGGAGTTGAAGGTCTTCGATCACTATCCAGCTTCAACGCCAAGGATAAAACCTGGGGAGGGGACCATGATCGGGTGAGTGCCGAACTGTCCACCCGAATCTATAGAGAAATACGGGAAACTGTTCTAGCTGCTAATATCAGTTCTGAGAATAGGCAAAATTCGCAGTCCTCAAACACCTTCTTCGTGATAGCGGTGGCTTCATGGCAATCGAACATGACCCTGTTGCCAAAACACTCTTTGTGAAAGTTGACCGCTCCAAGATCCTGTCTCACGGTAAACCTTCCATTGGTCGGATGCTGTGCAAGATTCATGTTTGGCGCTCGACTGCAGATATCGAGGCTTGCCGACCGTATTACGAGGATCTCAGCGCTGTCGATGGCGAGTTCGAGAAATGGAGGCAAGTCGTCGCAGCCAATTATGAACCGAAGTGGAAGTTCGTGCAACCCAACACGTTCATCAACCCTGATGGATCGGTGGAGATCAGAGAATACGAGGCGAGCAATGCGGGGATCATCAAGTCTTTTTTTGAGCGTGGTATTTGAATCTGTGGTCAATTATGACATGTACAGTGAAAGAATGTTAAGTTTGCAAATGCAAATCGATTTCCCGGATACTTCCAAACCTGCTATTTCCTGCTAAATGGGGTCAGCAGCTATGAGCTGACATAAGATGACGATTTAAAGCAAGGGAAAAGAGGGCAGAGGAATGAGCGCCGAAGACCTCCTTGCTGCGTAAGAAAGGACCGGAGATATCTTGGACGTTTTTGGGACATTTAACGAATCACTTCTAATCAGAAACCTAAGTCATTGCCATTTTTATGGTGGACCGGAGTTGGAGTTTTTCCACTCTCGGTTCTGCTGATAGCTTGGCTGCATATCCTGCATCATACTGGTATTCATTCAATCTGCTAACCACTATCTAATACTAATTCCCCGAATACCCGCTGTTTCATTAATTAGATATAAGCTGCAGTGTTGCAAACCGGAGAACTGTTCACCTCAAACATGGTTTAAAAGTCCCACGTACGTCCGAAGCGAAGATGCTGTTTACATTAGACGTGCTGACTCAGCAGTCGGTGGAGCGCTAAATCAGCGAATGTCTGAACCCCTGAAATTACCCCGCCATCCCCAGCTTCAAGCTTTAAGCTTCAACAACATCAAAACTACCAAGCATCCTCCTTGTCACTACCTCGAAATCCCCAAAATGCCACCAAATCACGGTCTCACACATCTCAAAGAATACGATATAAAAGACAGCAACGTTGAACTAATCGGCACCGACATTGACCACCACGTAAAGTACAGCTCCGCCCTCACCGAGCCTGCCTGGAACGATGGCTGTGTAGGCCGCCTTGCAGGCCTCTACATATGGCGAATCGAAGACTTCGAAGTCATTCCCTGGCCTGAGAACAAGACGGGACAGTTCCACGAAGGAGACAGCTATATTGTGCTGCATTCATATAAAGTTGGGGAGAAGGAGGGGCAGGAGAAGCTGGTCCATGAGATATTCTTCTGGCTGGGACGGAAGACTTCGCAGGATGAGGCGGGCACGGCGGCATATAAGACGGTGGAATTGGATGAGTTCCTGAAGGGGACGGCGACACAGCATAGAGAGGTGCAGATGCAGCCTTCAGAGGAGTTCATGGCGCTTTTCCCGAAGCTGAAGATATTATCTGGAGGAGTGGCTTCGGGATTTACACATGTAGAAGAGGAGCAGCCGAAGGAAGTAACAACATTGTTACGGGTCTTCAAACATCCCTCTGGCAGGGCTGACTCGGTGATTGTGGTGGAGGTGGAGCCTACATGGAAGAGTTTGGATGACGATGATGTTTTTGTTCTGGATAAGGGAGACAAGATCTGGGTTTGGCAAGGCAAGAAGTGTAGCCCTATGGAGAAAGCTAAGGGTGCACAAGTCGTTCATGACATGACGCTGGCGAAACATGTCGATGTGGAGGTCCTCTCGCAGACCGACTCTAGATCTGGAATCTTCGTCAAACTGCTTGGAGGAGAAGGTGTGTCGCAACACGAGTTTAGCGCTCCCCGACCTGTATCTACGTCAGCAAAGGACTCCAATAGCAGGCACAAGAAGTTATTCCGTCTCAGTGATGCATCTGGACAGCTGTCGTTTGATCT
Source organism: Cadophora gregata (assembly GCF_030347475.1). Classification (NCBI taxonomy): domain Eukaryota; kingdom Fungi; phylum Ascomycota; class Leotiomycetes; order Helotiales; family Ploettnerulaceae; genus Cadophora; species Cadophora gregata. The sequence continues at coordinate 1,636,878 of NW_026695940.1, read as the reverse complement.
TGTCAAGGACGGACAGCCTTTGCAAAGAGACGATTTGGATGGCAATGATGTCTTTTTGTTGGATATTGGGACTGCTATCTGGGTCTGGCGTGGGCTTGGGGCAAGCAGAGGTGAGAAAGCGTCCTGGTTGAACGTGGCACAATCATATATTCGGCAACTTCAAGAGATATCTGGGACTTCAGATGCGAATGCTACTCCACTGGGGTCTGTGGTTGAGGGGAACGAAAGTCCATCATTCTTAAGGGCGATCGAAGTTTGAAAACAGTGTTCCTGCAATAAGTCAACTTGAACATCTTTCCGAGTGTATAATTTCTTGTCTAAGCCCTTAGTTGGCAGCAGACTTTATCAAGTCTGCTTCGGTTTGCGAACATTGATCATCAAGAACACCCCAGATCCTTATGCTACTGAGATCGGATTTTCTATACGAATAGGAGTGCGTGTAAGAAGAGGATTTTGCCAGAGTGCCTTGCTCCTAAGGGTTGTGCTCCAAAATCTACGGAGGTAAGACTGTTTACGATGCGCTTGCGGCTGCGGCTGCGTCCTGAATAAAATGGCGAGTCACGTGCCGATAACCAATATCGACACGGTCCTTTGAGCGCGTCCCCCAACTCCTCCTCATCGAAGCACCCAACTCCAACATCTCCAACATAGTGCTGCAGGTAGAGGGATGCTGCGCGTCACATCATCCTCGCCTTGCGCCATATCTCTCTCATGCATTCGATGCAACCCCTCGGCCCCAGCGGCGGCCATATAAAGCACCCCTCTTGACCTTCCCCCGCCCAATCGATATGGCCCCTCGTCCAGCAATGCGAAACAGCCAGAAAGTTGGGCGGCAACGCTCGCAAGGCGAAAGTAAGTAACCCTTTCACACCGGCCGTGTACTTGAGCTAATAAGTAGAAGTACGGCCACAAGGTATCAAGAGAGAACGACCACAACTTCATTCTCGTCGAAGCGCACGTCTACAGGAACGAACTGTATCCAAGGGCACGAACACTGAACCCAAGCACTCACTTCTCTCTACAACTCGCAACGCTACTGGCAAAGAGGCATGATACCCTTCTCTGGGTATGCTAGAAAGCTAACAAATCAACTATCTACAGACCGAGAAGCGCAAGCGAAAGCGAGAACGATCGCAAGACGAAGCCTCCCACCCTCCCCCGTCTCGAAAGCGGCTGCGGACGTCCCCTCCTCTCGAGGACACAATCAGCGAGCTCAAAGAGGCCGACATTAGTGAGGGGATCGAGGAATTCCGTTGGCCTAAGGAGTACTTTCGATCAGGGCCCAACATGAGTTATCTGCTTGCGATAAAGAAATCTTCTTCATCTCTTCGTGGCAAGCAATCGGAAGCTGGCTCTACCGGAAGCGATCAAAAACCGAGGGAGTCCAGTACTTCCCTTTATGCGCGTCCAAGCTATGAGACCATCCTCGCCACCAAGGGTAGCTTCATGGGCAAGTTCGGTTTGGGCATCTCAGATACGAGCAAGAAACTCTGTCAAACTTTACTTGGTGCAAAACAACCAGTCCCTCAAGATTCGCTGTTCCGTGACGATCTATTCGACGAAACTTGCGAGAGTGTGCGAGCGAGGAATGAAGCTTTGGTTGTTCGAGACATCTCCCCACTGATATGTCCACCCGCGCAAGTCCTCAGAATCTACGGTGCTAGTCATCTAAAGCCTTTGAATGAGAGTGTCAATGAAGCCTGGACTTGCGCGAGACCTATCTGCGGCCCTCGCCCACAACCTGATTATTCTGTGGGATTCGGCCGATCTGCATTCACGAGTACGCAACTCGAGAAGCTTGCGCCTTTCGTTGGCGAGGTAGCAGACACTTTTACCTCTATCTTCATGGCGACTTGGCAGATGTACTTTCCGTTCCTAACGTGTGAAGTAAAGTGCGGTGCTGCGGCTCTTGATGTCGCCGATCGGCAGAATGCTCACAGCATGACTCTTGCAATGAGAGGTATAGTGGAACTTTTTAGACTTGTAAATCGCGAAAAGGAGCTTCACCGGGAGATACTCGCCTTCTCAATTTCACATGACCACGAAACAGTTAGGATCTACGGTCATTATCCTGTGATTGATGGGAACGAGACCACCTTCTACCGCCATCCTATCCGTAAATTCGACTTCACGGAACTAGACGGAGAGAAGAAATGGATATCATACATGTTCACTAAGAGCGTGTACAATATCTGGATGCCGGGTCACTTGAAAAGAATTGGTTCGGTTATCGATACTTTGCCACCTGGTATGATCGAGGCCTGGCAGCAAACCGAGCCGGGGGAATCTGGACTTCTAAAGGGGTTAGAATGTCACAATCTCTCGAGCGCCGATGCTGCATCTCTGCCAGAGGATGCCGACAGTCAATCAAACTGTGTTGCCACGGGGGATACTACCCCGGACACTTCCTTGTCTCGGAGGATTGAAGGGGCGGCATTCAAAAGGCCAAAGAAGCGGGATCGGCACTAGTGAATAGCTTCGGATGGTAAATCAGCACGGCCAGGCAGATTGTCTGCTGTGAAGGTATTCAGAAGAGTCGTGCGAGATGGTGGTCCTAAATCAAGACGTATTCGCCGGTTTTTACTTCCCTTTCACTCTTGTACTCTCCTTCCAGCTCTTCCTCTTCAAACAATCCGACCTCCTACCCTCTCCAGGTCTTCGAGTACAATCCCGAGTGAATGGAGATTGCAAGAACCAATATGGACGGTTCTGAGACGTTTCCAGTTTGGGAAGAGACGTGATCCGGGGGCTAGTACCTGTGATTTATGGTGAAAATGGCGGGTCGATCCAACTCAGTTGATTCATACTTACCAGCTTTTGCAATAATGATTCAGAGTGCTTTTAAAATCTCCAACTATAATGAGCCTCCTCTTGTCTCATAGGAAGATCCGACCGTCCTTTATCAATTCATCTTCAACCAGCACCCCATGTCCAGCATTGTGGACTTCAGCGAACCATGGCGCAGTAGGTTGCCTCACGCCATCAGCTTCATCGGCAATGGTGTCGCGCCACTCCTCTCGACTGAGTTGGAGTATGATTGTAGATCGCCTGCAGGCGCAGTCCCTACCTTTGTCTGTTCTTCATTCCTCCATTCTCATGGTTTCCTTTCCAAAGTGCGCGATCCAGCAATCTGGTTCAAGTGTCCTCACAGGCAGTCGGTGAACTTGTCTTTTATATTCTTGTCACCTCCGTTGGCTGTCATAATCACATCATCCATCATATCTTTCATCACTTTCCAAGCATCCCCTCAAAGGAATGCCACAGTGGGCAGCAGATTGCCATTACCCGAAAGGCAAGCATCTATTCCTATATAATCCTATATAAGATGCCCTACACAAAGCATTCAGCTAACGCCTATGTACCACCGTTCTACAGAAAGCCATCAAGTCTCCATCCAGCTATGCACTTCATTCTTCACTTCGTCATGGCATGAACGAGAGATATCCACCACTCTTCCTACCATGGATCACTGGCCCGTATCACTCTTTGACTTTATCCAAGAGTCTCATGAATGGCGGACTTAGCTAATGTTAGCAGGTACAGAGTTGCAGATGGTAAGGATAGACTTACAAAGGAATACTTGATTCCGTTGTAGAATGACCGCTGTAACAGTGTCTTTTGAATTTCCTCATCTTCCGTCAACTTCTCCATCCGCTCAATCAAATCCAACTCGTAGTTGCCGTGACTATATTCCATAATTTTAAGGAGAGCCACCTCGAAGAATCTTGGGTAAAAGCCAGCCGACGCCCAGTCGATCAGACACACTGAGCCATCTGCCAACCAGATAATATTCCGAGGGGCAAGGTCCAAATGGCAAAATACCAATGGATACTTCTGGAGAGTCAATTTAGTCTCGACATCTGGCAATCTGAAATTCAACCAGCTCTCCATCTTTTGCACCGTTTTGAAGACCGGTTCCCCATTATCTTGCCAGAGTAGTCCACGCGATACGCCTCCTTGCAACGGGCCAGGGTCCTGGCTTCGTATGCTTGAAAAGCATGAAAGGATTTGGGCGATCTTGTCGATTTGGTCGCTATCAGGTGATGGAACAATCTGCCCGTGGATATATTCCATGACTATATATCCCATAATCCCCTTGTAGCTCCGAGTAAAAACCCGTTACAGCTTTGGAACGCGAACGATACTGCGGTCGAGGAGCTCGAATGCCTTTCTTTGGTTGTCCGCCTCCTCGGCGGTCACGTTCCAGCCAAACTTCACGATCACATCCTCGGAAAGTTTCACTACGTTCTTAAGTTCACCGATAGTTTGACAATCTGGGGCTGAACAGCGTTGGATTATTTGTGAGTCACTTAGGTGTTCAAGTGGATCATCTCCTGACGCCATCTCTAGGTATTATGGAGAAGAACGGAGAGGGGGATATGGTGTTGAGGGAGCGCGGATTTGTGGTGCGGGGTCAGGATTTGAGTAAGAATTGTGGTCCTTCTGTTGGAAATAAGAGGATTCCAGCTGTTATATATGATGCATATGCGGGGTATATCTGAGAATCAGTCAGCATTGACAGTACCATCTGACATCTCTGCAGCTCCACAGCCTCAATCTCACCACCTTTATGCAACTGCGATTCTGACACCTCACCTCCGCCAGCATTCTGGGCAAAGACGAAATCTATTACTACTATTATTATTGCTTAAACGTTGGGCTCAGGGATCTCCCTCCAATTCAAGTCCCATTGCTCTGATGGGGCATGTAAGTTTGAATACGGTACAGCGTTTCTGCAATATCTTTTCATACTTGAACATCTACCCGAGGGTTTAATGTCTTTATCTATACCCTCATTTGGCAGCAGACTTCATCGTACCTTCGTTGCCATTGTTAAACATGGCATTAATAACAGGACCAAGAGTCGGTTTTGCCGGAATGTCACTCTGCACCGCACCTGTATCACCTCCAGTTTCCTGTTGCCACGATTCCCTGCGAGGCTGCGACTTGCCACCAACTACCGTCGGTGTTCCTGACCGAACTCCAAGAGGATTCCTCGAAAATCCCAGCCTGACACCTCTCTCGTCGCTGCTTCGGAGCGGATGTCCTTGAAGTGAGTACAGAGCCTTCGTCGCGGTTGCGATATCGTCGAACTCGATAATACACGCTGGACCATTTTGTTTTGTTCGGAACGCCAGGCGTTTGTACCCTCGCTGTTTGCCAAAGAGTTCTTTCAATTCGTCTTCTGATGCGTCGAGTGGTAGCCTGCCTACAGACAGAGTGTTACATGGTGGGTAGGAGGTTGAAGGGTCTGTGAGTTGTCTTTTTGGCGGTTCTGTAGCTGACGGCTCGTCTGAAGCAGCTGGTGCTTTACCTTTTGATGTATTTGTTTGACCGGCTTCTTCTTTTCCCTTGAGTAAGTCGCTCATGGCTAGATCTGAGGCTTTGGATGCAGCATCCTCGACCTCTAGAGGCTTGAACTCCTCAATTTGCGGGCTGACCAAATGTCCTCTCGATCGCGCCTCTATAGCAAAATCCAGCCGCTCTTCAGCAATGGCGTCTTCTAGCTCTTTTGTCTCCCTCGATACATCCTGGGGCCCCGAATCAGTGTCCTGTCGTCGGCCAAGAACAATATATTCTGCCAAAAAGTCACGCAGCACAACAACCATGTCGCGTCTCCACACATCAGCCACTGTGACGAGTGTTTCTTCAAGGTCTTCTCTTTCACTCGTTGTAGCCTCAGATGCGCTACCAGATTCCAGCGCAAAGTTGTAGTATCTATCCAGCTGCCTTTTTGCCTTGGCTAGCTCTGTTTCCGCTCGATCCTTCCATTCATGTTCTTTAGTTATTGAGATTTGGGTGCGGCTCAAGCCTGGTGTTCTCGCTTTCGTTTGGTATACGAAGCGCAGTTCTTGTACCTCGATCCGGAGAACCGCTGTGCACCTTCTATGTATGGTTTTCATTCGAGCTCGCCATGAAGAAATTTCCACTTCTTTGTCGATGTCAGACTTTTCTTGCTCCTCAGTGGCGATGTTTATCACATTTCCTGCTTCCGATTCTAATTTTGGATTGGAAGCGACATAGTCAGGAGACCGCATTTTGGCATATAGCTCCCCGAACGAACTTGGCTATAAGGTTCATTAGCTAGATCAGTTCCAGGAGACCTGCCTTCGCATGCTTACCTCGACGGTTTCCTCTCGTGACAGCATAGATAGCTCTGTCCCGGAACGGACATGACCCTGCCCTTTGTATGGAGTAGTGGTCTCGCTAAGAGCATTCGGGAGCTCACGATGGGCGTCAGACTCGATGCCTTTGTCGGTAGGACTCTCTTGGGTATCATACTGCGGATCTTGTGTTGCCTGAGGAGAACCCCTTTGAAGATCAGACGACGACTCTTCGTAGGATCCCTGTGAGCTCTTGAAATGTTCACTCAGCTCTTGTGCACGCTTCTCTACATATCGATCAAAACCTGGGCCTTCAGTCTTTTGATGAGGTGCAAGTACGCGCTCGAGCTTGGACTTCTCGCCTTCTAGCTTTCCATGCTCTGGGGGACCATGCTCGAAGGAGTCAAGGTTCTGGCGTTCTATCTCCTCTTCAGTCGGTTCATACCCGCTTGATTTCGCCACTTGATCTACTTCCCCACTACCAGGCCCTCCTTGCTGTCTATGCTCCCTGATCTCCTTGGTATGAGACCGCAAGAAGTCCTGCTCGTATTCAGGAACCCAGCGTTTAATCAAAATAGAATCGAAATCCTAAATTTGCACGTTAGTTTTGGTCCCGCTGGCAGGCGAGTGGACTTTTTTTCTTACCTGGTGAAGCTCGTGGTCAATCTTGTATCGATTGAGGGTCTCGACAGAGATATCACGGCGCGACAGTCGAGTGTATGATAGTCTTTTTGGGTCGTCTTTCTCGAGAACCGCTGCCACCTGTGTCTCATCCATGCCAGACTTGCGCAGATCCTCCTGGAGTCGTTTCTGATACTCTTCTTCCTGTTCTGGGTTCTCCTTCTGTGTTCTATACTCCTGGAGTTCCGTGCGGGTCTTCTCTATGTTAAGGTTATGCTTCTGGATCGTCAAAAATGCTTCTTGGCTAGTTTTATACTCATGGGAAATCTCTTTCCTAGCATCGTTGAGTCTGGCTCCCCATGTATCTCGAATGGCGACGTCCTTGCCTGCCTTCAGTGCCTGAGAATGAAGATCTGCATATTGTATAAGGTATGGGCTTATCGCGGCTCTGTTATTTCTATAATTCGTAACCTGGTCAACGATAGCTTCAGCCGAAGATGTTGCGACTTCCTCGAGTAAAACCTGAAAGCGCAGCGCAGCGTCGGCCTCGGCTTGCCGAAGTTCCCTTTCCCAGCTCATTTTGTCTTCGCTAATTTTGGTTGTCCATCGGATCTCATCTTCTGTTTCTCTTGCTTCAGTTTCGTCTTTCCCTTGCTGAGGGTTGACTTCGGCTTCATTATCCTGGAGGAGTTGCGGCTGGTTCACCATCATGTTACTGGAAGCGTTCAACGGCCCTTCGATCTCGAAACTTATGGGCATCACAGTTCTGGGAAAGCCCCCTTCTATTGTGAGACCACCTTCATCCTCTATGACCACATCACTGCCACTGTTGTGTCCCTGAGCATGCAGTTTCCGGGGATCTCGATCGTTGTCCTTCGGCGGCTCTATATTCAAGTTTTGAACGGATGCCTCATCATTTCGTGGTACATTTGCTACTGGGTCCAACGCTTCATTGCCCGGTGACCGAGATTTTTCTATCCTTCCAGTAACTTTGTCACATGCTGGTGAGGCATCTTTCTCCGGGCTGTCATTAATGACTTTGACCTGCCGTTGTGTTCGCTGCCGCTCAGTCGCATGTTGTCGGTCTAATGCTAACGGCCGCGGCTTGCAATCAGCACAAGAATGATCGAATTCCTCTGCCGAAGCTTCATCAACCTGGCCGGGATAGAAACATTCTATGTGCTGCCATGTATCGCAAGTTTCGCAATAAATAGTGTACCCATCGTCGTCAAGGTAATCGCAGATGCACTTAATAGTGTAAGGCTCCTCTGCAGGCCCAAAGACGGGACTCGCATCGCTGCTTTGGACACTGGACTCTGGTCTTTTGGCATGTGCCATTTTATCCTCTACGCCAGAGCTCTTGAACGAGTTGCGAGGTCGACCGAGTATGATGTCCTCAGGGGCAGCTTTGCTTCTCCCTACTGCCGATTGATCGACACTCGAGCTCGTGTTTCCCAAGATAAGCATTTCGGGTTGCCTCTTTGGTACCCTCCTCTGATGTGGTAGAGGGGGTGGAAGAAGTCCATTCTCACGCCTTTCACGAGCATGATTGACGATATCTACCCATTCCTGTTTCCCATTCTCTTGAACTTCGCGCATATAGTAGTCCTTAACCTATTGTCCAGTATCAGCTCAGATGCAACGAAGTATACCTTGCCATTTTGTGACATAGCCTGCTGCAGGACTTACCATGATATGTGTTTTGGAAACCATGTACTTCGCAATACCATGCCAATCCGAGCCAAAGCGGGCTAAAAGCGATGGAAAGTCCGCTCGCTCGGAGACAGACCAGTGGGTGGAAGTGAGTTGGCCAGGTTTAACACGAATGACCGACCCAGAGAGAATAGATCCATCTTTGTCTTCAATCGCTCGTAGGGCATCAGCAGGCTGAGCAAACTTGACGATTCCGTAACCTTCTGGAGAGTAAACATTCACGACGGTGATAGTTCCACATGGCTGAAAGTGAGTTTGAAGGTCAATTGCGCTGGCTGCGTCGAAAATACCATCGACTCTAATTACTTGGACTGTGGAATCTGGATTGTCAGAGTGTTTCGAAGGCAGCGCATTAGACTCTCCATCTGTCGAATCGTACTCCGAATCATCTTGGCTATCAGTCAAAGCTGAGATATCTTCATCCTCATCAGGCTGTGGATGATCCTCCGGAGACTTCAATCGTTCGTCCTCGTTTGCTCTCAAATCACTCATGTCACTTTTGCCCTCTTCAGTGGGTTCCATGAAAGGTTTGAGAACATTGTCGAAGCTTTCGATTATTGTGCCACATTCCAATTGTTCCAAAGCCGGCCTGGCTGTAGGTTCATTGACACCCGCCTCAGAGTGAAACATGATACAATTTGCACAAGCGGCATGTCCACAACGTGTACAAGGTATATTCCGAGGCCCTGGGTGAATATATGCGCCACATGTACACTTTGTCTCGTCAGTATCACCACATATGGCTCCCCTACACGCATCTCACTTACACATTCGAGAGCGCTTACTTGCCAAGAATTGTAGGCAGCAGAGCCTTCAGCGGTCTTCTCAATTCTATTCACCACTTCTTGCAAAGTGGCGCTCGCATTCTTTTCGTTTAAGTCGATAGTCATGTCGGTTTGTGGCAATCGTTCTTGAAAATCTGTATTCTCGTCCACAAGCGTATTCGGTTCGGTATCGTAACCATCAGCCCTAGAAACGGCAGGGTGTCTTCCTGGTGCTGGAGAAATGGTCAAATCTGAGGGGTCTACTTCTCTAATGGCTATAGGTACTATATGGCCGTCGCTGATGTCGACTTCTCCAAGAAGATAAGAGAACGCAGCGTCCAAACAGCTTTGTTTGTGGTCAGCGAAGGTCTCTGACAACTTCGACAAGTTTTGATTTAGCACTTTGATACTCTCTCTTGCTAACGGATGTTCAATATCTGCTTCAAAGAACATGAACAATGGCGGAATGGAATCAGGATATCCAGGAGGAAAGCTTATTTCAACGAGGAGGACAGTGCTGGCACCATTCAGGCCCCAGGGCCCATCAATCATAGCAGTGATAGAACTGTCCTCCTTTCTCGCGGTCGACGCTCCAATCTTGATTTGTCCAATCCTGAGTTCGGGCCTTTCACGTTGAAGCCGGTGGATTTCTTCTACCAATTCATCGTCTTCGACCGGTGCTCTTGTGATTTCATTCTCTGCGCGATAATCTTTAAAGGCCGTTGATCCCGAACTCGCATCAGAGTCATCAATACCCATCGCATCTCTTACTCCTTTCTCGGAATCATCTTCAAGCTCATTTGAATGATCTCTGGGCAAAGCAAAAAGAGCAAGCTGTTCCATATGTCTTCCAAGATGTCTTCGGAATTGATTCTTCGTTCCATAAGGTGCGACAGCTTTGCCAGAGTTCAAGTACGCCAGTCGCTCGTTGCGATCTGTATTCGAAATCTGGTCTTTCCATTCGTCGCAAAACGAACAGGCTGAGGCCGAAAATCGATCCATAGGCTCCTCGGCTAGGAGGATCACAGCCTCGAGTTCGGACCCGATAAGTGATGGCCTATGGGAAAGCAGGTGGGTTTTGAAATCACCTTTGGTGGTGAAGAGTTCACTGCATGTTGCACATGTCCATTCTCGGCGGTGGACTTGAAGTTCGTGGGAAAACCATTCGTTCCGGCTGCGAAACATGCGGAGGTTACATTCTTTGAAGGTACACACGTAAGGCCTGAGGTCTCGGAAGACGTGTTTTCTGCTATGGTCAGCTCATGTTGCCGGAGCATCTTGATTAAAGGGGGACATACTTCCAAGCATTCCTCCCCTTCACGTTTTGTTCGGTCCAACAGTATGGACACTGAAACGGATGTCCAAACTCGAATGGCACACCCTCAAATGCCTGGATGGGCGGTGGAGGTACTTTGAGTAGATGTTCTTCTGTCTCACCAGCAACAGTCTGTTGATATGACGTCTCTGTCTCGAACGATCCAACTTCACTTCCATCTTTTGGCGGTGCAGGCACAGCCTCAACATATGTGGTCGCCTTGGTCAGAGCAAGTGTCTGAGGTGCTTTCACTCCTGCTTCTTCTTCCACTGTAATAACCTCTTTCGCTGGCTTATCCCAATCCTTAGAAAGTTTGTCGTGATGTCCTTTTCGGTACATCAAAAACTGTCTTCTTCTCGTGATCGACTTGCCAAGTCGGTCAATCAACCACTTGTTTCTTGGGTTTGTAGATCCAAATTTGTCTTCAACGTGGCGGATGTCCCAGCGCGAATCCATACTGTACCGAGCTGCCGCCTTGACATAGTCATCCCGAGTTGGCGTATTCCGAATCACAATCGAGATATCCATCAGACTTGAGTTGGCCATTTTGATAGCAGATAGCAACTCATCCAGTTCAGATGTCATGATTTTCTCATCCGTCGACCCTGCATCGCTCTTCTCCGCGCTGGTCTCCAATTCAAAGTCAGAGTTGAAGCTGGAGTCGCTCATAGCACCAAGCTCCCACGTTTCGTTTTCTCGCATACCTGACACAATCAATTCCGCCACATCTAGCGATTCATTCAAAGACTCGAGGATTTTCATCACTCGTGAGCGCACTTCTTTCGCTTCTTGGAGTCGAAAGTCTAAGGAACTCTTCAAATGGCCGTCCTGGAGCGCTGCGATGTTTGTTGCCCAAGCCTTGAACCTGGGTCGAGCATCTTGGATCTTGTCGAGAACATCATCGTGGACAAATCCGTTGGCTATCGCCTTCTCTGGAGTAGTATCTATCAGGATTGTACTCAGCTTATCGTATCTTCTGACGCATTCTTTAGCAAGGTATGAGATTGTTTTCGTGCTTGAAAAGACGAGGCTGGGGGCCTTGCCCTCCTCAACGGCCTTCTGGGGATCTGATCGAGGTCAGCCAAGTTTGCAGTGAACTTTCTCGTGACATACAACCTTCGAAAGGAAGTCCTGTCGCCATCTGATTCCAGATGAGGATGTCAACCCGGGTGATGTCGAACTCTCAAAGAACGATTCATCACGAAATTAAGGTGTAACCCCAGTCTCAAGATAACAGCCTGACAGCTTTCTTTGTGTTGAGTAACCCTGCTGATTGAAGCCAATCAATTAATCCCTGGGCACTGCCAACAGCTGTGCCCCCGCACTACTTGAGCAAGGGTGCTATCAGCTGAACTCCAAATTCCCATCTTCGCCATCTCACGGTGTCCTCTTCCCTCTCTGCTCACGATAGCCTCGCCTGAAATCATTGTCGTCTCATCATGTCGGGCATTGAGATCGCTGGGCTCGTCCTAGGCAGTTTCCCACTGTTGATTTCCGCAGCCGAGCACTACAAAAAGGGATTCGAACCGCTCGAGAAATGGTACAAGTTCCGGACGCAGTTCATTACATTCATTGATGCGGTTGACATTCAGAAACAGCTGTTTAATTTGGCATTGGAGTGTTTTTTGAGGTCCATTGATATTGAAGAGGACGAATTAGAGAGATGCATGGGCGATGGCGGGTATGAAGGCTGGCGACGTCCGGAGCTGTCCGAGCGACTTGCGACTCGGCTTGGTCCGTCCCTAGGAGTATTTAAAAGTACCATTCAGACGATGAATGGATTGGTGCACGACTTGGAGGTAATATTGGGTATAAAAAATGGCCAGGTAATGACTCGTGCTTCTTGGACAAGCCCTCCGGAGCTTACTTGTATTTGTTCTAGGTCGAATGGTCGAATGAAGGCTCCAATAATATGGACTATCAATTGAAACGTCTTCGTCATAGCTTCGGGAATAGAGGTCCACGAGCTGTCGAAGCTCTCAAATCCCACAATGAAACTCTTCGACATCTGCTTGACAGCACGGAAAAGCTGAGTGGCTTGAAGGCCAAAGGAAAGAAGGACACAACCTGGGCAAATGTATTCGAGGCAATACGGAGGCACGCGAGTAGTATACATACAGCCCTTCGAGCTGGTTGGTCGTGCCAGTGTGCTCCACATACTGCATCGCTTCGTTTGGAACAGAGGAAGACTGGAGGTTGGGACTCGACCTTCAATCTGGCATTTAGTGTGCCACAAGATCCGCAGACAATCGTTCGCCGGGAGGTTAAGATACAAACCAGAAAACTCAAATCTGTTGGTATGGGTCTGAGTGAATGCCAGATTCCGAACGGTGTAGCGAGAGATACTTCGGATAAGACGCAAGCTGGGTTGGATGCTATCCGCCAGAACTTTGAACAGAGATCTACTCCTATCAAAAACCTTTCTCGGCCTCCTTCATCATTCTCTGCCGCGACACTTAGCGCAAAATCTCCAAGGTCGAGCCTTAAATCCATGTTCAGAAACTCCAGCTTCAATGGAACTGAATACTTGGGAGAGGAGAATCTTTCCAGGTATGTTTCATGTGAGCAGTGTGTATGCACTAAACTAATAATCCAAACAGGACCTCAAGTATCACCAAACGACTCAAAACGCCTAAGGAGATTCGATTTGCGCCACTCGCGAATATCCCAGTATTCATTGTACCGCCGCCCTCTCCTACTATACCACAAGTAGCGGAGACCGTCCAGGTACTAGAAATCAAAGATTTCTGTTCCATCATCCGAGATTCAAGCGCCAACAAGCAATGTCTCGGCTACCTCTGTGACGGCGAGAGGTTGCACGACGTCCTCCCTTTATCGACAGACGGAGCACTGGAGAGAGTATCATCTGTCAGTCTTAGAGACATAAAAGAAGACATTTGCAAGCTAAGTACGCAGAAACGTATCAAGCTGGCGACCATTCTCGCATCTTCCCTGTTACAATTGCAGACTACTCCATGGTTAACGGGAAGTTTCGAGAATGAGAATATCTTCTTCTACCGTCACGGTCAAGAGATATGTCTTGATCACCCTTATGTCCGACACTCCTTCACTCCCACATCTTGCCCTTCCACCAACACCACACAATCCGAGACTGAACTCCGACACGCAACTCGCGCCAGCCTCGTGAATCTCGGCATCCTCCTCCTCGAACTCTGCTTCGGTCAACCGATTGAATCAACAGCAATACGCAAGAAGCACTTCGTCAATGGCAGTCCACACCCCGGAACCGACTTTTTGACTGCTCGAGACTGGGTGGAAAATGTATGGGGGAGGAGCCGAAACTTGATCCGATCATCAAAACTTGTCTATTTCAACCCTTCGAGGAGAAGTCGGACTGGGGGAACAAGTTGTTCACGCAAGCGGTCTTTGCGACCATTGTGGGCCCGCTGGATGAGTACTTTGTGACGAAATGGAAGTAAAAGGAGGACCATATACTTTCTCTGAAAGCACCTATGTAAAAACGAAAGTTTGGGCAGTTTTACAGCCCTGGAGGAGGAGGTAGGCTCATGTCGACACTCGTCGAGACAGATGGACACAACATATACCGACGCAAGAAACACAACTGATAGGGGTGGGGGTTACAAAATCCCATCGAATTCAAATGGAGCAGCACAATAAGGCAGGACAATGTCGAGTCCGGAAATGAACGGATAGGAGGCACAATCACCCTTTGCCTGAACCACAGGGGTTGTGTTAGTCACGAGGAGACTCTGTCACATCTCCAGAGATTCGCCGGAACACATTGCTTTCGCAAACGCTATGATAACCGCTGTGTCTCACAGTCATCCCCAAGCAAGAACTAAACAATCAGACTCTTCTTTCACCAATCAATATCCCAACAGTCCGAAAATTGCCCCAATAACGCCGAGTCTGCAAAATCTGCATGCCAATTATTCAGGTCGCCTTTCCATGTCGAGCAAAGGCCTTGCCATATGAGCGAGGTAGATGAGCCGACGGGGTCTTGACTGGAATCAAACTACCATCATCTTCTAAATCCAAAAGAGGATCTGGTGCGAAGTTGCCGTTCCAGCTGACTCGGCCACATTCAACGCTTGCTGTGTTGTCCTCCCAGTACCACATCTCGATTGTCTGTTGAACTCAAAGATCAGTATGTGATCCTAGGCTTGTGTCTGAGCGTATGCTGTGTCTTGGACTCACCTTCATCTCCCCCAAAAACTCGATCCACTCCTGCTCATCCAAGATCTCCGGTCTCTGCTGCTCCATCTTCTTGCACAGCTGTCTCCACTGGGCCCAAGCTCCCTTTGGCATACTATGGTTCATGGCAAAGTAATCGATGGTGATAGGGGTCTGCTTGCAGTTTGGGCATCGAGTGCGGCTGTGGAAGGCTTTGATAGCGGTGGTGACCATGCGGTGGTATTCGATTCCCATCTCGTGCTTCAGAGCTTTACGTTGGGCGAAAGCTTCGGCTACTGGGACATCCAAGTCCGCAAAGGTCTCTCCGTAATCGACTTGCAGGGCGGCGAGGGCGAGCATGGTGATATCGTAGTCGGGGACCTCGGCGGGGAGTTCGTCTTTGACTTCTGCGGGCTGAACTTCCTCCTCGTGGTCTGATGCCGAGCTTTGGGGAGTCTCGTCAGCGAAGCTATCGTCGAAGCTATCGTCGAGAACGTCTTCGCGCATTTCTTCTTGTACAGCAGATCTCTGGGGTGGAGGGGTGTAGAGAGTCTGAGGTGGTCGATCCATGGTGATCGACCTTGGTTAGGGAATCTCGGAGATGGAGTTGACGAAAAGAGGACGCAGGACAATGAAAAGTATGGCCTAGAAATAAAATATTCAAAATTACGCTATGCAAGAGAGACACAAAAGCAGTGAATACTTGGAGCTGTAAGGTGAAGCGAACATGACAATTGAAGTTCTTTGATGCTCGTCCTATGAAGGCAAGCACGACCAAATGAACTCAACAAACGTTGATCAAACACGTCTCATTAAGTATACACAATAGACAGTTGATGTTTATCTTACAGAGCGGCCTTCTAAGTAATCCTGCGCTCTGATCTAGTCCATTGACTTCCAGTCACTAAACAAACAAACAATCGGCGATGGGCACGTGACGTTCGCACTCCAACCTCCCAAGAACCTCAGGCGAGAAAATTTCTGCACTCTTTCATCCAACGGTCGTTGTCAGCAACAACCGTATATAATGCAACGCATCGAAACCATACCTGAGCGGTTATTCAAGCGCAATCTTACTTTAGTGTGACGGCTATGAGGTGGCCAAGCAGCGTCCCATCGTGGATCGCCCATCATTGATTACTCGTCGTCGCGACACCTCAGTTTGGCAGACCAGATAATCTTATGATAAGTTTCCCTTCAAATTGAAATGGCCAGCCATTACTTAAGCCTCAAGACGTCACTGTCATCCTTCACCTACCGATCGTCCTGCTCCTACCGGTTTCTCCCATATCTGCCTCAATCATTCGTCAGAACTTTGGCTGTGTCTCTTCACTCTCCTCTCCGAAAGCTTCCCTCCCGGTTTGTGGATTTAGACGTTACGAAGAAAATCGAGGAAGAAGATGTTCCATCTTACGTCCCAGAAGATTACTACCCAGTTCATATTGGGGAGGTATTCAAGTCTAGATACCAGGTTGTGACAAAGTTAGGATTCGGAGTTAATTCTACAGTTTGGCTGTGTAGAGATCTTAGGCAAGGATTTAAACTACATCTATTGAACCAATCACAATGATTTCTAATATTTTAATAGGAAACACCGATATCTGACGCTTAAAATACGTGTTCGAACCAAAGAGCATGAGCTTGTGGACTTACAGAGTGATCGCGAAATCACAATCAATGAGCATTTGACAAGTAATCCCATCGACCATCCTGGGAAAAACATGGTCCGAAGTGTCATTGACTCATTTGAACTCACTAGTCTTAATGGAAATCACAAATGTGTACTCTATCAACTTCTTGGAATGAGTTTCACTGAGTTTCTGAGACTTCTTCCTCATAACAAGTTTCCAAAAGATCTTACTCAAAGAAGCGTACAACTCCTCCTCATAGCCCTGGATTATTTACATCAGTGCCATGTAGTTCACACTGGTAAGCTCTGGGTGATAATAGTGGTCCTCATGTAGTGAATCAATGCTAATGCGCTGTCAGATATTTCACCAGATAACGTACTCCAAAAGATTGAAGATGAATTAATCATTTCCCAGATTGAGAAAGGGCTGGAACAACCCATTGCCCGAAAAGTTCTTAGCAATCGTACTATCTACAAATCTCAACAAATGCCTTTGAGTACAGGCCCACCGCTTCTCTGTGATCTTGGGGAAGCTAGACTTGGTACCCAGAAGCACAGAGGTGATATTATGCCTGGAATTTACCGCGCACCAGAGGTGATTTTGGGAATGGACTGGGATTCTAAAGTGGATATTTGGGCGATTGGTGTTATGGTAAGTGTATTTCCATAACAACGGGGTTGAATCTACCCGCGCAGTGTTGCTTGACCTTATGATGGGAATGTTTTGGAACATCCCACATGTTAGGTCACACCACTTGGCTGGAGTAGCAAAGACATTTCAAGTCAAGATTAGATGCCCTCTACAGCTAGGCTATGAAAAACCTAAAATTGAGCTAACTTTTATCTAATCTACCTAGACGTGGGATTTTCTTGAAGGCAGTCATTTATTCTTTGCAAAGAAAAATCGAATGCTAGATGATGAACAGCACCTTGCAGAAATGGTTTCACTTTTGGGGCCTCCGCCTCTAGAATTCTTGAAGCGGAGTGAAAAGTGTTATCAATACTGGGACAGTCAAGGTATTGCACTGAAATCCCTGTGCTCAGTTTTGTTCTGCTCAGTATTATTATATAGTAATAATCTGCTGATATTACTATAGGAAACTGGAGAGGCTCTGTTCCGATTCCTGATCAATCTTTCGAAATCCGTGAACAGTGGCTTCATGGAGAGGATCAAGCTCTTTTCGTGAAGTTCTTACGTAGGATTTTATGCTGGATACCAGAGGAGAGGCCTGCTGCAGAGGAGCTGGCTTTCGATGAGTTTTTGATGCAGCCACAGGCTACGGCATTCTCGGCAACATCGACTGAGATATCGACGTAGAAAATTTGTCTGCTGTTCTAACTATATCAAGATGTGGTGGATGTTTTCGGTGGGCAGATTAAATCGTTCCTGGCACATGAAATCTTAGAGCGGATCGCCTAGGCAACTGTAATCACATGAACCCAATTTTCAACACTGTCAACACACAGTAAAGTCGTTACATTTACTACCTGGCACACCTGTCTGTTGCACTTATTTCTAACAAAAACACACAGGCGCAAACTCTAGTACCGAGTCCTCTCCGTAGGGGCAACCAACAATAAGATTGAATTTCTTGGATTGTCGCCTCTAATACGAGACTCTTGACGGCAAGCACAACTAATACAACAAGCATTTGATCAAACACATTTCATGATGTACAGACGATGGACAATGGGCCTCACTTTACAGAGAGCCATACTTTCAACGTAAGTTCTCCTACGCTCTGATGCAGTTAATTGACTTAGGTTGATCAGAAAACACTCCAGGTCTCCTACCCCTCCCGTCGTCGGCCCTAAATCCGAGTGAGACGAACTGTCAGCATCTGACTTTCTACCATGGACTCTTACTATGAAATAGCGCATGATGTAATCTCACGAACTCCATTCCAGCAGTGTAAATACCACGTGAACTCTGATTAGCGATAACTGCACGTCAGCATCGCCAAAGAGACAACATCCATGCAACATGCTGACTCGTCACCGAACCCACTTTATTAGAGCACAACGTGGCGATGAGAGTTCAAATCTGTGATCAAAGGAGCTATCTCGCACAAGTAGGAGCCGACAACAAATGACAATGGAAATTACTCCCTTCAGTCGCGGTAATATTCAACCTCCAGAAGCAGATCCCAGCCCTTCTCCTGGGGACTTTCTCCAAAACCCTTTGTCTCTGACCGCCCATAATCCAATGGCCAAGTCGGTATCGTTCTCCTCACTGCCGTTCGAACTTCGCGAGCAGATATGGCTGTACACGCTTCCACCACGACTGATATATTTACATCACCATGAAGTGTATCCACTGCAGCCTGAGAACCTTGAGATTTTAGAGGAGCAGGGACTGCCGACTCCGAATGATGAGGAGAGAACGACTTCCATTATATTCAATTATTTGATCTACTCTCACGCTACCACGCCAGCAAAAGCATATGCACTGTATGCCAAGGAGATCATTGCGTCCCTTCAAAAGAAAGGAAACGAGCGTTCTCATGATATGCCATCGAAGTGGAATTTGGAGAATTTTAAATTCAAGAGTCCTGGACCCCCAGTCGCGTTGAATGTTTGTAGGGAGAGCAGGGAGATTGCAATTCGAAAGGGATATGTTCTGGCGTTCAAACCAGTCAACGTGGGCACGGAAACGGGAAAAGGTATCTGGATCGACTTTGAGCATGATACCATCATGTTTAACACAAAACCTCAATTCGAACTTATGCATAACAGAACGGAACTGCACGAGTTTCTTCGGCTGTTTATGCATCATCTTCCAAAGGATGTGTCCCAAATCAAAAATCTTGCTCTTCGAGGAGACTTGATCAGTATCCTGGAAACAATGAGGAACTGTAGGGAAGAAGTGATCAACGGTCAAGTTTCAGAGTGGCAAAGATTTCCGGGATACTCCAGTTTAAGACACATTTGGGTTGATGATGAATTTCATATTGATAGTCATGAAATGCAATCTATGCAGGCGGAACCCCTGGCACCGAGTCCTTTGTTCAGGGGCAATGAACATGCAGTGGAGGAGTTTCCGAGAGCTCGTTTGGTTCGGAATGATAATTACGCGAACCCCCCAAGTTGGCCATGGGGCGTGCCATCCTTTAAAGTTGTTCGAGGAGCGGCTTGGAAAGATCACTTTTAAAAAGGTGTTTCTAGAACAAAGTTTGAGGTGGACCATGGTTGAGGAAGGATCGGACACTAGGCTTAAACTTCCTGTCATCATGCCTGGTTAATTGAGTGCATCTTCGAGCTTCATCCATTCATTCGTTTCAATTTTGCCAAAAGAGCGTTGCGATATCAGAATCGGGATCTCCAAACCTTCCGACGGCTGAAAGTTCCATCTCGGAAATTCCACCACCAGTTCCTACCAGCACAGTATATACACTTTTCTTCATGTCGTCCATCGCATTCCTCGGTATGGCGACAATCCATTCATAGTCTTGAAATCTTAAAACGACAAAGTGGCACCAGCAGATCCAACAACAGCAGACTTAACACTCCCACTCCTAAGAAGCGAGTAGCTATACGGCACACTCTTCAACGTACCAGCAAGAGCAGTGTTGCTCTTTCCTCCAAAGTCATTGCCGCTTTCAACAGCATACCCATCATCAGTGCTATACAAAGGCTTGGAGACGGTGCCAGCCCAGACGTTGGATTGGACGAGGACTTGGGCTCCCAAGCGGGTGTTGATGCCGTCGGCGCAGTTGAGGAAGTAGGAGTTGTAGATGTGGCCAGTGCCGAAGCGGATGGATGGTGTGCGGGAGTTGATGTTGGACCAGTAGCTGGGGAATGTTAGTTATGTTTGAAGTTTGAGGATGGTAGGGCAAGGTGGTACACGTACTTGTTGTTGTAGGTCACGCGCAAGTGGCCGGTATCTTCGGCTTTGTTGGAGTCGGAGTGTCCGACCAATGATGCCTTCCAGTGATCGTGGATGTATGAGTTGGAAACGGTCACGTAGTCAGCAGCGTGGGTGAGCTGGTTGGGAAGTCAGATTTTGGGATGCCTAGAAGTAGAAACAAAGTGGTGTCTTACGTCGATCAGACCATCATAGTAGTCCTTGTCATGGTCACGATCCGAGGAGACATCGCAATGATCAATCCAGACGTTGGTGGAGAGTTCTAGTTATCATCAGCTCTATGCAGTTCAAGTCAGTCTGACATCACTTACGAACGCCAATAGCATCTCCATTGTCAGCGAGAACTTTCTGGATTGTCAAGTTCCTGATAATGACGTTCTTCTTGCTCTTGACAATCCTGTTTGCTATCATTAGCTAGTGCTGACTTATAGCCAAAATTGCTACTCACAAGCCGAAACCAATCAATTTTGCACCAGAGTTCTTCCCGATGATGCTAGTATTGCTTCCAACCTTGACCTGAGAAGCGCTCTGTGAGATAGTCCCTGACACAATGACTATCTTGGCGCTGTCGCTGGACACTGCAGCTGTGAACTGAGCGTAAGTGGAGACAGTGGTTGTAGTTCCTCCTTTACCGCCGGTGGTGCCTCCATTCAGACTTTATTGTATCAGCGTTGCTTCAATTTTATACAAGAGGAGCCAGTGTATTGTCGAGTTTTGGTGGAGTAATGGGGCTCAGATAACCGCTTACCTGGCATAGCCGTTCGCGGCATCAGTGATAGATGCACGCTTGGCGAGATTCACTGGAGCAGCGACATCTTCATTTGAGGTCGCAGTAGGAAGAGCATTGGTAGCCGCGGTCAAAAGACCAAGTGCGATGAGAGAAAACTTCATGATGCTACAGAAAAAACGAGGTACTTTGGACAGTCGGATCTGAAAGACTTTTTGAGGATGAGAGAAGAGTTCAGACGATGTAACATCCTCTATTATATACTCAATATACCCCCGATATCTACAGACCAATTTGAAAAGTTCGAGAAGACATTCAACCATTAGATGGAATATTATAGTCCGAAATTGAGTTTCTCCGTGTCCATCTAGCAGTGATTCTCTAGGTCACACTCATCCATCCTCCATCCCCTTCATTAAAACTAACTCACACCATCTCCTCATTCAATCTCGTAATACCGGCTCGAGGACTGCCCGTTCCAAGTCAGCTTGCCCCGATCACGCATTCCGGCATCGACGCTAGTCCATGCAAGATGTGCCGGAAAATAGGGTTAAGCTTTAGGATCTGCGGCTCGCCACGCCAAGACCTGTATATTATCCTGTGGAGAAAAGGGGTCCACGAATTGGAAGCGAACTTTCAAGGGCCGCCAGGGCACCCTACCAGTTTGGAGTATATTGACATACGGGGAAACGTGGGCTTGGGGTGTATTGACATACGTACCCCGCAGTATTGAGAGGTCCCTGAATGCTTGTTCTGGTTGGTGAGTAGCGGAGGATGGTCTGGCAGATGGCGCGTATCTTTGGTGGGGGCGATGAACGGTCTGTGTGTTGTCACGGAATCAAATTCTAGTGATTGGAACATGTAAGAAGCCGTAGACATTTGTGTTGTTTGGGGAGAGCCGGAATTAACTTTCCTCGAATCAGTGGGAGCATTCGTTGCGTCTTCTCATGTAGAGTGTACATCATCGAGTGCTTTTTCTGTCCCACGTTATATGTCACACAGCGAATAGTGTACACGGAAAGGCTAAGTTCGTTTATCTGCTACGGTGAAACAGCAATATCTGTTTTGAGTTCTCAAGACAATAGCGAGAACAACAGTTTGCTGGCACACCCCCGTTTAGCTTCGATCTGTACCGCGATATCCAGCGACCCACAAGACACAGATATCGAGTTATACTCATCCCATCAAAACCTTGACTCCCCTCCCACTCGCGACAGGAATAAAATAATCAGCTACAGGTTCAACATCTTCTAAGGTTGTGTCAACCAGATGCATATCTGGAAAGGACATCCACACCTTGAAAATACATAAATACAATTCTGCATAGGCCAGATTGATACCCAGACATTGTCTGGAACCTTTCGTAAAGCTAACGAGATACTTCGATAAGCGAGGGTTCTCGATCCAGCGCTCTGGCCTGAAAGTGTGCGGTTCCGGGAAGGTTTCTGGGTTCAAGTGCAGAAGAAGGGATGACATGCTGACGGGAGTCTAGTTCGGTCAGCTGGTGCTCCTCAAGATGAGTGGTAAGCTTACTGCTGCTGGTATCACCCAATCCCCATATATCAGATCCTGGTCCGGGGATACTCGTTGCAAGTGTGCCGTCACTCCAAAACCCAATCTCAAACCTTCTGAAATTACCCCACCAAGATATGGGAGCTGTTCCAGCTGGGTTGAAGTTGGATGACCTCTACAATCTTTTGACATTGCATTTAGCTCATCTTTCAACTTGTCGTTTATGAGGGGGTTTGCGAGTACGTAGTAGGTTATGACAGACAAAATCCAGGCTGTCGTCTCTGTACCGGCTCCGATAAGTGCAACGCCTTCTTGCATGAGCCGATTGGAAGTCTTCTCCTGTGGGGATAAATCGCTCGACAGGATCTCGTGGAAGATTGTTCTTCCAGAAAGACTTTTATTGTCTCCCTTCTGTTCATGTATGGCTGCCTCGCATTGTGCTTGGATATCCTTGTGCAAGTTAGCATAGGCGATTCAGTATCGGTAAGATACAAATATACTTCTCGGAAGATGAGGACGTCAACAACTGTTGGAAATAAACTTCGCATCACCGAGTGCGGAAGTTTGCTCATCCAAGGCATGATCCAAGGGACTTGTTTAACAATAAATCCCCATTTTGAAATACCCTTCAACCCGGCTTGGACATGAGAATGAAATCCTTTCGACGTTTGAACGTAGTTGTAGCTGTTCCCGAATGCGTAGTCTGAAATGATGTCCATCGTCACACAGCCCCATGCTAACGACATTGTGACGACAGTGTTTGTGTCTTGAAATTCGCGTAGTCGTGTAATTAAGCCATCGATTGTGGATTCGATCAGAGGCTCTAGTCTCGTAATGCTCGCTTTGGAGAAAAGTTTGTTCATGGGCGTTCGACGAAGTCGGTGTAGGTTGTGGGAAACTGTTGCAACCACAGCACTGATCTAAGTCAGTCGTAGTTTCAATAACATGTCATACTCACTCGGGGATTCCGAATTGGCCACACAGATATGGCCATTTGTCTCTTATTTTAGATCCTCCGACATATATCTCATCATAAAACTCAGGGTCATTAATATGAATTTCCCATGGATTGATTCGGACGATCGGCCCTAAGCTCGGTGAGCGAAGACCTAATGAGTAAGTCGAGTTTCTTTTATCTTACCGTATTTCTCATGCATCTCTCCGATCTTGAAAGTATATTGACCCCCTGCTACGATATCGTAGTACATCTCATACAAAAGTGTGGCGGCAGCAATCTTTGGACCCGGAAATTTTGCCAAAGGGCTAAAGTAGAGTCGCCAAATCACAACGTAAGTCGCAGAGACAATATACAGCAACAAAAGCGCCACGAGGGTTGCAGTCATGATGGTCATACTTGCGAACTGTTTTGCACCGTACTCGGGCGTACAGTTATCCTTCGGTCGAAGTCGTTCTCAAATCGTAAGAAGCAAATTCAGTTCCTCACGACAAAGAAACGATCGGGGGCTCAACATCAATTCTGGAGACCCACTGCTATTTGTGCATGTCAGTGTGAGATAATATTAGGGTGCGGTACCTCGTTCCCAATGGAGAACACATGGATGCAACCAACTCGAAGCTCCATCCTATCATGCTGCACCAAACATGAGAAATGGCAATCAATATTTCGACCAAGGATACACCGCATGCCAAAGCAGGGTACCTATCATGTACTCGCATGTTTTTGGCAGCTCGCTTAATGCATTGCCACTAATTCACTCACAAAATAACCACATTTGACCACGTACTCACAATGATTGGTCTTTCACTTGGTTGATCTCCAGCGGCCCTTGCCGCGATGCCGGCAGCCACAATATTGAAAATCTGCAACAGCAACGATCAGCGGAACCTTGACTGTAGGCTTAGTCTTTGCCACGTATGGACCATCCGGAGATCGAGCCAGTCGTCTCTCAAATAAAAAAAGTTCAGTGCTATCTATGTATGCTGATGTGGCGTGAGCCTCTTTGCGTTCTGTGTTTCCGCGTGTATGCAAGTCTATCCTAGCCAGCCCCAATGCTTCCCATCACCAGTAAATGCACCTGAAATGCACCAAAAGAGCGCCCAGAGTGATACGCGCCAAGAGAAATTCCAAACGCTAGGCATCAGGAACCAAAACGCAAAATCCCAACCTCACAAACGATCTTTCGCCTATTCGATGCTACGCATCGGAGTCCCATATGCATAGTTCTGAGCTCCTTTTGAGTAGTCTACCCCCTCCTTTCGCTTATGAGTCGCTGGGTAAAGCTTGGCACGTCTCTCGTAGTAGGCATCGTGGAGATCGCCTTCGCTCATAGAATTGTACGTGGCGTAGACGGCTCTGCGGTCTTTGGAGCTTGCGTTGGGACCACTCCGGTGAGCGAGGGATGAGCCGAATATCATCATCTCGCCTGAGATCTAGTCAGCTAATTATATTCAGAAAATAAAGTTGCCTTGCTTCGAAGAACGAAGATGGGGTGTAAGAGAGACTTACCAGCTTTCATCTCGACCGGGGCCCACTTCTGAGCTGCCACCCATTCTGGAGTGATGCAATTATCACTGCCAATTGGAACGTCCATTTTGTGACTTGCTTCAACGACTTCAAGGCAGCCGTTGAGTGAAGCGGCATCATCGGCAGTAATCAGAATAGCGAGATGCTGGAGCTTCTTAAAGTCGCCATAGCCGGTTCGATCGATGTGAGGTTGGAAACCACCGGAGCCGGCAAACTTGAAATTGACTAGAATATGTTAGTGTTGTTGGTGTTCTTAGCTTGGGTTTATTGTGGAACATACTTTTCTCCTTGAACAATAACATCTCGTTTCCATTTAATTGCTCCAGAATACCGGAAAGCATTTTACCACGAAGCAAAGTTCCGAATCCTTGATGGGTGTTGGCGAAGTTCTCAGTGCGACATAGAACCCTCTGCCCTGAAGTATTGACTTCTTCATAGGGAATATATGAGCAATCCATGGTGCGGGGAAGGTCATGGACTTCTTGAACCCAGGTTTGAAGCTGGCGAGTTTCCGTTGCCGAAAGAGAGTCTTTGATGATAAGATAGCCTTTTTCTTCAAAGAATGCCAATTGGCTTTCACTGACTCGATATGGGTGTTCCATCCTTGGGGAGTTGTGGAGGACAGATTTCGAAGACGCGTCGACGAGTGTCTCAGCTCTGCTTATTCGACCTGAAAGCACCTTATGACGCTTCTCCTCGACTTTAGTGATCACATTGCTCCAGTGAATATCTTCGACATAGATTTCGGGTTTCATTTCACTGGTAGGCTTGGGACGAGGGTGAATGCAGCACAGTGTTTGACCCATCTTGGCGGATGTTTCTGCAAGTTATTCAATAAACAGAGAACTGGATGTTTTGATTGATTTCTCTCCGTCGACATCGACATAGGGAGAATATATAACTTGCCCTGATGAAAGGACAGTGTTCTTTGGCACATATCACGGGTTTTGGGGGTCAGCTGAGTAACAGGAGCAGCGATGACGATGCAGAAGGGCGGAAGACGTTACGATCGCAGTCAAGCAAGTTTCCCATTAACTGAGCCGAAAAGGGGGCCAACTTAGGATTCATGGGTTCGTGAATTTCTTTTCCCACAATGCCTTTTACTTGAGCTTCGTGTTGTCTCTTGTAGCTACGCTTCCTTCGAGCGATATTCAGGATGACATAATCTCGCATTTGCTGCCAGTCTTCGCCCGCTGCATCGTCAGTCAGCATCCATCCCATAGCTACGGTACAGGAAAGAATCAGCAATCAGCTATATTGACAACACTGTGTCTCTTTGAATAAATGGTATACTATTGCGAAACAATTGTACCCCATTGAACTCCAAGAGCAAAGAAAAAGAGACTAAAGGCATGACTAACTGCTTCCGAAAATAGCCTCTCGAATTGTCATATCGTGCAGCAATTGGGGGCAACGGGAACAAGAACCCCCACAATCGTATTCCGGAAGAAAGGGGGCAGCCACCACGATGATAGTATTTTGGCTTAATAACGTCGTTGTCTCTGACTGACTGATCAACCCCCAGGCTTCCATCGCTTATTGGTTCGCGGGGTAATTCAGGGGTATTTACTAAGAGCGGGAGCTAATTAGCGAATCTAGTGTTTTCTTCTGCCTCGCTGATTCTCGTTGATGTCGCCAGGCTAGGAAGTCTATCTCCGAGCGAGTATGGCTTTAGGGTAGAGGGATCCTTTTTTTTTGACTATGATTTTGGGGTGATTGGCTAAGAGTGTACATGTCTTGCTGAGCACCAATTCGCAGTGCACTGGAGGGGGGTAGAAACCTTACAGAGGCATGTCCCTTCTCCAAGCAAAAGAACTCCAGATATCACTGAAATGTTCTTTTCCAGTACGTTACATAATCATCCTATCGAACTTTGGTCCAACATTGAGTGTGATCTGATCATAGCATATCGTGAAGTATTACCCCTCATCCCGGGAGAAAATTCATCTCGAGGATTACAAGTAACGCCTCTAAACTACAAGCGTGCGAGATGGAATGCTATTTCTCTATCCGATTCGTTGTGCGGGTCTTGAGCCTCTGAGATTTGCCCGAAGCCATAATTGGTAGCCGATTCACCTCATCCAATCCAGGGTATGAAGTAAGGTCCGAGGCGATGCCACCCGTCATTCACACTCCGGCACGACCGCTCTCTGCATCCGAATGAGCGACTAGTGAATAAGCCAGATAATCAAGGGTCCATAGTTCCGGGTACACGCCTAGCAAAGAACTTTCTGTTCAAATTCATGTCACATTGCCCAGTATGGACTCTGCTTTGTATTTGACTATAGGAAAGAAGTGGAGTCAAGCTTTGCTTTTGGGGATGGAGACCGTTTGATCGGCGAACTTCATTTATATCTTCGAGCGAATGAAATATTGAATACATGATCGCTGGGAGTACTGTCATTAGATAGCTCATCACAAGTGCGAAAAGTGTGCTTCTCGTCCATCATATTAGAAACCAGTGCCTCGTAGCTTATTTTATAGGTCCCGGGTTTTGATGATATATGTCGTACACCCCTCCCACAACTTTTACTAGTCTTTCAGAGTTCCGGATTTCTTTCCTATACAACACGCTCCTTCTATTTGCGCACTTTCCTTTCATCCCTTCATTTAGCGATGTCAACCCTCGACGATGTTCTCTCCCGTCAGAAGACAGACAATGTTCTTTACCCTCCAACAATCACCGGTCCAACTACCGCATCCCTGAGAATCGAAGCAGTAACGGAAAATACTCTTACTGTTGGGCTTCTCAACTCCACCACCTCCAGCAATGTATACGCCTACATCACGGGTCTCGCAATTGCCAACAACCACTGCCTCTTTCTCCTGGAAGCCGATGGAGAAACACCATACTATCCCACCAATCCAGATTCCAATGGCTCCGCACTGTCTTCAGACTGTGCAATAGCTCTGGGAGCTCCTGGAATAACACGAAGCGTCACAATTCCGTACATTGCGGGTGGAAGAATTTGGTTCTGCGTCGACAACAAACTCACTTTCCTCCTGAACTCCAGCCCCGCGGGTCCAGGACTCGTCGAACCCTCAGTCAGTAACACTGCAGATCCCAATTACCATCTTTCCTGGGACTTTTGCGAGTTCACGTACAACAGTGCACAGCTGTACGCAAACATCACTTATGTCGACTTCGTCTGCCTGCCAATATCACTAACTCTGACATCAACTTCTGGAACGACCTCACACGTAGGAGGTCTTCCCTCTAACGGCCTTGAAACAATCTGTACTGGTCTGCAATCCCAAAACGCTATCGACAGCGCCGGCTGGGACAAGCTAGTAATTACAAACAACGGGACCAACCTTCGAGCCCTGTCTCCCTCCAACGGAATCCTCTTCAACCCGGATCTTTTCTCCACTTACTGGGACTCGTACATCGACGCCGTCTGGACGAAATATATTTCCTCGCCCTTGACGATCAACACACAATTCACATGGGGCTCCGCAACAGGATATACGTCCAACGACCGCACGCTTCTCACATTCTCCGGGGTCGGATCATTTCCCAAACCTTCAGCAAAAGACATATTCGGCGCCAATTCCGGGGCTTTCGCGCCTCAGGATGCAAACACAGATCAGTTGCTCAATATTGGCGCGAGATTGGATGCGGCTTTCAATAGGAGCACGTTGCTGATCAACGCCGATCAGCCGACTAAGGAGGTGGTGAGTACGTATTATGGGCATACCGTGACAAATCATTATGCTAGGATCGTGCATGCCGCGAATGTGGATGGGAGAGGGTACTGTTTTCCCTATGATGATGTTACGCCGGAGGGGAGAGTGGATCAGAGTGGGTTTGTGAATGATGGGAGTCCGAAGAGCTTTTTGGTGTGTGTTGGGGGCGGGAATGCCTTTGCGAAGAGGACGATTGAAAGTGTAGAGGAGAGAGGGAGGGATAGAAGAGTAGTGAAGAGGGGGTTGCTTTGGCAGGATGAATCGAGGCAGGATGTCGACTTTGAGAATGATGGGAATCGAGATTTGGAGAAGGGACTGACCTGGAAGCTGTCATACGACGTTGATCAGTCATCAAATCGGAATTTCAATCTTCCTCCTGTCCTGCAGAAATGGCTGGGACCGCATCTGACTGTAAGTATCTTCATGGCGCACCAGGAGTCTCTTGCTAACTGTCGACCAGAAATTTCAGTCAAGCCCGATTTACATTCAGAACATACTCCCGCTGATTCAAATCGTCTCAAGGATACTTTCATCCGTTGTATCATTATCAATAAGGACACTCATATCGAGAGTCTTCATTATTATGTTCTTTGTTATTTTTTACTTGCTCGGCTTGCTACCTCATGGATTAGGTGGCGAGAGTCAGAGGCGTGTTTTGGAGTCTGTGGTCGCTGGGAGCGCGAATGGGACAGCGCTTGTCTGATGCGAGCGATGTTGGCGGTCTTTTGCTGTTCACTTTTTTTCATTGTATAAAGTGAGTTATCAAATACGTAATTGTAGTTGACCCCGAGAAATGTTCTCGTTGCCTTACATAATGCAAAATATTTCAAACTCTGTAAGTTCACACTGTGTGATAATTGTGAGTATGATCCAACGAAATCAGTTTAGCTGACTCAAACGCCCAAGGGTTACTGAATCCAAAGGTTCCATTTCTCCATGCCTCCTCAGAGACTTGTATCCTCATTCTTTCCCGCTTGCGGCGCCGTAACCTTAATACCAGCCTCCAATCTCAACAAACTAATGTCAAACCCCTTACAGAGACACCATGTCCTCACCGTCTTGATCGCATTCTTAATCTCTCTCCCATTCAACTCCCACTTTGCCAACTCCTCCACGTCGCCCTCCTGCAATTTACTCTCGATATCTTCACCAGGGAGGCGTGACAAGAATTTGCGCCAGAGGACAAGCCTGGAGGAAAAGGGCAGCGAGTGGAAGACGAGGTGGATGTTGACGCGGGAGCGGAAGGCGACGTCGATGGTGGAGTAGAGGTTGGTGGTTAGGAAGATGATGCCTTTGAAGTATTCGAGTTCACGGAGGAAGACTGGGTAAGGATTGTTAGTTCGTATTTGTTGATTGCTTGGGTGAGAAGCGAAGTGCGGGGTAGTGTGGGGTAATGCTGGGGAAAACTTACTTGACACCAATTCGTTTCTTGCGATGTCCCCTGGATCTCGCTCTGCCATGAAAACATCGGCCTCTGTCTAGATTCAGTCTTGCACCTCGAACATAGTGTTACAAAGTTTACTAACCATCGAGTAGAATCACAGCATCCCACTCGGTGGCCATCTCAAACACCTTCTTGATTTTCGGACCAAGTTTAGACGCATCAGTTCCCAGATCTTCAGCTTGGAGGTAATAAAGAGGACGGAGAGTTTTGTCAGCGACTGCCTCTGCGGTCAAAGTCTTTCCTGTTCCAGGGGGACCGCTGAGTAGCAGGATCAAGCCTTGGCCTTAAGATTGAATTGTTAGTCCAGCGGTACACAGGAATAAGATTCAACTTGCCTTTGCCCATAACCACATCATCAACTCGCGCCTTCATGCGTTGATGGTTATCGACGAATGTCAAGACGAGGTTCTTTTGCTCTTCGGGATACACCAGGTGACCATATGCTTCGTCATTCCAGGTAACAGGCTGGAGGTCATCCACGTAGAAGTTCACTGGTGAGGATGTTGTCAGAAAATGCATCTCAGGACTTTTGCTTGAGACAAGCTTACACCATTGTTTATTCTTCAATGCGAAGCCCTCAAGCAGAGGGGAAACATAGACAAGCCCATCCTTTCTCTTTCCCAGCATCTCAATCTTATTCTCCTCTTGCTTCTCCTTGGACAGTGTCTGCACATACTTTGGCTCGTCAGAACCTCCATTAGTCGACGCTCCGCTGGTTGATGGTGGTCGTGAGGAGCCTTGTTTCCTGCGAGAATTGCTGTCTGATCTCTGGAGACCTTCGAAATGCTTCTTGTAGCCGAAGTAGTCGATGAGAATACGACCGGTAACCTAAATCGGTCAGTACTTTCTTCAAATTTCAGGGCAGAAAGTCTTTACATTGTGTCTCTGAAGTCCACATTGAGTGGCTAGCAGACCCACGCCAGTGTAATCGCAATAGGTCAGCCCCTGGTACTCCAAAGCCTTGATGGCACGTGCAGTCAATCGCTCTTTGACTGTTTCCGGATTGTCATGAAACGAGATAGGATAGCAAGGAAGATCAGTGACAGGACGGTTGCCTCCAAAAGCAGGGGTCTGGACTTGAACGGGCATCCAATCAAAACTCTCTCCATCGAAAGCAATTTCCTCGCAGTCAACGTTCAGCGCAGGATGAGGATGGCACACATAGTTTGTACCAGTGACTCGACAAATGCGTTCGCAGTCCTTAGTGCCGTAGAAGATCATGGTGTGTTTGGGGAAATAGGTCCATGCTAGCTTGTACGAGATGAGTCCACTGGCATTGAGGTGTTTGAGATGTTCCATGAAACTTCCAAACATCTCGTCCATGACTTGAACGAGGAGATTGAGATGTTGTTTCAAGACGCCGTTTGACTTGGTTCGGCCATGTAGAGCGATTATCTTGTCATAGGTGAAGAACAGTGGCTTGAATGGTTCCTGGAATCTTGCTGGCTCAGATGTCTCTAGGTACATGCCTTGAGGCTTGAGAATGTCCTTCAATGCGGCTACCAGGATGGCACTCTGGAGCTCGATGGAGTGGACCTTGAGTGGGGTTCTGCCGGAGATGGTCGGTTGTTCATGGTCCTTGATCTTGAAGATCTTGATGGCAACTCGATTATTGGCTTTGGCGACCTTCTCATTCAGTTGCTTTGGGGGAGTCTCAACCCAGTCATAGTGTCCTCCGTGAGATTTCTTTCCTTCGTAGAAGACCTTCACGCTGGCGCTGGTACCGAAGTCTGCATCTTTGCCTGGGATTATTGATGGCATAGGAACCTCATCATCAACGGTCGAATCTGGAGGAGTTGGAAGGTCTTCCACCTCCTTTGCCGCACCCGCTGCTGCGACGCTGCTTCGTGTGCGTTTCCACTTCATTGCGGGAGTCTTGCTGGATTCGGGGACTGGGTCAACAGCTTCTGACTTTCTCTTGCGAAGCTTCGACGGTTGGTTCTGAACAATATCAGTTAAGTGACGAAATATATCTAAGCAAACGAACATGGCTGGCAGTCTCGGTGTGACGAGTTTGGAAGTCTCTTTTGGGACTAGCTAAGCCACGCAGGAAGCAGCGTGCCAGCCTCCCAAACTCTCAACATGGATACTAACCCAAACAGTGCAACTATGCAGGTATCTGATTGCCCTATTTCACAATAGTTCTGGAATGTAGTGAGGCCAACAGGAAACAAGAAGATAAAATCAATAAACATACATTGAGTGCCATCGTTGAGGACTTTGAGGCGCGGCGAAGAAGGCAGCCAAGAATATCCTCGCTTAGCTATGCAGATTGCAAGCTTGCAAAGTCCTGAAAAACGCCAAAGAAGCTCAGTATTAATACGTCTTCCTGATTGATTTGTGCCGTAGAATTGCTTGGAAGCGAGGAGTCATTGGGTATATGCGGCGCAGCAGGACCAACTAGATGTCTCGGGATGTAGCAACCCGCCAGGCTCCAGAGTCTGCCTAAATCACCTCGTTGTATTTGGATATTAGCGTTGGTAGATGTATTGATTTTGTGACTCACATGTAACGGAATGAATATATCAACTCGTTTTGGGTCAGTGAAGAGATCTCCGTACAGCCAAATCGAACCTCGCTGCAACATGGGGATGGCGTTTGATGTTGCCACGTGACTTTTTTTGGACATCACATGATATTATGTAAACACAGTGCTTCCTGGCCTTGGAACCCAGACTCGGAAGAAGACGGTTTGCCTTGGTTAGCGCCTGCTTCTGATAGTCTTTGTCCATGTAGAAAACAGGAAGACCAAGTAGACGCAGGGTTCTAGGAAGAGAATGCGAACCACAAAACTTAGCCAGTATGTAACCAGCTTAAAAGTTGCAAAATATTATCATTATCAAAAGTATGACTTCATCATCCCCATCTGAACGGATGAGCCTCAGTATTCAACACATAGTCATCCAAACTGATCAGATCCGGCTCACTGAAAAGTAAGTAAAAATACTTCAAAGTCTCTGCCAGCCAGAAAGTCTCCATAGAATCTTCTAGTGTTGGCCAAGCTTCCATGACATCCACAACTCTCGCATTCGCAATACTCGTCCTCGTATGTTTCTGAATCGCTTTGAACATCTTCCACCCTTTATCCATCCAGACAGGATCCGCTGTCAATCGATACATTATGAATACTGACTCGATAGCCTCTGGTCTGAGCTGGTACGATGGATCGTCGACGCTTTTGAAGCCGTCCCCTTCACCGCTCCAGACGCACAGCGCAGGGTCTTTGCAGACCTCCACGTGAGAGAAATCAGGCATTATTCCTGATGGCGTGTTATCATACCCCCACACGCAGCCATTTGTGAGTTTTGCAGCTGTTTCGAGCTCTTCGGATGACTGGCTGAGCCGAGATCCGAGGGCGACCATGCCACCGACGAAGCATGCTAGGTGTTGGAATTGGCCCTCGAGTACAGGGGGTTCCGTGGACATATCGAGGTTGCCAGTCATGAGGATGTCGGGGTTTCCAGGGACGGATGGCCGGAAGAATAGGTTCTTACTGAACGCGGCGAGGGCTGAGCGATACATCTCGAGATACTGATTTGATTTTCGGTAGTTGAGAAGATGTGTTTTGGGAAGGTATTCGAAGGCAGAATCTACAGCATCTAAATCAGTATGATAGTCTCCATGAAGAGTCCATGGGGGGCATTACCTGCAAGAACACCCAACGAGAATCTCTGGTCTGAAAAATAGAGTTCTGGCCCGGAGCAATCGGCGATCATGGGCCACATCCCAGGCAGCGCAGTATTGTTCTGGGTGCTCTTCAGCTGATTTGTGATTGTCTGGATCCGAGCAGCGTATGTCTTGTTCCCTGTTGCATGGCTCAATCGAATAAATTCCAAACTCAGACTTGCAACTTGTGCGATTACGACACCATCCTCGCCAGGCAACTTTCCGGACGTCTCGTTCCTCCACCAGTAGTATGGAACAGGAAGGCCATTCTCGGTTCTGTCAAATTCAAGAATCAGCTTTGATATTCGTAAAGAGATTTAGAGGCATTGGGCGACATGAATATGGACGTTGCTACGATGCTCCAGGGAAAAAGTGCGGGGGATATGGAGCGCATGGTTCGAATACCCACTCGAAAGCTTTGACAAGAAAGTCTCCCAATTGAGTTGCTTTTTTCAGAAGTACGGGGTATTTATGCTCGCTAACATCCCATGCACCCAGCAACCCTCCCAAATATCGTATCGTAACTTCAAAAACGGAGACTTTGTCGGCGTTCGGTTTCGAAAAGTCGATCTCCTCCAACACTTCAAGTGCCTCATCGAATTTCTCTTGCAGCCCCATTATATATAAACTGTCCAGCGAATCTACCAGTGTCGCTGCCCATCCCACAAATGGATCTTTATATCTGCCGGAAATCGGCATCAACTCGTCGTGCATCCACGCATAGTGGTTGTACCCCTTCCAGGCATGTCTGAATGCGTCTTTGACTTCATCCCGCCGCTGTAATCGTAGCGCTTTCGCCTCCGGAAATTCGATGGGAAATGTGGCTTGGATTTTGTACGGGCTTCTGCTGTTGCGGTATGGTACTGAATCTGGTGCGAATATGGAAGTTGAGGAGGAGGGGGAGGACGAGGAGTAAAGGTATATGCAGAGAAGTAGGAGAGCAATAAGAGCGTGCCGTGCGCGCAGCCGAAAGCCCAAGGGTCGAGGATAGCGGAAATTGATACTTGGAGGCGTGGCTTTCTCGTGCAATTGCTTTTTGCTAACCAGGAGAGGCATTTTTATCTGCCTGCATTAGCAATTGATTAGCATGCAGCTATATTCCGCGCATCATCAGAAGCTCTTGTGTAGTGCGAGGTCAAAAGTTCCCTAATGACGTTTCGAGAAATGCCGAGGTTCGATCGGATATCACATGACTGTAGTAATGCCCTGGTCAGAGGAGGAAACGGCGTAGAGAAGTAGCTGTGGTCATCTTGGAACTTCACAGATTCTATCACCTGTGTAGTCTTTCGTATTGATTTGAGACAGATTTAGTAAAAAAAGAAAGCTGGGTGAGCGTAAGTATTGAGCTACTCGACGAGCAATCCAGAGCATTCTTAAGCTGCCATCCCACACAAGCTCACGGAACAGTCTTGAACATAGCCAAGTGGGCCTTGCATGCGACGCGTGAACGTTCTGATGCTCTGCGGATTTCTGTTCGCTTCGTCGAACCATCTCTTTCAAGCGGGCTGTTCCATGCAAATACAGCCCAACAGTGCTTGTCATGTGCCGACGCAAGGCAAAGTTTGTCAACCGATGAAGCACCAGAGGTTAGACCGAGCAGCGACGTGTGCCACAGAACCTCTCACTAAGCATTATCTATTCAATAGGAAAAGAGTGTTCAAGTTAAATTTGCATCGAAAAGATGGTCCTGGAATAGCTAGTCAGGTCGAAATCCTTTGAAAACGTATTGGGTCAGTCCACTCACTGGTCCTCGCATTATATGCGTCATCGCGAGCTTTGTGTCGGTGCCCCTCGATAAAAAACCGTATCGCTCGCCCGATCAAGACAAATTTGCGTTCAGTCTCGATCCGGATGACAAAATATTCTTCAATGCCATTGGCGAGACACAGCATGTCAGATTCCTGAATCTCACATAATGCTATCCCATCTTCGTCATTTGATCCCAGAAACGTCCTCACTTTGCCATTCGAATTGGTGCTCCTAGTCGGGCCATTGATTTTAATATACTCATCAGTATTTCCTGATCTCGTGTAAACTTCCCGCATAGCTGTAGTTTCATGAATTTCGTGCGTTGCGAGAGATAAAAGCTTTCGTGATATCGCGTCTTGCGTTAGCATAGTGCCATTGGTCAGCCGTTGGGGCTTAGGCTGGATTATCGAGGATTCCGTAATGTTTCTCGTATAGTCAATCACCGAGCCTACTTTCAGTATCTCGCTATATTGGTGAATCACTACAGTATATGATCGACTGGATCGAGCCCAGGTGCTCATGACACCTTCATCCACAGCAGGATAACATGACTCCACAGGGTCCCAAAAAGGGTTCATCAGCAGGCGTTGAAGGGTCCGAAACAAAGTTTCATCTAAGTACTTGTTACTCGGATAGCGAGAGCGGGTGCTTTCGGCAAGGTGATCTTGGTTGAGGTATTTGAATATATCTAAACATAATTCTGTTGTACTTTTGGTATAGTCAGGAGCGATGTCGAAGTCTTTCGCGATGCTGATCAGCCCATAAATTTTGTCTCGAACATCTTCACATTGTGAATTACAAATATCGCATAGTTGGACGAGGTCTCTGATGGGATAGACATGATTGTGATATGACTGTTTCGCCGCAATGGCATAGGCAGGTGTCAATGCGCAAGACTCGATATCTGGGGAAATCTTCAGATTTCCATTAGCTTCAAGGCCGGAAGAGAAAAGCGCCCAAGGCAGTATTTTTGAACCACAAAGCAAGTCGATCGAAGAAGCCGATAGCACTTCCTGGATAATCCAAAGTCTTGTCCAGTAAGGTCGGCGGCTGACAGACAAGAATGCTGACTGAATTCTCTGTTTTGTCAAGGTAGAGACATCCACGCCTGCTTGGCCCCAAACGGTGATCAGGCTATCCAAGCGATCAAGTCTTCCTTCAACTTTAGCCATGAGCTCGAACAACAGATCGCTATCGTCGTCCGCTGCTCCAAGCCATACAAGGACCTTCGCTGCCTGACGGAAAATCTTGCTCATAATCGAAACCTGACTACCCCTCTCTACATCATTTCGCTGGTTGATACAGAGAGCATCTACCCAGAGGCAGCGAGGAAACTGCTTATCTCTCAAGGCAATGAGAGCCATATAAAGGTTTTCGCGGATCTCAACAGGTTGCCCATCTACGGTGATAATCCGTGCTGGTGAAGGCGGCCCCCATTGATAGGATAAAGCCTCGTATGCTGCTGCAGCTGCTCTCCCATCTGCCTGAAGACTCGATGTCACTAGTCTGACGCTGAGCTGGTCTCGGGCATTCCCAGGCAGAAGGACCATCAATCGTATCTCGCCAGCTTGAAGATGTTGGTAGCTTGATGCTTCCGCCATAGCTCTCAATCTTAATTCGAATGACGACGAGGCTGAAGTGACTGTCCGTGAGCTGGATGATTCTGGAGAATGAGGCTGAGATATCAAAGTGCTCAATCAGACTATCGCTTGGAAGTTTTCGATGTAATCAGTCGAAGCTTCCACAGGCTGAATTGCAATCACGACGATATTAAGGCTGGAAGAAAGTCTCCTCGAGATGTGAGGTTGAAGTCTGCGAGATGAGGCTCCAGAAGCGCTGCATGTTGGCTGGAGGATGGAAGCGGACCAATAGGGTATCGTCCTGGCGACATGATGATTCCACAGATATGAAGTTAGAGATAATGGCTGTACTACCGCCACCCAGAATCAAAATCTGTCCTGAGAATTACGTCGCTGGTTAGATGGAAAGTATTGATGTTCAAGCTCATCGGAGCTCCGTGGGTCGAGGGCTATCTCGGACCGTTCTTGGCATGGACGTGAGAGGAAGATCGTCCCTTCCAGATCTGCCCATTGCGTATCTTCTCTGTCTGATCTCTTCAGTGTTTACTTCGCTTAACCATCTCGTAGCGGTCGCCAAAGGAAAAAACTTGGTCAGAAATACCATCTCGCAATTCTTTTAATTTCATCTCGCAGATTGATAATCCATCTCCTCTATTTGTTGAAACCTTATCCATCAAAGTCAAAGGTCCTTTTGTCCCACTAAGCCCGAAAGCTGAGTCAGCAAACCCACCTCGCCCGCCAATCGTGTGACCCACCTAATCAGTCAGTCAATGACTCCAACCCATCCTAGAAACATCTGAAGATATAAAACCCACTCCTAGTCCTCAACCTTCTCATTTTTCATCTCATTCTATCCCCCACCAAATCTCATCCTATCCCCACTCCCAGCAGAATTTCCGTCCTTTCCCCTCACCGAAAACCTTAAAAATAAAAAATGCCGTCATCAATACCCGAAGAGTCAGCACCGATATCCGGCGACACGCCGCTCATACCGAATTCAAGACCGAAAGCGAAAGTCGATCTCATTGCATGGGATCCTGATTCTCCGGAGCATGTAGAGCGGATGTTCCGGCAGCGGATTGCTTGTGGATGGAAGTCGGATTATGTTGAGAAATGGAGGGAATTGCAAGGGGGGGCAAGATGGCTATTCAGTGGGTGGTGAGTCCTACTTCTCATTTCCCTAGTTGGATTCTTGCATCTTCAGATTTGCGGATCCCCAGCTCGTTTCACATGAGATCTGGCGAGGGGCGTCTTCAAAACATATCCTGGTCGTGAAATGCGGTGATTCGAGAAGCATGTGTTGGACGTTGACCGGCTCGTGATTTGAGGAATGATGTTGTTGTTTTCCAAGGATAGCTTATTTCTTTCTCCAAGAAACCAAACCTAAAAACCAATATTAATGTCCTCCACCGACCCCTCCTCCCCCGCAAAACTCACCCAACACCTCACCAAATACCCCGAAGAAAACACCACTATCCTCGACACGGCTCTAACCCTCGGCGCCAAACCACGGCAGCCAACTCACCAGCCTTTCACTCCCATCGGCCACATCTCACTGGATTCCGAGAGCGCCAACCCTGATCAAGCCGATGCGTCGAAGGGTATGTATTACATCACGACGTTTTACATCTCAAGGGCTATTCAGAGCGGTGGGTTGGGGAGTGCGGCGATGGATAGAGTGGAGAGTGAGGCGGTGGGTGAGCCGTTGAGGGCGAGGGTGTTGAGTTTGGATACGTTGGCGAATAGTAGTTTGGAGCAGAAGGATATGTGGACGGAGATGGGGCTTGAGCAGCCTTCGGTAAGTGGAGTTGTGGTTTTGGTTTTGGTTTTTGTTATTGATCTGGGTGTTCTTTTATGGATGGTACTAATTGTCTGAAAAGTTCTCGAACCAGGATTGGTATGAGAGGAGAGGTTACAAACCATGGAAGTTTGTAGATGGTCATATCCAACAGGAAGTCAATGGGAAAATCTGGCCATTGGATGCTGTGTTTATGAAAAAGACTGTTGCCTGACTGGACTGACAATTATGTGTCCGAAAGGGTGAGAGCCACTCAACATAGATGAGATAAGCATATGAGACTGTCAGTTTAGAATGGTAGGCTAGAAGTCTACATGGTTTAGATACATGATGCATACAAAATAGGAAATACGCTTACAAGAACTATAAAAACACGAGATGCGAGTCAATACCAGAGATCCCTTATCCTGTTAATCTTAAGTTAATATCAAGCCAACTCACTAATTCCTCTTCCATCCGTCCCAGCATCTACCACCCCTCTCAACATCCTCACCACATTCCCCATCCACCTCTCACAATCCACCGCCACCCCCCTATTTGCACCATTTTCCCTCCCCAACCCACTCATCCTACCCGCACTCCCTCCGTTCGCAAAACTCACAAACTGCACCCTCACACTCCCCTCATCCAGTCCCTCCCCCCTCAAAAACTCTCCCATCACACGCATCGCATCCCGCACTTCCTCGGCACCTCTATCGCCTTCGCCGGTCCACTCTCCATTGGTGAGGATATAGATGCTTAGCGGACGGACGGGTTCCTTGGATTTGGATTTGGATTTTTGGTTTGGCGGTGTTTTGGCGTGGAGGAGTTTGAGGCGGTAAGCTTGCAGCTGGAGGTTTAGGCGATAGAGGATGTTGGTTTGACCGCTGAGGGGGTGGGTGGAGAGGTGGGTGCAGAGTTCGGAGGTGGAGCGACGGCGGTATGTGGAGTCTGCTTACTGTTAGCTATTCTGCTCTGGACAAAAGTAGTCGAGATTTGGAGGCTACTGAGGCGGCGTACAAGATACGGTGAAGAATAGTTCTGTCCCTTCTGGTGACATGCCTTTCACGAGGTAGGAAAGTGCTTCGAAAACTCGCTGGACATCAAGCCAGACAGGTGCCATAGATGCAGAGTCGTCAATTATAAATGCCTAGTGGACGACGTTCTGTCAATCATTTTCTACCACGATTATGACAACACGGAAAGGTCCACTCACATGATCTCGTTCACCCAACTCCTCCATCATCGTAACGCTCAATAGAGGCGGAATGTTCGCCTGTTTCTTCACTTTCTTATTCGCTTTCTTCCACTCCAAGCAGGTATTGAGCGAAATATACTCCAGGTTTGGTGCATCATCTGATATTAATGATGGTGTGCGTGGTATGGACGGAACATTTATGCGACTTTGTTTTGGAGACGCTTCGTGTCTTGATCGTGAGGGGAAAAGGGAGAAACCAATTCCTCGTTTTGGCAGTTTGAATTCGGGACGAGTCTCTTCTACTGTCGGGACGTACGATAGAGCATCTAGGAAACTGTCATCTTGACCAGTAGATGAAGAGAGTGGTTGAGAGTATGTGCTGGACTGATGACTCCTTGAATAACTAGGTGGTCTTGCTGGCAAGATATCCTCTGGCTTTATGCAGCTTGGTGCGATCTCTGAGTGTGAAGCGGATACATCTGGTGCGTAGGTCTGCGTTACTGGATGGAAGTTATTTAGAGTCGGTAGAATGAATGGTGTTGCATGTGGCTCGCGAGTAGATGTGTTGACTTGGTCATGTGTTGATTTAGATCTAGGGTCGCTTGAGTCCTGTTTTGGAAGAGTTCGTGGTCGTCCTTGGTTTGGAGCCGGTCTGTGAGGAACGTTTGGAGACATATGAGCTATTCGCAGCTGGATCGTTGAGTCTCTTTCTGACCTTTGTGACATCTGCTCCCGCTCGGTGATCGTTGCACTGTCTGCTCTAGAGACAGACTTCAGAGTTGGTACAGCACGCTTCGGAAGAGGCGGTAATGGTTGAGTCGGAGACGGGAATGCTGGCGGAGGATACTCCCTCCTATGCCGGCTTCCCTGGCTGACTATTCCGCTTCTATTTCCAGATTCCGAGTCCACACCAACTTTCTGCCTCGCTCTCAATAACACAACATCCGCTTTCCTCAGCAAAGCCTTCGTACTAGGGCGGTCCTCTTCCCAGAGCATCTCCTGGACCATGGTCTCCAGCACATTCTTAGTGATATGATCGGACCGGCGCAGACGGGCTTCAATGTCTATGTGGGCATTCTGAACGCATTTCATGACTTCAATGCCATTGTGAAAGGGGCATGTTTTGCTGTGATTTGAGATCGGGAAAACAGAACTTGCTTCTGTTTGCCTTTGATATCGATACTCTTGGAGTCCCGAATATCCATCTGTAAGCCAGATGGCGGCTTCGCTGTAAATACATCCTAGTGACCATATGTCGGTAGTCCATGACATATGAGATGAAAGTTCAGGGGACATGGACAGCTCCGGGGGATCTAAAATGAGATGTTATATGAAAAGATCTGTATGTCTGAGAGGCACTTACCGTACTGCGAAGGCTTTCTGCCTGTAATGTTGGAGTCTGAATTCCGAAAGTCCAGACCCCACCGTGAGTGTCCGTCCTGACCATCCTCGACACTGTGTATCCTTTCCGGTGCAATATTCAGATGAGCACTATTCCCATCAGCGCTAGATTACACAGTCATATCAACACCGAGAACGAAGCACATACCTCCCGCTGGTATGGCACCCTTTCAGCTCACCAAGCAGATCAAACAACGCCTCCCAGAACCGGATGATTTCCGCACCACGACTCGGAGGTGTCCGGATCCTGAAATAATCCTCCAGCGTCCCTTCACTCATCGACATACTTGACGTGCTCTGCTCTGTAGATCAAGATACCAAGACAAAATCAGGTACGAGTCAAGTCTTACCGCAGATTACCAAGTTCCAAGAAAGAAACTCCCTAAACAAAGAGATCTCCTGTAAAGTCTCCTGCATCCTAGCTGTGCCCGATCAAGTCATCAAAGGTAAAATCGCATCATAACAGGTGCGCCAATCCTCGCTGGTCCAGTCCCGGTCCCTGGCATTGGAAACGCTACCTCTATCCCATGTCTGCATCCAACTATCCTGCAGGTAGGTAAAATCCCTCCCTTTGACAGCGGTGGGGATCGATGCTTTTGTCGCTGAATTTGCTGACTTTCAGGGGGCTGTAGCGAGTCATAGCGTTGTATTTAGGCACGTGGAGAGGCCTGGCCTGGGGCGGGCGGGATTGTTTCAGGGGTGCAGTGGATGGTTTCATGGGTTGAGAAGATGGATGGCTGCATGAGCTATTTTCAACAGCGGGATGGTACGCGGTGCCGGCTGAGAAGGGAAGGTAGGCACGTGGGATGGTTCTGGCAATGTAATTTTTCAAGTGTTGAAGATATTTGACCTCTGCTTAAATATAGCCATTCAAGAATTGTTTAAAACAGGGCTGAAAGTGGAATAGACTTGAAAAAGCAAGCCATTCTTATTGATGAAGTCTACAGGTGAGGAGAGATACGATTACATGGATTTGAAAGGAATGAGACAGACTATCCTGAGTAACACCATTTGTCCAAGTACTGACACAGGTGGGTATTTTCGAAATTCTATTCAGTCTTAAATTTCTCGTTGTTGATGAATTATCTCCGTCTTCATCTCATCATTTGATGTACACACAAGGCTTTTCTACTAGGTGATGAGTAATCCTCTATTGAGTGTAGAGGAGGAGCGCTGTTGGCAGTGGTGTGCCCTCTGTCCCTCCTTCACACACAATCACTATCTTCTTGTCTCCCAGTGCTGCAGTATCTCTAGCAATGGGAGACCAATCAGCAAAGATCAACATTATTTCCATGCCAAAACATTTCCGACTCGTTTCACGAGTCTCCGCCCTGCAGAGTTCTCCTTGCGTTGCGCCTCGTATGCCTCTTGTGCAAGCAACTCCTGCAGACGTCCCCATCCCTTCCAATCTTCCATGGAAAGCGGCCCGTCAAGCGCAACCTGGATAGCCAATGCAGTCGCATCCCTAGCTGGCGATCTTTCATGTCTCGGGAGCTTCGATAAGCGAGTAAGTTTCTCATTCGTCTTAGAACTCAGTTGCGGACACTTTACCGTGACATACTCGTCTGCCGCGTCGCCATCAAGTATCGACACCTTGCACAAGAGGCGTGCGGAGTTCTGCCACTGCCAAGAAGGAGCTGGATCTAAGTTGTTGGCTCGCTCGGGGACACCAGAGAGGGGTATTCCAGCGTGAAATTCCAAGGACAGGATTTTGCTGCTGCAATGGCGGAGATAGTTGAAGATTTCTCGGGATGCGGAAATGGTCAGATGTGGTTTAGGAGAAGCTGTCGACCCATCACCAAGCTCGAACCAGAGTTCAAGAATTTTGAGACGTGGAAACTTGGCGAGAGCTTCGAGGGAACTGTGAGGCCAGGCACTCTTCTCTGTGTCCCTGTTGAGATCGAGATTCAGTTCCTCGAGATGCGGGAGGCTTCCGCTCAAAGTTATCAGATCGGTATCGGTGAGGAAACTTTTCCATTGTGCCGAGACTCTCTGTGATGAATCGTCAACTTGCGCAGCGCTGCTCCATGGCGAATAATGGGACCTGGGTGGCTCGAAACATGGCCCCAGCTTGAAATACTCAAGCTTTCCAAAGCTGTAGGGAGTCTCTCAAGAAATTCGGATTTATCCCAATAGTTCGCATCGAGAATAACTTCTCTCAACCGTACAAATTTCGACGCTATCTCCAGTGCGAGTTCGCTAGGAATATCATTCAGCTTTTGTAATTGCGACCAATCAAACTCCTGAGCCCAGTAATTGACTTCATCACCCTTTTCAGGATACCCAACACAGTAGACACCCTCCACAGAAATCAAGGGAGGCGTGGGTTCTCGACCCCACGGATATTGCTTGAGGCCGAGCTCCTCCAATGCAGGAGGCTTCTCGCCACCTGATAGGCCTAATCCGCAGTATGGCGCTCCGAAAGATGGGCCCTCAAATCTACTGTAGCCAGCTGTGACGATGTGGCCAACGTATAGTAGAGGAATTCGGGAAAGCCGAGGGCATGTGAGAAGTACTTCCTTCAGAGCAAGCATCTTTTCTTTGCAAACAGCGTAGTCCTGAATTCCTAGGTGGACGGATAATGAGAACAGGTTCTGGTTGCCTATGAGAGCTCTGAAACATTCCAGAACTCGATCATCAACTCTGCCATTACCGCTAATTGAAACGTGAAGCCGGGTTTGGGCAAGTAGTCCATCATTCAGGACGTGGGGGAAGATCCCACTGCAATTCCAGTGCATGTTTCGCAACCCGCTCATATCCGACATTGAATATGCTGCGTGGGCCAAAATAATGTCTTCTTCCTGATCGCAGCTTCCACCGCTCAATTTTATAACGCGCACTGCGGATTGAAGGTGTTGGCGCTCAAGTACATGGAGCTGGCTCAAAGCTTGACTGTGGTGACCGATATCGATAGTCATCGTGTGATGCATGACATACTGCGCGTTCACGTACAACTTGGAACTGACTGAGGATAGTTCTCGCAAACAGATTTCCTCGAGAAAGCTGAAGATGAGACGCAGTACTTCGTCGGGCAGCTG
This sequence comes from Cadophora gregata, assembly GCF_030347475.1. Taxonomy (NCBI): domain Eukaryota; kingdom Fungi; phylum Ascomycota; class Leotiomycetes; order Helotiales; family Ploettnerulaceae; genus Cadophora; species Cadophora gregata. The sequence continues at coordinate 1,592,447 of NW_026695940.1, read as the reverse complement.
TGCGATTGATGGCCGTGTCGAGTCAGTCGGAGCTACTGCACGTGCTGTGATGGGCTGAGATTTCCGTCTAAGGCGTTGACGCTTCCCAAGAAGACGCCGGATGCGAGAAATATCCATAGAGTCAAGAGACAAGATTGGGACTTGTTGTTAATCTAATGGCGAAATATAAAGAATGGAGGTTTGAAGGTTGATTGGGGGTAAGATGAAAGAAGTGCGGTTGGTTGTTGAGGGATCACCATGGGCGCCACCAGGCAGAATGCACGGCCATGTTTAAGCGAGCGGATGCAAAACAGTCAGCAATCAGATCGAGTGCGAATGCGAACTGAGGCATCTGATTCCATTATTAGCAGGCAGAAAATTCGAAGGATTTCTGGTTTTGGTTTCTTTACAGACCTGGAGATGCCGTCATGACATACTCCAGGTGTCGGGACGAGGTTTTTCCTGTAACAGTGCAACATCACCTCGGCTAAAGCTTTCCATTTGTTTACCTTGTGCCAGGTTTTAGAAAACAACTTGGGTTTCCACTTGCACTTCGCGCAAGACAAAGTGAGTAGAGATTGAGCCAACAGATGCAAGAAAAAGGTAGCAGAAAGAGGTCCTGAACATGGGAAGTCATTTGGTGCAAGTGTAAGGCAATTTATGCCACTTTCAACCTCTGTGTTTTGCAAGAGAGCAATGACGCATAACAAAGGAGAAAGTAACTGATCTAATTGAATTTGACCCAAATTCCCGTGTTGTGAGCTCTCTATTTGTATAAACCATCTCTTCCAAACTCCATACATAAGCGCATCTAAATCTCAAAAGCCAAAGTAAAGAAAATCAAAACCACTCCACGCCGCCTGCTCAATATCACTCAAGATCAATCAACCTTTACATATACTTCCGTGACATTAGTTGGGAACGGCAAAACAGCTCATAGAGCCCCATGTCTTCGGCAAGAACTTGTCGGAGCTGATATCCGTACACCCCGTTCGCCTATGTGAATCGATGCCTTGGGTATCTCCAGTACAGTCTTCACCAGTGTGGAGCGTACAGAAGCCATTACGGATTCTGAACGATGCTGGATCATTGAACGTGCTAGCTGAGCAAGATTTATTTGGATTGCGCCCGCCATCGTCGAAGAATTGGTAGCTGTAATCAACCCCCGACGGGGCATTGCGCCGGAGAGTGATGCAAGAGTTCGACGTGGTTTCAGCTGTACCTTGCAAAGCGTACTATGATGCATTTCGTCAGCATTTGCTTACAAGAACGAGAGAAAGCTTTAGGTTTGATGTATGACTCACATAGTTGAAGTGTTGGTTTGTCTCTCTCTGTCCTTGCAGGAGGCATCATATACTGCTAAGTACCAAGTTGAGGTTGGAGCCGGCGGTGCTACGCTAGTTGAGCTACTGGAATGACGGTGACAGTACTCATTGTCGTAAATCCTTCTGCATCCAGGACTATGTGCAGTCATACGTCAGTGAATGGGTCTTTCAATGTTCATATTAGACTGGGGTTTGAGCAGCACAAGCACTTTTCGTGAGGCATCTGGGCTTCACTAAAGCATCCATATTCTTGTCTCGTGGGGCAGAAAGAGAGCAGAGGGTAAACATGGAAAGCTTACAAGACCAAATACTGTTCACGTAGTTGAAAACGGATGTAGCCAGAGGACTGCTGTCGTTCTCAAAGTTCTCGGGTGCAGGGTCACTAGACACATCGAAACACTGTAGGTATCCCCCGCAATCAGTGGCCGTGGCTGGGCAAGCCGAGGTCGTTGTAGTCATCGACGTTGAATCTGTAATGTCGCAGCCCACAATAACGTTACTTGTGGAAAGTACCTGCGTTGCTGTGGTTCTGGCATCGTTGACGCCAAATGAGCTAGTCGTGATGAACAAAGTTGCCGATGAGGTTTCGCAGGACGTTGGCTCTTCCGAATAACTAGGAACCCCATCGGGACCGATTCTGCTTGCTGAGTAGCTGATGGCCTGATTGATGTCAATGTATGATATGGGACACATACGTGAGTCTTGGCCATGGTGGGAGTTTCCCTTCGATCTTGAAGCCAGGAGGGAACTTAAGTCCTGGAGGCGGTCCACTGGAATTATTGTCAGCAAAATCTTAGATAAGAGGAATGTAGAAAGAGATTGTAGTCACATACGGTGGGTAGACTTCTGTTGGTAATTTCGGGAATGCCCATCCCTGAATGTTCAATTTTGGCAAATTGAACGAGATACAGACCTGCCAGCATAGGGTCAGTCATGGTTGGCTCCGTTTGCGAGTCAAATCACAGGACACTTACGAAGAAGAACCAAGTTTTGCAGGGGTTAGTAGGTTTCCCATCATCGTTCTTGGGACTCGGCACATCCGTAGTGATAGGCAAGATCCTCACGATATCTGGCCAGCTTGTATATGTAACTAAGGCTTCTTTTGTGGTTGAGCTAGTAGTAGATAGTAGCGGGGGAAATGTTCTGGTGCTTGCTGGCATGAATGTGAATGTTTCTCCATTCGTGGTAACAACAGATGCCGTGGATAGGTCAGCAGGTACTGGAACGACGAATGTGCCCCAGAACAGCTGTCCTGCGGAGGAAGTGACTACCATTTGATCAGGAAGGATAACAGTAGATGTTGTGACGCTCCCGTCAACGTTTGTAATAGTCGTCAAGATAGGTCCTGGAATTCCCGGCGCACCATCTGGAATGCTCACGGTGGAGGTGGCCGTACTTCTATCAGGATTCGTATCTGTCGTCAGAGCTGGTCCTGGGCTGCCCGGCTCACTGCCTGGAACGCCGAAGGTAGATGTCACAACAGTTCCGTGGGGGCTGGTAATGGTCGACAATCCGGGCCCTGGACCCCCGGGAGCACCTCCCGGGACACCAATGACAGATGTTGTAACGGTTCCATCAGGATTTGTGATTATTGTAAAGACAGGCACTGTACCTGGTTGGCTGGTACCTGGACTACCAGGACGTGGTGGCACTGGTCCTGGATCTGCTGGCGCTGGAAGACAGGTCCCATCTGGCTGACAAGTGCTTCCATAGTTGCAGCATCCCTCAAAACCTGCAGGTCAAAGTAAGCAATCGATAATACAAGTAAGTCTCTAAGCGAAGCAAAAGCAACGGGAGGCAGCAATGCATTTCCTCTTTCCAAATTTTAAAGATACACTTACAACAAGAGGTTCCTGAACATGAGAGTTAGTAAGGTAAGAAAAAGTTTTACTAAGATCTGTTGAATTACCATAACCACAGAGATTTTGACGTCCAGATGGAGTAGTGCAGCAAGTGTCGCCAACCAGTCCACAGGCCCCGGCGCAAGGAACAGCGCACTCTTGCCTACGAAAGATACTATCTGCCGAAATTGAAATGGAGCTGCTTGAGAGCAAGAGAATCCAAATCCAAAACTCCATTGTAGAGTTACTGTAGCTCTTGTGGTTAGTTGCAACTTCGCAACGAGTAATATAGAGACCAAATAAAGGATGAAGATTGTGTTATAGCTTGAAAGCTTTGAGGTAATGATTGAAATGCGAGTTTGATGGGTTTCTACTGTCTCAAAGAAAAGGAAGCACGACGTACTTATCTGCTGCACTCTTCCACAGTCAAGAAACTATTCATAGCTTTTATGGAGCCGAATTTAAAAGACAGGTTCATTCGAAACTAGGTTCTCATCCTCACTGTATTATTTCCGATGTATTTGTGATCTCATAGGCCTCAATCTCATTCTCAGCCTCTCCGATGCGAAAGCGAGAGCGAGGTCATGGGTATAACCCATCTGCACCGCCGCTCAATTCAACCTGCGATTTGGCCTAGCTTACCCGAGGAGATTGGTAGATAAGCGCCTGTGTCACCAACCTCTAAGTCGTAACCATTGTACGGGACATACAGACGCGAGAGTATCGCGGGTGATAGGGGTTTTAAACGAAACTGTGGCGAAGCTGTGAGATTTGTGCGGGAGCGAAAAAGGATTTTGCGAAAGTATGAGTATCCAAGAGCTTGTTATATCATTTCTGACCTGTGCAAGCTACTAAATCTAGTGTCTCCTACAAAAATGGATGCTACATTGAGAGACCATGGAAGCCCTGGGTGATTTGAACATGGTTCTACCCAGCTCAGCCTTCATGTGAGGCTTTCCGACACTGAATTCTACTTACCAAGCGCTTTGAACTCGATATACGAAAGAGAGAGAGTGTATTGCCGCTTAGAATGAGCAGGTTTAGGTTGGAATCCATAGTTTACACAGGAGCAAAGTACGTCCAATAATAGATATCAGCGGCGTTGATGAATGTGAATGTAAAGACGTCGCCTGCTTAAATACTTACAGTATTGCCCTCAACGGGACCGTAGTTTCAATCAGAACATATCAAAACCACCACTCATCTCGGTCTCACAGATAGTCCATATATTTTGTTTCCTACTTGACATCGCTGCGCAGCTTTTCTTTTTCTTCTCGCAACAAAAGTCCCTACTTGTCCACACTCACTATGCATCTCTCATCGGCGAGAGTACTGCTCTCTTTCTTTGCTTTCGGACATTGCTATGCAGCTGTCACTTGGACTCCTATCGGCTGCACGGGCTGAACTTGGGACGGGAAGAACATCGACGAGATCTGGAACAATGCCGTCGAAATGACACAAAATGCTAAAGAAAGACTGGATGCCATCCCGTCGACAAAGATTAGCTGGAAGAACAAGGAAGAGGAAACTGCCATGGCCAATGGAAAATTCATGTTCAACATCGACCACAAGCTCATGTCTGGTCTTGGATCTAACAGTGTCAAACGTGCAGTCTCAAAGGCTAAAGGTACGTAAAAGTCGCTTATCTCGCAGAGTGAATATCTAGTTGACTTGGCTGGATTTCCAGATATCTATGTGAATATTGAGAAAGCTATGTCGAGGATGCTGGTAGCAACAACCACTACTCCAGAAGGATCAACCACCTTCGATTTGCAGCATGCGTATTTATTTTGTGGTGGTAAAGCCTTTGAGAAAGGACCTGTTCCCCACAGTGCTTGTTAGCAAACACCTAATCCATCGAGGCGAACGCGCTACTTACGAGAAAGTAGATCTAAGCGATGTCTGGCATGCCCCCGTCGATGTTGATGGTACGAATGTGTATCTTGTCCCTGCAGATTCTCAGCTTAGTATGTTGTCCACTACCACTCCGCCTCCCCTTTTAATGCGATTTTTGAATCTGTGAAGCTAAGAGATGGCGCAGTGGATTCACCGAAGCCTTGTACAGAGGTGGGCAAGAAATCGTTTGTAGGAAAGACTATCCAGACGTCACGAGTCACCAAGCAAGGGGATAACTAGCTCCAGTTATACCTCTGTTGCAGGAACGCTGATCCACGAGATGGTTCACGTGGTTGGTCTAAGCAGGTACCTTGATTGTAGGTCTGAAATGACAGACGTCCTAGTGGATCTTGCTTACACCTAAACTCTAGATGCGGATGGACCACTTGAAGCAGACCCTAAAGATATGAACTATGGCTACACTAAGTGTGTTAACCTAGCCGACAAGGATCAAGCAGCGGCGCTTATCAATCCGGACAACTACAGGCTTTTTGCAGAGATGAGCATGTCTCCGAAAACAGAGTGGGTTGCAGCGGACCCAGTGCCTGCTGCAGCGAACCCAGTGCCTGTTGTAGCGGACCCAGTGCCTGCATAAAATGGGAGTGTTAATAGAAGAGATCTCTATAGTTTTCTTTTGTTTTGTGTTTTTTATTTTGGTCTGGAAGATCGATTTTATGGAGTTCGGTTATTTTGATACAATTATGTTTTTCGTACCAGAGATCGCTAGACAAGACAATACAGCAGTTTTATAACAAGAAGAATTGACAAGAAGAATTGTTGAGCGCATAGTAAAAAGATTTTAGTAATAATATCCCGAGTGAGTCACTTGGCGGAGGGGCATAAACAGATGCAAATGCCCGGTAGCAACAAATCTGCGTATGTCGTCGACTACAGAAAATATGTGTTTGTTAAATGTTCTTTTCTGTACATTCTGTACAACTGAATATATACAATCGAATGCTCAGTGTACTCTGCCAGCTCAATATGCAGCGACTAACCGAGTCCCTCCATCCTGTGCTGATATCCTTTCCACCTAAGCACATGTGACACTATTCTTGATATACGGAGCTAAAACACCATTTCCACACACCACAGCCTGCGCAAAAGTATCCGCAACAACCATGGCGCCTGTAGAACTGGTATGTGTATGGTCAACAGGGTAGAAGGTATCGACCTTCGTCTTTCCAAGGCGGATATACTCATTGGCAAGGTACTGTCCATGATCGATGAAACTAGCGTGGTCCCCCGCATTCTTGGCAACCTGCTTTCCATACGCCGTGAAGCGCGAAGGAGCATACGAGCAGGTCGTTCCTTCGCAGATATTGTTCGGAGTCGGCGAGGAGATGATGACTTTTGCGCCTTTAGCGATGAGTGATTTGGCTGCATTGGTCAAGTATGTGATATATGTTTCGACGACGACACCTGCGGGTGTGACGCATTTTTCGGTGCCGGAGCCGGGGCAGTCAGACCGGCCGTTGTCGTTTTTGGAGAGGGAACCGCTGTCGTTGTGTCCGAACTCGATGATCACGTAGTCGCCGGGGACGACTTTTTTGACGAGAGCTGTGAAGTGTCCTTGGTCGGTGTAGGAGCGTGCTGACTCGCCTGCAATGGCGTCGTTGACGATCTGGGCGTTCTTGACGTAGAAGGGCAACCAGACACCCCAGCCTGGAGTTGTATTGGGTTCTCATTTTCTTGAAGTTGGAGGAGTGCACGCACCATTTGTTCCTCTTCCTCCTCCTCCATATGCCATGGTTGAGTCGCCCACCATGTAGATATTTGGAATCGCTCGCTTCTCGACTTCCTCGGCTGGAGCAGCTGAAGCGAGAGCAGCCAGCAGAGCTGGGAAGGTGATGTAAAAGGCCTTCATTGTGGAAGATATAAAGTACAGCTGGGTGTACGGACGATAGCAACAAATATCAGATTCTTAACAATGTGCAGAACTGCAACAACGGAGTGAAGATGAAACAAAAGGTAGCGAAAGTAAGGAGATAAAGAATCTCTGGGAGTAAAGACCGGCTCTTATAAAGGTTGAATGAATGGAACTTTCCTGCGGAGTGAATCATAATTTCGTGATGGACGTCGCCAGTTCTTATCCCGAGCCTACTCATCACGAGATGGGGAACCCATTTCATAAGGGAACTTTCCAGGTGGTCCACCAATGGCACTGCCATCTAAGATTGGGGCGTTGAAATTAAAAGTCAATATACGGGATACAGTAAACTAACTGCGGATACAGGGCGGACCCTTGCTGGTGGCTAAAGAGGTTCTGAGTGTGGGGTAATTCTGCCGATTCGTGGATCTCGATACTTTGCTACTGGTACATCTTTTGGCGCGGGAGCCCGGTTTTGGGGAATATCGGCGGAATGGGGTATATCAATTCGCCTTGTCTGAGCGGACTTCGATCTTTTGGGGAACGGGGAAGTCGAAGTTGGGAAGGAGGCTGCATAGACTGTGTTGGATATTAATGAAGAGGTGGAGATAAAGTTGGGAGTAGAATCTTCTTTGAAACATGACTGGGCTTGGCGACTTAATATCAGGTGACCCTTCTCAGGGGTGATTTTCGGAGGCGAGATGAGCTCTCCATAATAAAAGGTGTACTCTTCGCTCGAACACCGTATTTGAACTTGTTTGCGAAAACACGGCTGCGTTCTAGAACATCAACTTTCCCCGCAAAAATGGCGATTCCCTGTCCTTCTTGTTCACCTAGGTACCTTAGCGAGCGACGTACTTTTAACAGACCTTGTCGAGCCTTCTACAAAGCCATGAAGATCAGCAAGATACTGATTAAACCAGTACGTGTGAGCATTATCTGGCGCTTTGATAGACTCATCGGAAAGGATACACCACCCGCTTGCTAGGGGAGGAGGTCACACGTGATCTCGGAAGTGCAGTTGAGGGACTGACCCCTGTTCCCGTTATTTTTCTAGAGTAAAATGGTACGAAGATGTCCACGCCACTAGAAAGAAAATCCATTCTCGTGATGTCTACCTCTCTGGGCGGAGACGCATTGCCTTTCCATGAAGAAACTCCCCACGCGTGAGCGACTCGAGAGGGCAAGTAACACAGAAGCAGTTAATATGCTCGTAGGACAGCTTGTCTTCTGCCAGAACATCTCGCTTTCTTGTCTTGCTACCTTTTCTATTCTCCTCACCCATGTCATGTTGGATACACCCGATCTGTTGTATCTTCGGGTGTGTAACATGGTGGAACTCCCCTCTTTTGTAGTGCAACAGCTGATCTGAGATCTTCGACAGCTTCCGAAACATGCATACAGTCTGACACGAGAAAGTTGTATCGTTTTCTCCAAATCCGCACCTCTCTATTTACTTATCCGCCACTTGTGAAGGACAAATGTTCCCTTCCGTCAACAGTTGCCATCAACTCAAAAATGCCCGCTCCATAGCTGGAACATCTTAGGCTTAGCCGCCAAAAAGACCTTCCCCTGCCTCGAGATGATGATCGACATCTTTGAGGCCAATGTAAGTCTCAACCGCATGCAATGAAATAACAGTTGTTACTCATGCTCCCGTATGTCCTACCTGAGATATGTAATTGCAAGAACAGACCATACATGGGGTAGAGCGTCAGCATAAGAGCATTCTTCCCCACGAGTATCCAAAATTCTTGTCATTGTGTCGACGAAACCTTGCACAATAACGGCGACCTCAATGGCATTTCATCGCCAGGCTGATTCAAAAATGTCCCACCAACGAGCTCTTCCACTCCGAGGAGTTCAATACGAACCGATCGTAATCGAGTTGGTTTTCTACTCTCACCCCAAACACAGCATGCTAATAATTATAACCCAGACTTGCGAGCAAGATCGAAATAGAACCTGGGTGGAAGGAGAGTTTCGATACAGCAATCGAACAAGCCAAAGCGAGCGGCATTAAGGAGATGGACAAAATCGCCAACATGGACGATTTCTACAAGTACTGTAACGACTGGCTCTTCTGGGTACCTACGGAGAAAGAGACCGGAAGAGAAGTGTACTTCCAACTCTGCCTCTTTTACTTCGTATTTCAGCAACAAGCAGTCCGCGACCTCCAGAGTCCCATTCGTCCAGGCGAAGGCGGCAAACCCCTCACTTGGCTCTCAGACTGGCTGGTCCGCTACGCCATCAAACTTGGCGAGTTCCTCGACACGCCTGAGTCTTTGACTAAGGCTAGCTTGGACTCGTTCTATGCGGCTCCAGATTATAACATGGGAGACTACATCCAGCCTCGGGGCGGATGGAAGACATTCAATGCTGTCTTTGCACGGGACTTCAAGCCCGGGTATCGACCCATTGCAGCTATCTCAGATCCAACCGTTATCACTTCTCCAGCCGATTGCACATACGGTGGACAATTCGAAGTCCGCTCCGACTCAGGCGTCGATATCAAACATATCCATTGGCCGATCAGCGAACTCCTCGCAGGATCTCCATACAGTGATCGATTCAACAATGGACTATTCATCCACTCCTTCCTTGGCCCAGCAGACTACCATCGTCAGCACGCACCTATTGGCGGCAAAGTACTCGAAGCTCGCGTTATCCAAGGACAAGTCTATCTCGAAGTCAACCCGAAACGAGACGATGACGGCCGTCTGACGCTCAGTCCACAGCGCAAACTCCACAATACCGTCGATCACAAAAATGTGACTGCTCCGCTTGGGGTTGAGTTCGACGCCCCTGATAATCCAGGTTACCAGTTCGTCCAGACTCGCGGGCTTCTCGTTTTGGACACGGCCATTGGACTGGTCGCTGTCCTGCCGATGGGTATGGCTCAAGTGTCGTCGGTTAATATCACTGCTGAGGTGGGAGTCACGCTGCGGAAGGGAGAGGAGATTTCGTATTTCCAGTTCGGAGGGTCGGATATCGTTTTGGTTTTTGAAGCAAAGAGTAATGTGAGTATAACTGCTCAGGTTGGCACGCACTACAAGGTTGGAAATCGTATTGCGCAAGCGTATCCTGTTGAGTAGACAGGAGGTCCAATGTCTAGAACTACTCAACAATCTATATTCTATCATTCTACCTACAATCATAGAATTATCTTGACAATTCTGGCTCAGATTGTGAAGTTTTGAATGTAATGTGGGACCCACGTGCTGAGTATTTGATTGGGAGCGGGGCGGCTCGGGTCTGAAAGCTTACTTCTTTAGCGAAGTCCCTAAATATGTCCCTATTTCCATATTGACTCCTTGTCTCTTTGCACCCTTTTTGTCTCTGCCGAATTGTATGAGGAGTCATTCGGTAAATAGTACCAGGTCTTCGTTAGCTTTCCATAATACCAGCAGCGGTCGGCTGTATACTTCCACCTCGATCGGCATTGTCGTCTGACATGGCGTCTAGCGACGCCTAAATCCGACTAGTCTGTCTAATTTAAGTTGGCCACCTCTCAGTTTTGCTAATTCCTTCATCTCTCGAATAAATTACTTCATAACAAAGTGTAAGGAAGGTTCCGTTGATTTCCAGGTCCAGGTTGCCACAACGCGATGCCGAAGCACGGAGTGTAAACATACAGGCGACAAACTCAAACTTCCTATCCATCCGAAAGTTCCCTGGCAAAAAATTATCAATATAAATGGCATCCCAGATCCCTGGAGTGGCCCGCACACCCTTTACAGACAAAGACAGCGACACACTCGCCCTCCTCGGCAAGAAACAAGTCCTCAAACGCCGCTTCGGCCTACTCTCAATCTTCTCCTTCGCAATCAGTGAACTCATAACCTGGGAGACAGTGTTAGCCCTGTTCGCCCAGGGACTCAACAATGGCGGGCCAGCGGGTCTCGTCTACGGCTTCCTCATTGCCTGGCTCTCCACCCTGTCAGTCTACATCGTCATCTCGGAACTGGCATCAATAGCACCTATAGCAGGTGGACAGTATTACTGGTGTGCGATGATGGCGCCGAGGGAGTGGAAGAAATTCTGCAGCTATGTCATTAGGTGGTTGACGAGTCTGGCCTTGATTGCGACAGTGGCTACAGAGACGATTTTTGCAGGGACGATCATTCAGGGTTTGATTGTGATGAATTATCCCGATTATGAGGCAAAGCTTTGCGTGGTTGGTAATGGCTGTTGCGGTATTTATTAATGTGGTGAACTGGTGATTCCTGGTTTACTGCCAAAGTCTGAGACTTTTATTTTGGTGTTCCATTTGGTCGGGTTCATGAGTATCCTCGCGGTGCTGTGGGTTTGTGCTCCACATCGGTCGGCAAAGTTTTTGTTTACTACGAGTTTGAATGAAGGTGGGTGGCCGACTCAAGGTCTGTCTTATTATTGTGTTGGCTTTCTTGGTAATGTCGCTACATTCGTCGGCGCAGATGCTAGTGTGCACATGGCAGACGAGAGTAAGTACATCCAACTTATGCATATCATAATAGGAACTAAAAACTGTAGTCTCACACGCAGCAATTAAAATACCCAGGGCAATATGTGGCAGTATGCTCCTCAACGGTCTCCTCGGCTTCGCAATGATGCTCACAGTCCTTTTCTCCATAGGCGACCTCACCACTGTCCTAAACTCACCCACCGGCTTTCCCTTCCTGCAAATATTTAACGACAGCGTACGCAATGTCGGAGGCGTTACTACCATGGCAGCTGTTGTGCTATGCCTGACTTGGGCATGTGCAATAGGTATAACCACGACTGCATCACGCATGACTTGGTCATTTGCTCGGGACCGTGGAACGCCTTTTTCTCAAATTCTCAGCAAAGTCGATCCCAGGACCAAGGTACCAATAGTGGTTGTCGGAACTGTAGTTGGATTTGCTGCATTGCTGACTTTGATCTATGTAGGCAGCGAGACGGCATTCAATGATGTGATTTCGTTGGCTATTACCGGGTTCTATGGCTCGTATTTTCTGCCTTGTGCATTTCTGTTACACCATAGAATTGGAAGCAATATTGCACCGAGAAGTTTCGTTGTTGCGCACATGGGAGCCGATATCAGTCAACCTGATCGAGAGCCGGAGATCGAGGGAGAAGAGTCGAGAGCGAACGATGGCGACGACCAAACAGCACCGGAAATCGATATCGGGTCTTCCGGACCTCAACTGACATGGGGTCCATTTCATATCCCTGGCATGCTCGGTATTATCAATAACGCCTACGCCTGTCTGTATATGGTTTTCGTTATCTTCTGGAGCGTATGGCCCCCAGAAACACCTGTGGATGCCGCAACGATGAATTATAGCGTCTTGGTCACAGGAGGAGTTATCATTTTTAGTGTAGTTTGGTACTGGATCAAGGGACGGGAAGTATATAAGGGACCGGTAATAGATGATGAGGTTATGGATAACGTGAGGAGGAAGAGCAATGTTCCTGTGAGTTGAACGTTTTTTGTTCTTCCACTTGGGTTAATGTATGGTACAGTCTTGGAAGCGGTTTATTGACGGACAAAGGAGATAGATACATTCATTTTGTAACGACTGATATACAAAGCCAATACCAGGCCATCCCAAGTCCGAAGAGTGCCGCCTAGACAACAAAAAATCCACCACACCAGAAAGACACTGTAGAATACAGTGGTGAAATTACCAAACGAGAGGCGATGCAATGAGAACATCAGAAACAAGAGTCTCGTCAGATTTTCCACCCAGATCCTTCACATCGTCGCTCATTCGATATCCACATGGATATTTAAAAGTTAGAGAGAATCGAACTTCAAGGGAAGAACCATCCTCCTTTTTCCCACTGCCCAGGAACGTAAAGCGAGTCTCGCTTTAGTTCAGGATTTTTGACACCCTGAAGGATGAGATCCAGACGCTGGAAATCGATTGGTTTCATGATCCATCCGTCGAATCTATCAGAGTCAGCTTCAAGTCTCGTAGGAAAGAGAGTCTGGAAACACTCACCCATTTTGGATGTACTCGAACCTGTTTTCTTCGACCAGCGCAGTAGACATGGCGAGTATCGGAACGCGCTGTCGAGGTGATTGCACTTCGCCACCGTTCGCTTGCTGATTCCGATGATTGGTTTCCTTTTCATGGAAGCGAATCATGCGGGTGGCGAGGGTGCCATCGACGGTTGGCATCTTGTCCTTGTTAGCATTATTTATATTATCTTTCCCTGCTCCGCCACCCGGACAGCAACTCAGACATACCTTCAGATCCATGATAATAACATCCACCTTCCCCCCACCCGCCGCAAACCGATCATGGCACTCCTGCCCATCACTCGTAACAACCACCTCGTGACCTCTCATCCCAATCCTTTTCTCCAGCATCTTCTGGCTGACAAGATTGTCCTCGGCAACCAGCACATTCAATCTCAATCCCGAAGTCAAGAACTCAGGATCGCTGTCGATATACAGAGCCGAAGAGCGATTGTTCGCTTGCGGCGCGCTGCCATTTTGGGAGACATGCGCTTCGAGATGCTGAACGCTACTTACGCGAGGAGGAAGAGGGAACTGCGAAGTTGTTGGAGAGCCGAGGCCATTACTATGGCCATTGCCGTTACCATTTGAAGTCTCGTCTCCATGTCCATTTGTGCTAGCAGCTGTCTTCGCTTTCTCACCAGCACCGTTTGGTTTGGGCGTCTTGGTGCTGGGAGGGGGACTCGGTGGGCTCAGCCCGCGATTTCCAGACAGACTCGGCGAGAACAGGTTCCTCAATTTCCGCGAGCGTGATGAGTCACTGGATTGAACCTGCTCGAACGGGATCTCGACAGTGAAGATAGTGCCTTTGCCTGCTTCACTGTGGAGGCGGATCTGTCCGTTGGTATCGCGGAGATAGCGAGCGATGAGTGCTAGGTCTGCTTTTGTAGAGCGGCCTTCTGCTGTCAATGGGGCGGCGTTGTTGTCATTGGTAGCGAAAAGCCAGTCATCGTCATCTTGGGCGGCTTCAAATTCTTGGAATGTATCCTAGAGCAGGTTGTCAGTTCTGTTACTATGCCTCGCTTAATGGATAGAGGCGGGTAATGAATAATTCTTACGTCGAGTTCCGAGTCAGATTTCCCGGGGCCGTTGTCTTGGATCGTAAATCCAATGGTGGAAATTTTCTTCTTTGTGCGGATCAGGTCGACTTCGACATTTACATGATTGGATTGCTTGAAGGCGTAGCTTGTCAGGTGAAGCAATGCATCTTTGAGGCGATCAGGATCGCCCTTGACCATTGCGGGAAGTTGTTCGTTAACAGATACACTGAGCTCGAGATTTTTGCGCGAGGCATCTTTCTGGAGACCTTTCATGGCTCTTGCAGCTGAGAACTGTTAGCATGATCTTCGAAGCTAGTATCTCGGGATGCCGGGATCGAACCTGTCAAGTTCAGATTGAATGTCTCATCAGACCCTGGAGATGGGCTATCATCTAGCTTGGTCAATTTCATGAGCTCGTTCATCACGTCTCCCAAGGAAGTGGAAGCATCCTGTGCACGATCGAGGATGTGTCTAGTCTTATCGTCGACTTGGTTCTCCAACGCCATCTCAAGATAGTTGACAATTGCATTGAGGGGTGTTCGCACTGTACAGCACGTCAGACACTGCATCTTCATTCCAAAATATACGAAGAGCCAATCGTATGAAATAAACCAGGTGTTTGCGTGGTTACTCACATTCTCGAGAAGATGCGCGGATTTGTGTCAACTGGTGGCTTTGCTTGGCAGATCCCTTCTGTCGCCAGACCTCGATGAATCGTCCATACAGCAAACCTAACACGGCTGCGGTGTCGACTACATATCTATTAGCTTTAAAGTACGTATTGGTTCGTCGACAAACATACGTTGATCATCTGTCCACTCGTGACTCGTTCCACTGATGGTCTCTACCCAGCGTGCGAAGCTGGACCTTGGCTCAAGGTACTCGCTTCCCGCCTGGTACTTCTTGGCATGCGGGTTTCTGTCCATGTATCAGCATTGATCAACTGATGCCGTAGCGTTGATGCTTCTATTGGCGGCACCGAGAAATTCGGCTCGCTAGTAAGTAAACAAACGACTTACCCCGCCCACTTGACCTGCCTCATCTGGCCCTTCCTGAAAAACACCAAGAAATCATTTCCACCTCCAAAATTCAGCGGAATCAATAGCAACCCTGCGATAGTCTTGATCTCGTGTCTCTGTGCAATTAAGGGAAAGTCACGATTGATATTGTCACTGGACTTGATCTCGGTGAACTTGCATGTCTGCAAGTACGATGTGATAGCAATGGCTTCAGAATATGGATCAAGGCGACCGATTGCACGAGCATCGTCATCGATGCTGAGGAGAGCGAAGTCTGCTTCTACGAGCTTGAGGAGATCGCTGGAGGAGGCCGCGATGAAACTTACGTTGTGCTGGGAGGAGGGTGTGGCTGTTGGTGCACGACGCGCGTCGATTCGTTGTTGCATGAGGATTTGTTGGATTTTGGATGCGGCACACTCGCCCTGGATCCGTTGTCAGTAAGCAACGATGAAAGAATCATTCCCTCACGTACAATATTCCGACAAAGCTCTCGGATCGGGAGGGACACTCTGATACCGATATCACCATACCCATGGCATGCAACAAGACCCCAAAGATCATTGTTGATTACGATCGAGATAGACATGGTCGAGCGTACGCCCATGTTAGCGAGATATTTGCTGTGTATTGGAGACATGGCTCGCAGGTAAGCATGTGTGAGGTCGAGAGGACTCTCGGAATCAGATGCCTCTCGGCAGACCTGTTGATCATCAGCAGAGACACATAGCACAGTAAGCGAGAAAGGATTTACTAACAAGTCTAGACGTTTCGGCTTCACGATCGAGCAGGATACGGATTCGGTTGATGATGTATAGGTCTCGAGCCTGCTTTGGAATGTCAGATGCCGGGTAGTTCAAGCCTGAAATCGAAGTAAGTAATGATATGTTCAAAAGCGATATGTTTCGTTCCATACCGAGCCAGACATCAGTACTCGCTTTTGGGTTCAACAACTCGGCGTCGACACGACCATTCTTCTGTGAGTCGAAGCGATAGAACATGACTCGATGGAAGCCCGTCAACTCAGCAATGAGTCCAACAACAACCTCTTGCAGTTCAGGAACAGTAGAACAATTTGTGATCTGCTTCTGAGCCTGTGCGAGAGCATTGAACAGATCCAGAGTAGAAAACTCCTTGTTCTTTCTCTGGCGCGCAACATCAATCACAGGCAGGGGCTTACTCTTTGACGTCGTACTTCTCTCCAACTCTTCCGGCGTGACCTCCATAGAGCTGATCGGTGACTCTGGAAGCATTTTAGTAGCTCTGATATCTTTGAGGGAGAAAGCATCAAGATATTCCTCAAACTCGCAGATGACGAGTCCTTCTGGCTTCGACGCGAGGTGGATTGCGCACCAGAGACGGATCTCAGGCTCATATGGAAAGGTGAGGATGATCTGGAAGATATCCAAGCGAGTTTCCTCTTGTGCTGCAGCACCAGCATGGAGAGTGTGGTTAACCCGCGCGACCATTTCGTCGCGGATGTCGTCTCTGAGGACATCGAGGAAGGAAGTTAACGTGAAGAGCTGTTCGGGACCGCACCCTATGATTTTGCGCGTATTTTCACTTGCGATTCGGACTTGAAGGTCGCCCAGATCGTTGTATTTCAGTCCGACTATTGCCCCGAAACTTTGGATTGCACCAGGTGTATGGATGGGCTGATTTCAGGTATTTGGTTAGCAGGTGGACAATGCATATTTCTGCAACAGTGGACAAATATACCTCATCCTCGCAACGGCGGTATCCGGGGAGATTCTTGTACTGTTCCATATCTGGATCTATTCCATGAAGTACTCCAGGAGGTCCTGACTTCGACGAAACAAATTGCGATCTCGCGGATACTCTCGGTGACCCCGCGCCAGATAATGAGCCCCCACTACTCGATTGTCTCGGAGTCCTCGAGCCGTCACTCGTAATTGACGGAGCTATGCGATAATGCTCTTGCTTGTAAGATTCTGGTCGTGCTTGAGCCTGGATTCTTGTGAGCGATCAATTTTCTTCCTTTCCAAAGATTATACTTACTGTGGCCACTACTCCTTCTCTGACACTGTTCGAATCGATGGCTGCTTGGTGATATAAATCTACATTGCTCCTCAAGTTGCGAATAGGGAAGACCCGCTCGGCTGAGCCCATGTCTCTGGATGACAATGATGCGCCGTTTCTAGCGTTGGACGCTTCTTCGTCAATCTTCTGAGAACTTTTATTTCGCTTTAGAAGGCCTCGGACGGAACGCATTGAGGCCTAGGAGGATGCTGACGGTGTAGTTAGGTTGCGTGAGATCTAGACATCAGAAGTAAGATTTCAGATCATAGATTGGTGTTAAGAATTGATGGTAAAGGTTTGGTATGTTTGTTCAACTTCTACGTAGGAGGGCAACTCTCTAGGAAACTGTTTCTGATAAGGGCAGCATTTGTTGATGGTAGTTTGCTCTCCCCCGCCAGCTTCTGTCTATCATTTCCCGACATCACTAGCAGCCAAGCTATTGTCAAAAAGAAATATCAAATAAAATATTTGACAGCCGGGTCAACCTAGGAATGTACCGATGAGTTCGGATAAACCAATAAACCGGCACTCACTGGAGCAAACCCGGCCACATAGCTGAAATCTAATTCTGCCACTTCCTGTCATTGGATCCTGTCAATTTCAAGATTGCTGACAAAATCATGCGCTCGGACTCAAGGACAGCAGCTCTATTTCCCAATCCAGCTTGCGCTACAGTGTGCCCATCCCAATTTGGTTGAACCTGGCTTTTATTTACTTTTCGGCTAGCGCAGGAACCGGGCTGCTGGCCGCGGGGTCAACCGTCGAGCGATCTTCAGCTGAAAGGCGGTTAGTGTCTGGGACCATCTTCCGGTCCCCCTGAAACTAATGGGCTCCAGTGATGCGAGCCACCAAATAATCGACGACCCAGCGAACTCTATTGATTCGAGGGCGCAACGCCTTAAGTAGTGTGGCGTACGTCAGGCATAATTAGTGGCCGTTACTTTCACTGTTGGAGAAAGAGAGACACCTCCTTTTGATGAACAGAGGCATCCGAACCCAACCCGCCTTGATTTCGGCTCGTTTAATAGAACACATCTTTCGGACCCTTGGAGGACGTGGCTCATCGTGATCTGTTCTTCAGCACAGATGTGTGCTGTGGCTGCTGGAATCTGGGGATGTGTCACCACAGCCACTGATGAAATATGTCTCAGTTGCTTCTCAGGCACACTGATCGAAAGACTGGGCGAGATATGTTGTTGTTATTGACCGGGATACCGGAAAGAACAGGATTATGGCACTCGGGAGCGTACTGGCCGTGCGGTAAGCGGAGCAGACTAAATGATGACCGTCCAGCTTGTCAGTTGTAGTGGTGGACGGCTCCCTTGAGCTTTAAAGTTCAAGGAAACTGGACCGTTTACGTGTGAGGATCTTCAGTCGCATGACTGGGAGCTGAAGAAACATAATTCGACGCCACTTAATGCGCCGCAGCTTGGTGCATATGTTTCTCGCTCCAGGGAACCACGATTGTAGGATCGGCGATCCTGTCGAAATAGTTTTCTACCTTGCGTTTTCCTAAAGCCCATGAGGAAAAAACTCAGCCAGTTATTAAAATGCAAACGACGTAGACAGGGGGCTCTTCATCTGATCTTAGACGAGCTTTACGGCCCGAAGATGACAAGAGCGGGTACTAAACGGTTGCAATATGCCACGATGTTTGAACACATATCCACCTTAGAAGTTGAAAGGGTTGCACTTCACGATATTATCCCTCAGAAATCTCCTTGTTGATCACTCTTCCTTTGGTGATCAATAGCGGGGTAGCCAAGCATCGCATGGATTTTCAAACCTAAAATCAACATTGTTCCTCCATGGGTTCACCTAAGAACTTTCTAATATTATTACTCGATTCCAGTTTGCAGTGTTGAGCCAAGTGATTCTCAACATCCCATTCACTAGCCGGTGCTTCAGGAACTTCCATTGTTAATCATCACGCTGACAAGCACGCTTTAAACAGCTGGAAGCACTGACCTCGCTTCAAAGCTTACAGTACCCGTTGAAATGTCTTGCTTGAATTTACGACCAGGTGGGGTTGCGTCCCTTAGAACTACGCTTCCGTCCCGCCTGATGTCTCAGTAGGTTCTGGAGAGAGCAAGTGTTCCTAGTGATGATCCATGTGCTCCTCGTAGCGGAGAGGACTGCAATATCCAGCGTTCTTCTACCTCATTAGTGAAGTGGGCTCTTGCAGCCTTTGGATCTCAGCTTCCAGTTGCTGCAAGGCTGCGAGACTGGATTGCCGTGCTGCATGGGTATTCTCTTCAAACGAGGCCCCTTATGAAAAGTTGTCATTTCAACGAAACTCGGGACAAATCTTCGGAAAATGGGATCGAGGAATTGCTGACTGGGAAGATGCGGTATACTGGAATATTACTGTTCTTTGGCAAACGGCGCCTTTTTTTTTCCGACGTTTTCCTTCCGAAATGCAATGGCAACCACGTGACGTTGTGTACAAATGATGGCTTTATGAAGGTCTTAATACTCAAGTACATCTTCTAGTAAATTTTATGGTCAACAGCTGGCTTTAATATCGACCAGTCAAAGCCCCCATCCCTTACATCTAGGATGTAAGCGGAAGAAAACAAGAAAGTTCAATGGGTCATCTTCCAGCAAGTACGAGTAAGCTCGCGTAACCTCGTCGCTCGGTTCATGTTTAAACTCTTTGAACTCGTTGTCTCTTACCATAACTAGGCGATTTCATCCAGGATAGTCTACATCCAAACGATTCTTTCGAACTCGAATTAGATCCCTCCTAAACACTCTCCGTTTCCACCCAATGTGTTAAATCAGACACCACTCGTTACTATCCTCAGTACCATGGATCAATAGATTAGCCACAGTACCGATAGATATCCTTCAGGTGTACCATCAGAGGCTATTTCAGTATCCGAGCCAAATTCTCCAGGCGACAACGACAACAACCACGGTACTCGTAACCTTGAGCGAAGTGGGACTGATTCTCGAGGTGGTACCAAATTTTCAAATAAGACCGTTGAAGAGTCAAGTGGAAAAAGATTCTATGCAGCCGCTGGTCGCGCGCTGTGATGATCTTGAATCCAATCTTCTTCAGTGGTAAAGCAGGCAAATAATCGTATTAGAATTTCCCGATCTTTTGCACCAGAACTTTATTGCTTGAAATTGATCAGTAGACTATTAAGCCAGAGAAAACAGGTTGATTCTTACCGAACACTCCCCCACTAGTTGTTGCAGATGACCAGCCCGAATACCGAAAAGTCAATAACGAGCCAAGCGCCCCTCTCCGTGCTTGAGCATTTCCTCGTAAGGTGTCGCATCTAGCACAGGCCTATATGATATAAGTATTTCTTGCTTACAAGGGCATATTCATCATACCCGTCTCCCTATCATCTATTGGTTATCACGACTTTCCATATCCGCGATTCTCGGGACAATCTGCAGAAATCTGACCACTACCTGCAATATCCAAGTAGAGAGCACGAGAGGCAGCCACAACTGGCTATAAAATCTAGTCAGCGAGCTGAATAGATTGTTAGCATTGTGAAGACGATCGACGAAACCACACTTACTGGCTGATGAGCGAACGAGGGCGCAGCATCTCTTGGAGGAAGATGGGAGCGGCCAGCAGCGCCAACATTAGGAAGTGTGCCACTGATGGACACTTCACTTCAAGCAGGTACTTTGGTATCTCAATGATCTATGATCAATCTGTCTCTTGTCAAGACCGGCAGATATTGATGGCTGTTGGCGCGAGTCGATTCCCGCGGAGGTGAACGGACTTGCAATCAACGCATGTAGTTGTCCTGTGTGTTCTTCCTCTTCGTGCTCGTATGCGTCCGCTTGCCATGGCCAATGGTTGATGAAATCTGTCTCAAAGAAGAATCGGACAGAGCTCCGCAGAGGGACATGTGGAGCTGTGGAAGCGACCGAGGGGTTGTCGACTGGTGGAGAAGAATGTCAGCAAGTGAAGTGATGCGGTTAGAAGTAGGTGAATTGAAATCAGAAGTGATCGATCACCTCGTGGCGCTTTATTACCTTTTCGTTCCTTCCCCAGGAAAGGATTTGTAGAATCTCGTGGCGAAATTTGGAAGGAAGGAACGGTGACTAGTGATGATCAAGCGGATCGTCCACTCTCATTCTCGTTCACAAGACATAACCACAAAAGAGACAGACATCTCGAGAAGGTCGAAAAACAGTCGGTACAACATTGATCGTCGTCCCTCACCTCTGATACATATCTGTATTGATACCACGTTGTGGTGGTTGTAAGTTCTCCACGGGTGATAGATGTTGATAAAGAACATTGTGTGATCAACATTGGACATCATGCCATTGGTTATAACGACCATTAAACAACACGGAAAGTGAATTTGGCTTAGCGAATTTGCAAGGGAGAACCAGGGGAAGAATTTTATCTCAGTCATGCAATGATGCGGCTGATTATTTTGTGTGATACACGTTGTAACATTTCATTTCAGTACAGCTTCTTAAAAAAATTCTCGTTTTATGCAGATATCTGGTTCCACCCTTCCGACACTCTGCGTCGCTCTGCTTGGATTTCTCCACATTGTGCCCCATAAATAGAACTCATGCTTTTTCGCCTTCACTCGAGTCGTCCGACTCAACCACAGCAATGGTCACCAAGTCAGCCTCTTCAATCTCATTACCTGCACCAGAAGTCTTAGTGCACCTAGGGTGACAGTCGCCACCACCCCCATTGTAGTCGCATCCACACCTGGAATTATCAGAACAATAGGTGTTCGGCACGTCGTAGCCTAAGTTTCCTTGCAGGCTGCAGCGATAGTGATATGGATCTCCCTTGCAGACTCTTGTCTGAGATCCATCGTAACAGGAGAAGGTGTACCCTGCGCGTTTGGACATTGCGGCAGTATCCAGAGGAGAGGCGGCAATGGCGACTATGCTTGATAGCAAGTAGATTACTATGACTGATAGAATGAAAAAGCTTGATTTCCAAGGAGCTTCTTGCTTACCAGTGATGGAAGATCTCATCTTGATGGACGGAGTGTTGTGCTTTGGTAAGCTTGGCTGAATGAGAGTCACTGGAAAGGAGGATAGAGTAAGTGGATTTTCGATCAATGTCCTTGATGAAGAGAAGCTATGGATTACCTGTATCAGCAGGAGAGTGTTCTCTTGTACATTGTTAGTAAGTTCAGCTTGTTGTGGTCGTTTCTTGCCTTCCAATCAATGGCCCTTGCTAATGGTTTCTGATAGCTTTGCATGAGCATATCGCCAGGTATGTACCGACATGACTGCATCTGAAAGTAACAGGAGCGGCGAAGTTGGCCCGATGCTGACGAAAGGTTGAGATACAGCAATATTGAAGAATATTCGGAATCCGAAGATGCGATGACTTTCTATGGTTACCAAAATGGAAAGTCGCAGGCCGGAGCAAATCCTCCTTGTTGCCATAATCGAAAAACCCGAGACCAAACGCGAGGCCAGGCTGCTTACAAGCCTGCTAACCGAGGTGGCCCCTTATCTCGGGCCATTTAAGGAATAAAACGCTTTCTTTCCAACCTCGCTCTGTATCAGCTTTTCATCGACAAGTCAGTCAACTTCTGTTCTCAGTCCCAGCAGCTGAATAATACATCAACGAGAATCGAAAAGTGCACTGCCAGCCAGCCACAATCGTAAGTCGGACCATATCAACCTCTCACTTCGATTCGGTCACTCGGATTGACTTCCAGAAGGCATTAAACAATGGCTACCTCAACAGAAAACACTGCTCCAGCAGCCAGCCAACCAACCACACCTCCAATTGATATCATCTACCACAACATGCACGCTGGCTCGGATTTCATAACATTTCGAGCTTCCAGCAACCACAGCCTCAAATCCAATATTGCTACCGTGGCGAAGCACGTGGCGGACGACTGTTACACGGTCATCAGCATGAACGTCAGCACCTACTCGGTCGTGGTTGTATTTTCGACCCCTTTGTCGAAGGCAGAGTTGAGGGAGAAAGGGTTTCCTTTCCCAATTCCTGAGGGCGGAGAGCCGACTGGTGTTGGAAATTGACTGGGCTGAACTTCTCGTACTGTTGCCTTGAAGGGGAAGACTGCGTGCCCTTGCGGAGGTGTTGGTTGATGTTGGTTAAGGTAGACCCAATAGCACACTGATGTTTACCTTATGCCTACTTGGGAAAGTGCATCAATTTGTCGAAGCGTGACAACTCTTAATGCTTACTGTATAACACCCACTCGATTCGATCATCCAGCTCAAGCGGTTGTGCGGCCATCAAATCTGACTGTATCTTGTCCGTATTTGTTTCCAACAGCATCGTACCCGAATATAAAACCCGAGGCAGCCAATATGGCGCCAAGGGGTAGGTAGCACTGGCTCCATTTTAGGCAAGTGACAACAACATATCCCTTGTTCATTTCAGCAACGTTCGGTAAAAAGAACCCAACATGGCAGGTCATAGTGTACAGGACTCGACTCCTGTCTTTACGTCCCAGTATAAATGAAACAGTATTGATTGTGCACACCGACAGGTTTTGACAATTTACGTGCAGCGGGAAGGTGGAATTGGATTGTCGGCCTCGGGAGGGTGACTGGACTGTTTGACTCTCGAGCCCCCTCCCGTTGTTGCAACACCATAGCTCATGTCGGGATTGATTTAATTTGATATTCCGGGAAGCTTGAGTGGATTTGAAAAGATATTAGGAGAATTCTACTGGCGATCTAATTTCTAGTTGTAAAGAGATTTAATTATATTGGACATAATCTCCATGTCTGTATAAGTACCTGCCATTTGGGGACGCAATGATCTGCTGGACTGCTGCGTAGATGACTCCGTTTAAATAATATAGTAAAAGATACTACCTAGAATATAGAGACTAATATTAAAGGGAACCTTTAAATACGAAAAAGCTAAAATATCAAACTTAATAGAGGTTAAAGAAATGGATGCTCAAGCTAGAAAGTCAACACAACTTCAGAATGGAGGGAGTCATTTGTGGGCAACCGAGTTGACAGGGGTTGATCCACGCCGCTGCTTTAATGGATCCTGTTAGTGGACACCAGCACTCTACCGACTGGGCTAAATCCCCAAGACTATCACCCCCCACCAAAAGCAGCTAAATCCGACGTCCTCTCCTACTTAACATTTCCACTCTCTCGACAACACCTCTAACTTATTAATTCCTCCTCTGAAACCCCCACGAAAGAACCACACTCTCCCACAATGGCCGAAGCCCAACCCCCCAACATCATCGAAGGCGCAACAACCGGTGACATCGACGAGGAGATCCCCGCCGTCGCCAAATCAGCAGAAGACAGGAAAGCCGCTGCGGCACTCTCCTCCCTCGATACACCTAGAGACGAGGAGTCGGCGGGAAAGGATGTCGATCAGGAGGCTGTGAGGAAGGCGATGGAGAGGTTGGGTGGTGCGACGGTGACGAATGGCGCGGTTGCGAAGAAGGATGAGCAGAAGGTGGTGAAGAAGGTGGTTAAGGTTGATGCGGCGGATGTAGCTTTGTTGGTGAGTCGCTGGAGGGTTTCTCTGCAGTTATGTTTGCTGGAGAGAGCATCTATGGGAGGAGGAGTTCACGATGTTCTTGGTTCGAGGGGTAGCTGGCAAGCGCCAACTATTTCTTCTGCCCCGGGATCTATTCTTTCATAACTTAACTCTTTCCAGTGCCCTGGCTAACCATACTCTCTTCAGATCGACGAGCTAGAATTGACCAAGCCCAAAGCAACGGACCTGCTAAAAGCCCACGATGGAAACGCAGAAGCAGCATTGAGGGCGTACATCACACCAGCATAAGGCTCGGGGTCCTGAGGCTCAGTGATATGGCAGTAAATCTACAGGAACGGGCACGGGGAAAGCAGATGATGAACATCATTTTTCTGCATGGATAGGGGCATAGCATTGGAGTTTTTTCGGGGGCGACAACATGGGACAAGAAAATGAAAATTGCGGCAGAGGGAAGGAAGGAAAGTATATCAGATGGTGCAGATGCAGATGCTGGAAGAGCATGGAGCATCTTGTGTAGTGGAGAGGACATAAAAAGGGCTGCCAGTTGGAACTCATAGAGGTCTCTCATTGTTTCCAAGAACTAGGGGCGGAGGACACACGCTGGCATACCCCAGTGAGCAAGCATTTATGTTCAGGAGAGAAAGGCATGCCTGCCAAATGCAATGAAATGCAATCCAACCAGCTGGGAGTAAGAGCCAAATCACGATCCCTCAACAATATCTACGAGTCCCCTTGTCGAGCACCTCCAGACATGTATCGAATCCAAACCCAGAATATCGCAAGTGCACGGTTCACTGACCTACTTGCTCACCATATCATTTCCTCCCTCAAGTCTCTTCTGCAATCCTTCTTTTCGCTTTCTTGGCGGTGTTCACTCACTTGCCACCTGCTTCCTTCTATCACAATCTGCTCGTTCCATGGCACAACACCATCATCATGCCTGCGTCGTACAGGAGTTGGAGATAAGTGCCCAGTAGCTATGAAAAATGAACCAAACGATTTCCCAGCAAAGGCATCTTTCTTCAAATCGGAGATATTCCGAACTCTCTGGCGATCGATCAGTCCGAAGGTATTCGGAGGAGTTTGAGCCTGTTACTCGCGAATCTCTTTGTGGACGTCCCAAGGTTTTGCTCTTTGAAAAAGAAGGAAATGCTTTGTGAGGGTTCTCAAACCTCCTTCTCTCTGTTTGTATATATAACCCTTCCTCCTCTTTCTCTTTCTCTTTCTCTTTCTCTTCCCTTTCCATTTTCCTTCTGTCTTCTACTAAATAAATTTATGCGCGATCTCTAATTTCAATTTCAAAGACTCAATCAAGAGCAGAGATAAGACTGCATGATAACGCCCCTCCACCTCCGCCTCCACTCTCTGTCGCGCGAGTCTTCACCGTTCCCATGCGATGCGCCATGAGGATGAATAAGACAAGACATGCATACCATAAAACTAACACACCACAGTCGCATATTAAGTTATAATGGCCCCTTCGCTACCATGACCCCCAGAAGAATTCTGAAAGAAGAACGGTACCTGCGGGAGCGTATGCATCTGTACCTTGCACAACGAGTATGCATATTCTTGTAGCTTGGGAGATGGGTAGTGTAGCACGACGTTCATTGGGATAATATGTCTGGTCGCTCCAAATGTTGAACTTTGTGGTACATGGCTTGGGCCATGCATTGAGGGCTTGGATGACTGTATTGTGTCAAACATGCTCTGCGTGATAAGAGGCAGGTATGGGTTGTCTTTGGTTAAGTGTTTGATGTGGTGGGCAGGCTCATTCTGCTGGGATGAATCAAACTGCTTTAGGTGGTACTGTAGTTTTCTGGTAAAAAGTGCTGATAAGAAAGAAGATGGGGCGGTGCACCATTTGCTTGGGATCTGTCACATTGATTGGGAGTACAAGGCAAACATGGTAGAGTAAGACTGAAGTTGTACCTGCTAATGGGTAGAGTCGTGCTCCTTTGAGTAATATCATCTTCAACTGCCAAGCTGCGTGGACAAAGGCTCCAGTTCGGTCACAAATTTCTCGTTTATCCGCAGAAAGAACGGGGACTTGGATAAGGTTAGATGAGATGATGACACCAGATCAGACGAGGGCGTGCCCTACCTGCATGCAGCATGATATGTACGCCATATCCTGTCCTGTGTTGTTCAGGTCTTGTCCACTGCTCTGCGTACAAACAGAACGTCCAATGTCCAGCTTCTACATGACTCTGCACTGGCCCTCGCTACCAACTTCTCTTGGAGGCCCAGAGATAAAAAGGTGAATCCAAGTATGTATCATAGCACCATGAAAGCGAGAACACACCCTCTCGAAAGGTGAGCGACAAAATACCCAATTTCCGCCTCGTCACCCACCAAACCACGCCTCGCCTTTGTATTTCAATATAACCTCGCGAACGACAACAAAAACAACACATCGAAACTAATCAGGCCACCGCCGCAGCATTTTACGCCTCATTTCTTCTCCCCCGATCTGCCTTCCACAACAACACAGCCTACCTCATGTTTCTCTCCGTCTCCACAACGCGTTTTCAAGCCTGAGATTTGATCCCTCCACACCTCGCTCTTCTTCTTCGAAAGTAGAGCTCCTCACTCTTTATCAATTCATTATTTACATCTCACCACCTCAAACAATACTCGGCCTCCTTTCACCCACCCACACCTTCACCATGCCCCCCTCCCTCAACAAGCTCAAAACAAAACTACTCACCCGCCCCCTCCACCTCACCAAGGAAACCCTCCTCAACTTCCGTGCCACCATCCTCGAAGTGATGTTCCAGCCGCGCCGCACAACAGACTACAACATCGCGTGTCGGCAGCGTCTGAAAATGTTCGCTTACGTGGTGATCTCGTTCTGTGGCGTCTTGACTATGATTGCGGGAGTGGGGTTCGCGCTGTGTGTTTCGAGGGGTGGAGTGGAGAAGGCTACGGCCAAGGATGCGAGTGCGGGTGTGAGATCGAGTGGGGAGGGATTGGGTAGAGTGGTGGAGAAGAGGGGGATGGAGTCGCCGAGTGATGAGGAGTTGATGTGGAATATGGTTGCGTTTGGGGTTCCTGCTTTGGTGGCATTTGGGGCGAGGATGTGAGTTCTCCTTGTTTATTCGAAGATATGAAGAAAGGAATAGCGATCTTGGACTTTGACATCAAGACTAACACTTCGAAGGCTTAACCGGGTATGGGTTCTGAAGAAATTCCACTTTGAAGACTACCTTATGTGTCTTGCCATGGTAAGCAAAGCCGACTCTTTATGTCCATTCCAATTCTCGCTAACGTAGAATCAACAGATCTTCTACTCTGCCGTCTTGGTTCTGATCAACGTCTTTGCTCACTTCGAAACCAATCTTTACCCGAAGGAGATGGAAGCTCAGATTCTTGCCAATCCAGTTGACGTTGCCAATCGTATCTTCGGGTCTAAGATTGTCGTTGCTCTTGAGCAATGCATGCTTGGTGTCACTTGGTCTGTTAAGATCTGTATCTGGACTTTCTTGCTTCGTCTCCAGTAAGTTCTCTTCTTCTCTCCTTCCTCTTCCTCTGTCTCCCCGAATCACTCTTACACCGCGTCCCAACTCACAAAGCTTCATCTGCAAGAAGCCCAAACCACAACTAACATTCCATCCCCAGCCGCATCCTCCCCCGCTTCGAGCTCGCACTCTGGTTCCAATTCGCCTTTCTCTGGGCGGGCCTCTTCACCATCCAGATAATCTACTACTTCGGATCCTGCATGCCATTCAATCAATACTGGGCCTTACCAGTCACGAACTCCGAGTGTGCCACTTACCACAACTACTCGATCGTGCAGATGGTGTTCAATGTTTCCTCTGATATTGGATTGATCCTGACGCCGATCCCTATGATTTGGCTTGCGCAGTTGCCGATGAAGGGGAAATTGATCTTGATGCTTATCTGTGGTCTGGCCTGTTTCACGGTTATGGCTGCTGTGATGGATAAGTGAGTTTGCCATTCTCCCCTCCTTCCATCTTCTCAATATCCCAGCCTCCAAGATTCTCAAATACTGACAGCATCTTCCAGGTACTACCACTTCACCTCCCCCTTCACAACCATCCACCAACTCTGGTACATCCGCGAAGCCTCCACATCCATCACCCTCGCCAACCTAATCTGCTGCTGGCAGCTCCTCCAAAAGCTCTTCCACCTCCGCTCCTTCTCCAACACACGCTTCGAAATCACCGACGACGGCGTCGTCTCCAACAACCACGGTCTTCGGCACAGACTGATCCGACTCGCTCACCGCGCTCGTGATTCGGTAAGTGGAATTCCTGGATCTTGGAACGCGAGTGGTCATACTGGTGGTGGTGGTAGTGGGGGTGCGTTTGGGTTTGGGTATGGTGGCAGGGATGGGAGGGATGGGAGGGATGATGTGACGATGGGGACGGATGATACGGAGTTTGAGGAGAGGAAGAGTAGGTGGGATGATAGGAGGAGGGATACGCAGTTTAGTGTGGAGAGGGATGGGGATGATGCGAGGCCGGCGATTATGTATCGGTCGATGCATAATATTGCTTGAGAAATGGAGGAAGGGAGGTGTGGCTTTGATGATAGCTTTTTTGTATTTTGTTGCGGCCTCAGAAGCCCTTTCGAGAAGGATACAATGGCTTCATATGGGAGGGTAGTATTGTTCAGTTTTCGATCTGGGGACTATAATTTCAGCGTATTTTGCCTTAAAGTTGTAGTACACTATTCCTTTTTTCCTTGGCCCCTTTGGATCTCTGTATAACTTGGTGCGTCCTTGCAGGACTATGTGTTGTTTGTACTGAGCGCTACTGCGTCTTCGCCTGTTTTTTGTTTTTGTATTTTTTGTTTCCTTACAAATCCCTTGAAAAAACCTGGAGACGAATCCCTACCCACTAGAATCACAGCAAATTAAATCATATCACCCCATTCTCTAAGCCTAGAAACCAGAATAGATTCGAATAACTACCTACCCAAATAAGCGATTCTAGTACCATGTACTGTCGGGTATTGAGTTGCGATTTCGCTTCGTCCTGGGTTGAGCTCTTTGACTCGTCGCAGGTACACGTGAAATCTCACCTCGATATCTTGTTCAGTACATATTTTGGCCTTTTGACTGTTTGACTTCTTAGAAACAATGACTTGTGCAATAAAATTCATCATCATCGGACAATTAACTGTGGATTGATAAGTCCTAAGGGAATGACAAAGGTGAAGGAACAAATTCGAATTGTTATTATCGACATTTTCACAACCTTTCGGCTAAACTTCGAAACGACACTCAGTCCTAACACGCCGGCAAAGCAAGTCACATACAGCAGCGCATAAGATCTCAAGTGCACCTGCATGTCATTAAAGGCTTTTTTTTAAATGTGTACTGTGAATTCTTGTCTATGCTGTGCTGGAATGAATATCTGGCTACAAGACAACTTTTTGCACAAGCTTAATTGAAGGCAGAATTGTGGGGACGCTCTTTTTGGTCGCTGTTTGTTTGAAGTTTGTGCTTCATTTTCAGTTTCGTTCCTGCCATGTCTTCTGTCAAATGTGTGTTGTAAAGACATCAGCTTTTATTTTTCCGTTCAAATCCTTGCTTTCTACCGTCGATTGACGATGCCTTCAGCATGGCCTGATGATTTTATTTTTGGTGCTTTTTGGTGTTTAAATAGATGTTGAGGTGATTGAACCAGAGACTAGAGAGATACTTTACTATGGCCTCGGACTTAGAATTGCCATTACAACACAAGGAGAGGTTAAATCGAAGATATTTGTGCCAGTTCAGGCTCAATTCTTGGCATATCAATCTCACTACTAAAGAGCCGCAATTTAATGGCAAGAAATGTACTTACTCGGAGAATGGTAAATTATATACAAATGTACGGACATGGAAAACAAAATGAAAAGACCGGAAGGTCAAATACCTGTCAGCTCTATTCTCTTCCCCAAAAATAGCGGTATTTTACATCATCGAATCGCTCACAAAAATCACGCAGATCCAAAAGGACAGAGCTGATCGAGTTGTGCATCTGTCAGCCCGGTCCCTCCAATACGTCGTCCGTAGCAGTATGTACCACTCTCGGTAATTGTCCTGGAATCAGTGGAAGTATCGACAGGGATATCGTTGCAATTGGCATAGGCTGCTGAGTACTGCGCGTTGACATAAGTGCCTCTGGCGGGGTACTCGAAGGAAGTCCCGTCGAGAAACATAACAGTCGCCTATTCACGGTCAGTCAGATAAATATAGATTTGCCTTTCTCCTGTTTATACACGAGAAGGAAGAAAGAGCACGTACTTTGGCGGTATATCCAATGTTGACCCTACCCTGGAACGCAGTCGCATCGCATCTGACTTTCTGCCCAGGCTTGACAATTGTTGATAGAGTATACCGTGCGCGAGCCTAGAAGATGTCAGCTCTTCAATCCAAGTTTAATTCAATCCACCAACATATTTTGTCTACACATCGGCAAAGAAAGACTCAACTCACATTCTTCGTTTCGGTATCTTCTCTGCTCTCCAGCACGGTATCCACATATTTCTTCTCCCACTCTCCTTTGAGCTCCGCGCCAAAGCTGCCCTCCGCTATCTTGGGGAAACCCGAGTTAAATTTAATCTCGCCTTTCAATGCTGCACCGATGGCCCAGCCAAACTCAGAGGAGTTCTCGGACCCGACATTGATGGAAGTTTGTGTTTGTACGTCGAGCCAGATGTCTGCTGTCATGGTGACGTCCTCGCTGCTTCGGTTGTTGAATAGGACGTATGTGTCCTGAACAGCCTGCAAGCCACGCTCCCTAGGTAAAAAAATGTCAGAGACTGTGGTGATGGAGCTGAAAGACTGATTGTGCTTACTCGAAAGGCTTCTTGTTCAAACTCTCGAAGCTAGGGTTGAAGACCTCGTCTGTCAGAACGACTTTATCGAGACCGGAATTTGTCCAGTACGGCTGGAGCATGTCGATGCGGTCGCCTATTTGAGCTAGGGTCAGTTATGATTCTTCTTACGCGATAAGATACGGCAGTCAGATGAGTACAATGACTCAAATACTGAGATCAAAGGATTTTGGAAGTGGAATATCCTCGTCCTTCTCCAGAAATCTCACATACCGGATCGTCCGTAGAAACCAAGCAATATGCCCTTCCCATCCAAACCACGCGTATATCGAAGTACCGGCGGTGAGCTGTCGCCATAATACTTTCCCGCATCAATGTCGTCTGCCGGCTTCCCTGTGATACCTGCCTCAAGACGACCCACTCCACCATCCCAGCCATCACCAGACAGAACGAAGTGGCTGAACGTGTTGACAAGTGCGTCCATGGTAATTGTGCCATACCGATGTTTATCGTCAGGATCTGGAACAGCCTCGCCATGTGCTTCGATAGAGCCGTCCGAGTACTGGATTCGGATATACGCAAGAGCGTTGGTGGTTGCTCGAGCTTCAATCAGGAGCGGAAAGACACCCCTGGTCCAGTGTCCCATACACCACTCCTCTCCACCGTCAGCATTACCAACAGTGAATAGCGGTGCCATGAAGTCTTGCTTTCTCGGACAATTTGGATTTCCCGCGAGATAACGTGATGGGAAATCTGGAAGAGAAGTTGGGCCTGGAGCAGCTGTTTCTCCCGGAGGATTGGGGGCAGCAGTCGTTGTCGAAGACCCAGTGGGAACAGCTGGCAAGGACCCATCGAAAGAAGCATCGTCCCCAGTCACATCCACAAGCCCACAATCCGGACTCAGGGATGTCATGGCTTTGTTGTTGAAAGATTCAAGTACGTAATGCTCATCTGCACGGCCGTTGCCATCGAGATCGGGATAATAGAGGCATCCGCCTGCAGCGAGTCCAGCATAGGCGACGCCGGATTGTTGACGCCATGAGAAAGAGGATCCCAAAGTTTGAGCTGGGTCTGCCCGGCCGCCATTGTACCTAAGACAATTAGTGACGAACTCGACAAGAGACAATGGTTTTTACCAAACAAATGTATCTCCGGAGAATTTCTCGATCCACAGTAGATCCGCTTTCCCATCGCCATTCACATCGGCAAAACGCATGTTTGCACGATCTTTGTCAATTGAAACCTTGATCTGGCCAACATTGGTGAAGCCACCATTGTCACCCTGAACGAAGCCAGTAACTCTGCTATCCAGGCCAATGCAGAGGTAATCAGCACGGCGATTCCCAGTCAGATCAGCGATCCTGACAGCCACTGTCCACTATTAGCATGAAAAATCCGCAGGGAATATGAACTGTCTGCTGACGTTTCACTTACAATCCTCAATGCCAACTCCTCGCTTCTCTGCACAGCCAACACCAGGAGCAGGATTCGCAAGATAAGTCCAACTATTCCAGTTCTTAGTCGTGGGATAGTTGTTCAACCACACCTGGACAGCACCGCCATTAGGATTGGTGTAAATAATATCGCAGTCTCCGTCTCCATCCCAATCAGCTAGATGCAGGTCCCGGCGGTCCATGAGAGATGGAGGGGTCCAGATTACTCCCGAAGGAAGCCAGAACCCATCGGGATCTGAGTCTTTGATACTACCCTTGCCACGATTGGCGTACAGTTCCATTTGGCCACCGGAATATGTCCAAACATAATCCATCATTCCGTTGGAGTGACCGCTAACCGAGAAAACAATGTCAACAGGCGTGTCAATGTGTCTTGTAGCAACGAATACTCAAAGTAATGAGATGACTTACAGCATATTGCAGAATTTATTTCCATCAGCCTTGAGATTCGTGCCTCCGGCTCCAATGTTTTTCCAAACTCGCATTTGGAACTGATGCGAAGTGGTAGAGACTGCCTTGTGTTCCATGAATATATAGTCCTGCTTCGGTAGCGTGCCAAATTTTGTCACCTCGCCATAGATACGAGCGAAATGGATTCGGCCTCTCAGGTTTGTTTCGGTGTCCGTCAGGTACGCACCCATTCCCAAATGTGTCGGCCCCGAGGTCTTGCCTGTGAGAAAGGCTTGTCTCCAAGCCACATTAAGTCCTGCACCTTCGACACCTTTCTGACAGCTTCGGCTGTTGATCCATGTTGTAGTCACGCCAGCTGTGTCGACCCACATCCAGTCATCACGACCCTGGTTATTAGTCAGTGTCTGCAAAATTGATGCATGAATGAGAAGTTGGGCTTACGTCTCCGTTGATATCCTCGAAACGAACATCGTTCACATCACCCATACCTTTACCAGTAAAGCGCTTTCCCAGCGCCTGCCAATACCCAGGAGCCGGGCCTATCCCGCCATTTCTCCACACAAGAATGTCGCCATTGTCCTGTGTAACACAATAATCACCTCTTCCATCGCCGTCGATATCAGCAATGCGAACGCGAGCCCGACCAAGTCCTTTATTTGACATGATCAAAGCACTTGAACTCACTCGCTTGAAAGTCGGAGACTTGCCAGCTGCGCGGTTGCCGTCTCCTTGATTAATTGAGAGGTACGCATTACCGGCGGAGTCAACACAAACTAGGTCGTCAAGTCCATCGGCGTTCATGTCGACGAAGTAGAGGCCCGCTGATTCACAGAGAAGGTCGGGCTTCATGTCGCTGGCTTTGTTGAATTTCCCGGCTCCGTCACCTGAGTTTGCCCTGTTTGAATATCAGACTCTATACACAAAAGAAATTGTCACTGGATGGAAATTACCAAACGGCATAGACTTGCTCAGTAGCACTGTTAGAGATCCAAGCCAGTAGGTCATCGTAATTCCTGTTGAATAATCGTGCAAATCGCCATTGATCTCTGTCCCAGGAACTTGTAGCACTCCAGAGGATCTGTCCATCGTATCAGTCTCAATTCACGAAGCCCCCGAATTCTCGTAAGAGATGGCCAAGAGGACCGGGGGAATGTCGAGAACGCTACTTACACCCTTTTCCTGAGAACTATGAAAGTAGAGACCATCGTCATACCCGGAACCTCGTTGGGTCCACCCACCAGCATCCCTGCCACTGCCAGCAAATTTATCGCAAGTGCTTGGACCAACAGTAAATGGACCAGGTGCCACGACTCTGCCATCGCTGAGTGCCTTCATGATTGATTGGTAGAAGACTGCAGCCATCATTCTGTGCCCCTTGTCCTATTAGGATGTCAGATTGGCTTGATCGGCTGAAGGGACGATCTTGGTACTTACATTGGGATGCACTGCTGGGCTCTCCCCTTCCATGTAATCGGTCTGGAAGTTGAACCAGACTTGACCACTGTAGCTTTGTTAGAATGTCCTTTGTTCTTCATCTAGGACACATACCCAGGATCCATATCTGCCAGATATATGCACTTTCCCTCACCAGCACGACGAGTCACGAGATCTCGGTATTGCTGATTGATGGATCCTCGATTCCCAGCACCATTTCCGTTAGTGGTTGGGAGCAGGGTCGATAGCATTATGCACGTGCTACTCATGTCCTCGGCATTCCACTACAAGTTATTAGTCCGAAGAAGCCTAGATGTCTCAGACGCTAGAGATGACATGCCAGTGCGTTCAGGATGTCATTCATCCGATTGCCGACATTTCCAATGTCTACACCACCATTACCGTCGTTGGTTCCTCCATTGATAATAACGACATTGGGCTGCAATTTCCATCAGACAACGGTATCTTTAACGAGATTCTGGAGTGCCACGAACCTTGAATCCTACAGATCTCGGTACTCTGGCAAGGATCTGCGTCAGAACATCACCAGAGACTGCTTCATGCTCCTAAGATTGTTCAATATCCCGAATGTAACTGAGCAGAGTATATTTCACCAACCCAGTCTTTCATGTTACCATTGTGCAATCCTCCAACCATGTCAACCTCATATGAAAGCTGTCTGAATGCATCTCTGAGGTACTTTCGACAACTGCAAAGAGTAAGTAGATTTCTCAAGCCGAGAAGATATCAGGCTGCTCACCCATTTCCAGTACTTGATCCAACACCGCTCATAATTGAGGCACCAAGACTCAAGATTCGTAGAGAATTGGTGGCACGCTTCTCGGCTGCGGCGCCATACCTGGCTGTGGGGAATGTGGCGTTGAAAACAGGATCATTCTCTTCATTTCTGAAAATTGAAAACGCCGAGACTTGGACTGATAGTTCCAGAAAGACTGGAACTGCCAGGAGCAGCGTACTGGCAAAGAACTTCATCGTCGGCAAAGTCAACAGAGTAAGTCTTGGATCGGAAATGAGGAAACAGTGGGCATGGTACTTATATATGATGACCTTCTCACGATAGCTTCATTATCACAATCTAGATCGCTACAAGGAGTCCTCTGGCTAGAAATTTCGAGGAGGAGGGTAGCAGTGCCAAGTCATTCTAGGCTCCTAATTCTGTTTGCTTTCCTCATGTTCGCCTGACATTACATCTCGCTTAATTATTTTCCCATATTATGATGCAGTTACGCGAAACTCAAAAGATAGAAGGTAGTTACATCTAACCCAATATGTATTGGAGCTAGAATCAATCTGGAATCCAATTCGTGAGGCAACGCATGGCATTGCGATCATTCCCTGTAAGATTTTGTGGCACAGTATGCGACTTTCCCTTTTTCAGCGAGCGCGTTGAGATTTAGCGCTTAATTGCCCGGCAGTTCAGCGCTAGGTGCCCATTGTTCAGGGGAGGTCCTCGGCATAGCTCCTCTATCCGAACTTAATCGTAGTTCAGACGAATTAGTATCTATGTTTGGAACCCGAACAGAAAAACAAGTTTGATCTTTAGTGCTTACTTGGATTCTGTAGGGATTTGAGATTGGAACTCTTGGACCTCAAATCCAGACCGGCCGATACTCTGAAGAGCACGATATGGCCTATAGCGAAGTCGGATTCGAACACAAGGCCTTGAACTTGAAGGTGATATGAGATTGTAGTTCCTGAGTAGGTTGATTTGCGTAGAGATAAGATAACCATGTGAGCTTTGCATGATCCCGCTGTCACCGGCTTGGACAGACGAAATCAAATTTCAAATTGTGCTAGTGTTTAGCCTCCCTCGATGCAGTGTTATTCTTAGCGTTAAATCTCTGCCACATGACAGCTTTGGGACTCTCAATTATATGTGCCACTGTATTGATAGATTACATCGCACGATCTTGAAGACGCTCACCTACGGTCTCCCTTTCGGTTCTCGCAGGCATCCATTCTTGCACAAAATTTGATTTGCTTGCTAAGATTACTTCCACAGTTGGATCTGTTTCTGGTCTATTCAAATCGTGTTACGACGAAGTTTCTGCTAGATGTTTAAATATAGACTATATAGTTTACCTACGCCACAACCAGTTGCATTACCAGCTGCAAACAATTTTACCTACGTGGCTGACAGCGCCAACCTAACACTGAAGCTTAGTTAACCATACGAATGGTGGGACGCTAGAACTCCCCTAGAACATGTGCATCTCTGGCCCCAAAGAATTACGAGTGTTGCTGGGAAACGAGTGGGAATCTCATCGATAATCAATCTTTCCATACCCGCGATTCGCATAATGAAACTTATTTACTCTCAGACAGTGCTGGGGAGGTTAGCATTTCTCAATCTCGTCATCATGCTGCATGCTTTAATAATTGACTTTAATGTACACACCTATGATCTTCGTGCTACTGTTAGTAAAACCAATGGCGATATCACAAACTTGTTGTATCGTAGTAAACAGCATCACAAGTGCCTTCACAAATCCTAGTCGGCTTCCCACTATAAATAAGACTCGATGCAGAATTATATGTATTCTAAGATACAAAACTAGAGCACTTATTGAGTTTTAAAGAGAGTCTTAGAACGGGGCGCTGTGCACGTGATGTTAATGGCAGCTCGCAAGTCAATTCACATATATCATGTCCAGTCGTTCAAGAACGAACGAGTACCTCTTACCTCTTCAATCATCTCGATATCCAACTTCAAGAAGTAGAAAAGGCTTTGCATTGTTGAAAAGACGGAGTTTGAGAGGGCGGAACACAGTGCAGATTCACGTAGCGATAAATAAATCGTCATTGATCATTAGATTATTGAGCAATGCCACCCGCCGAGTTTCAGATGTACTATCCCGTCGCCAGCCGTTTGACAAGGTCTCGAAGTCCATACAATTTCCTTTCGACGTTCTGATCTTGATTCTTTTCCGAATTTCAAACAAGCAAGATAAGATGTACCATAATTGAACAGACACAACTGAATCGATCAACATCATGAGCTTCAGTGACAAAAATAGAAGCAGAGATAATCTCATTGCAAAAAGGAAAGAAGTCAAGAAAAGAACAGAAAAGGTTCGGGTGGTCCTCCATCTCGATGGGGAGAATTTGCCTCTGCCACACCGAGGTCAAGCCTTACCGTCTTCTTTCATACTCTTTCATTACTGATCCAAGCAAAATTTCCATATTCGATCCGAGAAAGAGTGGCCTCACCCACAGATGAGCTGTTCTCCGCCCCAGTTTCGTGGATCGCATACTAATATCAGAAGGTCGATGGACGGAAGATGCATGCATAACTGAAAGACCATAAGTTTTTCTGGGAGGTGATGGATCGCATTGCAAAGTCCAAAGTGCACGTAAGCCTCGGCTTGCCTCCTCGTCAATCATCCCTGTATCCTCCCCGTACCTGTTCGTACAACAGTACGTCCGTACACTTGCAGGATCTCCTCAGTGCCGCACAGGAAGGAGGTCGAAACTTTCAACTGGGACGTTTCCACAATGCTTTGTCGAGATGTGGCGAGTTCCTGTATCTGGATGAACCTAGAAGGTCACAAGGAAATCTCTCTTTACCATGGTAGCCACACACCGACAGTAAGTCGAAAAAGGGAAAGATAACGACCGCGAAAGAAGAAGAAACGCCACAAACCGACCACCGAACCAGTAAATTTCCAGAACACTACTTCGCATGATCGTCCTTTCACTGGCATGCACTATATTTTCTGACGGTCATGTTGGCACACCCCTCCAATTACTCGAAGCAGCCAATCAGATCTCGCATCGTTAGCGACGATCAGGGGAGCCGAGAGTGGGGCGGAACAAAATAAACATACACGTGCCATTCACCTGAGTCGCCCCTCCGTCATCCCATCCCATGTCTCAAACCCCTCCATTCCAACCACAACCACGGAGACAAACAACCGGCCTTTTGCTCACCTGGGCACACTTCAAGATGAGATGAGGTGTCGATTCGATGATTTGATGCTTGTCCTGCATGCCAAGTTTGTGTTTCTTATCTTTATCTCGCTTAGGAAGGTCATTGATGATCTGCGAACTTGGCATTGCTTGGTATGCAGGGGGAGAGTTCAGGAGCCGAAGGCTTGTGGCGGTGGTGACTTGTGAAAAAAACTGTAACAACGGTGGGAGGGGAGAAGATGAAGGGCGTGTGGGTGGAAATTTCTGATATCTGTCAATTACGTCGATGTGATTCATCTTATGGGGCAATGGAATGCGTTATTGTCGGTATTTCTAAATTTCAACACAGCACGTACCAAAAGATAAGATATCAAACTGTTGTTAATTAATGTGTCAAAATCAAAAAAGGTATGGAATGATCAGCAACGTTTGTAGATCGCGGAGTCTGCCGTTACCAGCCAAACGACAAGCGCCACAAGCTTCGACATCCCTTACATCCCATAGGGCTACTTCAGAGTCTGTAAGACACGACTTAACGAGGAAAAGGAAGGTCAACTTCTTCAAGAGATGTCACCTTGGCTCATGTACTGGCTAACAAAAATACCTTGGAACTCCTTGATTTCGGAGGTAAAGGAACCCTTCCTGTATCAGACCGGTATTCTAGCGGAACTCGTTCATTAAGGGTCAACGGTCCCGACCCCTATCAATGATGGGCAATATCAGACCCGTCAACCTGATTTCCATGTAGTACTTCGGCGATACAGACTATCTGATGAAAAAGATGATAAAACATTTAGATTATATTGCAGCGGGTTTTATCCTAGAGTAATAGGTGTATCCTTCGCACTGAAGTGTATGTCGCCAAAATAAGCCGAGATCTCATCTCCTGTCGGTAGAGACAACCAACAAAACATGCAAGACATATGTCTCACCCCCCTCCTTTTCCACCCCACAACGCCTCACACTTACCTCATCCCGCCCCCACCTCCAAAACATCCAAGACATAATCGCAATCGCCCAGGACGTAGATATCGTCCTGCAATCTGCACGCGCCGAATCTCAAAGCTCAGATACGGGTCTCCACTTCCTTGCACACTCGTCTATTGTCCCCACCGTCCACCTCCCATCTTGATATCCGCCACCCAATCGATCGCCCACTAGACTTTCCAGAACTCCTTCCTGATCGGCACCTTGGTGCACTGACAGGTACTCATGCGTCGCCAAGCCACCATATACCATTCTAATATTCCTAACATCCTGCTTCGGCGTGCGTGCACTTCACACTACACTCTCAAGGCATGAAGCTACGTGAGAGGCTGAGGTAGGGACTCGCCGACGGTCGACACTGGACACACGAACAAGTGTCTCCGAGTGGATGAGATACCCCATCCAATCTCATTACCTGCCTCCTTGGGGCTCTTGGCCCTTTAGCAAAATGCACTTGCTTT
This sequence comes from Cadophora gregata, assembly GCF_030347475.1. Taxonomy (NCBI): domain Eukaryota; kingdom Fungi; phylum Ascomycota; class Leotiomycetes; order Helotiales; family Ploettnerulaceae; genus Cadophora; species Cadophora gregata. The sequence continues at coordinate 1,552,511 of NW_026695940.1, read as the reverse complement.
GCATCTTGTGTGCTGTGAAGTGGCAAGCAGCTTCTACTTCTGGACTGGATGAGATGTGTCTCTCCTTGAATGCTGATCGTTCGGAGGAGGGGTAACATGGGGTTAGGTAGGTAGGTAAGAATGGATGAGCCGGTACTGCTGCTGGATGAAGAGATAGCGAGCGGGAGATGATCATTTATGACATGGGGGTATGAGGGGCAAGCAGATAGAGGAGAGACGGATATGTATATATAAGTCCTCATAACCACCTTTGTTGGCAAAAGATATTCTATTATCCAGGGCACTATTCATCTCACCATTTACCCAACCAGTCTCATTCTCTGTTTAATATTTAACTTACAAGTAAGCTTTTCTCTTTACTTTGGGAACTTGGATGAACTCCTTTGCCTTTCCGGCCACCTAGCCGGAGTTCATCCAAACTCGCAACCATACATCCAAGTCAAACTAACACAACCTCCAGATTACTTTCCTCGGTCTTGACCCACCACCCAAAATGGCACGCTTCACCCTTCTGCTGTCCTTCTTGGCAGCCATCTCCCCTATCATGGCCCACCCCACCAACGGACCCCGCGACACCAAATTCGGATGTGGCGTCGTCCCCACAGAGGAGTTCCTCGCCGTGGCGAAGGACATGGCTGACCAAGAGGCCGCCTCGAAATCCGCATTGGGAGCTTCGGCCCTAGCTGCTGAAGGGGCGGCTGCTGCGGTGATCACGGTGAATGTGTATTTCCATGTTGTGGCTCGCTCGACGGTTGCGTCTGGGGGGTATGTGACCGCGAGTCAGATCACGCAGCAGTTGGCTGTTATGAATAATAACTATGGTGAGTTTGGATGATTTACAAGTCTTGAATTTTCGAATCTCTCAAAAAGTCCGAGCAGGGTTGGGCGTGAGGGACTGTTTTGTCTTGCTTCTGGAAATTGGAAAATGAATTCGAATTAACGAGAACTTCAGCCGCCTCCGGATTCCAGTTCGTCAATGCCGGCACAGACTGGACCATCAACAGCATCTGGGCATCCGACGGCAACGAGCTCGCCATGAAGAAGGCTCTCCGCAAGGGAACCTACAAGGACCTCAACATCTACTTCCAGTACGACATCGGCGGAAACTTGGGATACTGCTACTTCCCCACCTCTGCCCCAGCTGGCTCCAACAACTTCTACGTAAGCTTCCTAGACCTAGCACAACTTCTACCAAAGTGAACAGAATATTGACTGCGAAAATGACAGTTGGACGGCTGTTCCATTTTGTACAGCACCGCACCCGGCGGCTCTGCAACAAATTACAACCTCGGCAAGACCGTAACGCACGAAGTCGGCCACTGGATGGGTCTCTTCCACACCTTCCAAGGCAACTCGTGCACCGGCACCGGCGACAGTATTGCCGATACGCCACAACAATTGTCTGCCTCCAGTGGGTGCCCAACTGGTCGTGATTCGTGCCCAAATGCTGCTGGGTTGGATCCTATCCACAATTATATGGATTATTCCTATGAGTGAGTCTCCTGTCCGACTTTGTGTATATGGAAGAGGTGTGAGGGATGAAAGAAAGAGAAACGGGCTAATGAGTTGATAGCGCCTGCTATGATAACTTCACACCTAACCAAGCTACGCGTATGCTTAGCATGTGGAATACCTACCGTATTTAGATGCATGTCGAAAAGGAGAGGGGGATGTTTTCAATAGCTGTGGAGCAGGGACACGAGTTTGAGATGAATGTGAAAAACTTAGACTGAGATAGGGGAGTTGTACATTGGCCCCTTGAAACCGGGGAGATTTTGTCACTTGGCAATTCTGGTAGATTGGTTTTGGGAACCTTGCATCTTGGAGAAACGGGGTGGGGTATATAGGCCGATTTTTATGAGAGATAAGATATTAACATATATGCCTTAAATTTTGGCCAGTCATGTGCATTGTGGATTTGAATGAGAAATTGACAATCAATGAAGTGCTGGACCCGAATTAGGAGTTGTTCGTAAAGAATATTGTGCGCTGATTGGCGTTGAATGGCGCCAAATCGGCGAAGCTTGTTCACGCGTGAAAATGACTGTTTTGGGTGGAGATTTACCACCAAGGTCCTAGACGAAGGCTCCCTGGCATTGTGGTGTCATGCTCTTTCGGGCAAAAGACCCCTGCCAAGAAACAACAAGCTTCTCCTCTACCCAGTATGTCTCATGTCTCTTTCAAGACAGGAGTCAAATCAAGGTTGGAGATCCGTCTCATCGATCTCGTAGAAAAGGTGGGTCATGTCGTATCCAAGCGGCGCAGGATGTGCGGCGATCTGATTCATCGTCACATTATTCGGGGAATTTGGCTGTACCGTACCTGTGGGTTGCCATGCAATGAAACCGACAATCCCTCAAATGAAGTGTGAAGCGCCGAATTCGCCGTACTTCACGAGTAGAGGTAGTTCGACTTCACACATTTCGGCTCCCAAAGATCTTCCTCAGTCGGCATCCAACGACTAGACCCTTTACCAGGTCGACCAGTTCTGTTTCCAGGAGGGCTGTAGTAAGGAGGTGGTGGATATCTTCCTCCAGGATATCCATATCTCGTCCCGTTTCCTGGAGGTGGTCGACGTAATGAGCGATCCCTGCCCTTTAGGAGCGGCCACATGGGAATGAAACAGCTCTCATCCCAAGCGCACTTCTCTTCACAGCCGATCCATTCCCCTGCCCAGCCTAGCCAAGCCATAAGTTCCTGGATGCCGTTTGTCCAGCGGTGGACCTCAGATTTTATTGACTTCGCAAGACGAGCTTCAGTATCTGAGATGGGAGCTCGGTTGAATTTGGCTTGCCAGAGTCCTTTAACTGCTAGACCGATTTCGATGATGACGGAGCAGATTCCTCCCGTTGTCTCCTCGACTGCCCATTTCAAGAGTGTTTCTTCGGGACCGAGAACAATCCCCTCTTCAGGGTCGAGGAGACGAGTATGCTGAAATCGACACAAAGAATATGTTTTCTCAAACAATTCCGAGCCCGGCTTCCATGTCTCCTCGTCTGCATCCTCCGGATATTCGAAGAAAGGCATAACAAACATATGGGTTTGTTGGTGGACATCGCTCATCCATTCCTGAAGCAGACTGCTATTACTCGTGTGATTTCCGTAATTCTCTAGAGTTTTGGAAAGCTTGAGTAACGGACGGGAATATGTTTGCACGATACTGTTGGTCAAAACCAACCAATCGACCCCGCTACAGCTTTCAATTCCAAGTAAACGATCCCGCATCACACGTTCTGAATTGGTCCTCAGAAGCGCAGCTTCAGAAGAAGTCACATTATCCAGTACATGCTGTCTCCGTCGTCGTGTCAAAGCTTCCAAAGCCGTAGACCTCTTTCCCCGACGAGGACCAGCCCAGAAACCTTCTGCTGTAAGATTGAGGACTTTCTGCTCTTTTAACCTTCTGGCAATACCTTGGCGCTCGAAAGTAGGATTGTAGTAACTCAGGAATCCACATATGTCCGGCTTAACACGAGACTCTCCAATACCTGGTCCGTTGCCTGAAGATCCGTAATGTAACGTGCTGCTCGTATACCAGCCCCAGTTCCTGGTTAGTCGGAAAGGGTCCCGCATTTTTAGATCCCAGTCGAAGTAGAAAGGTGGCGGAGACGAGGTAGACTTCGCGGGCGTTGTTCTTGTAGGTAGTGGAAATTTCGACTTTTCCTCAAGATCCCTAGACTCGAGTTCCTCTGTGATCTTCGTCCTCTCCCGCGGCGGTAGCAACGGCGCAGAAACATTCAAATGCGATACCAGCCGTACGGATGGACTGCTGAAATTACACCAGATCATCTCAAACCCCGCATTCATCCTCACAATCCCTTCATATCCCCACCCCAAACCACCCAACTCCGTATCCCTAATCCAGTTGCACAGTCCTACCGCGCGAGCATATTCGCTCGACAAGGGGTTGAATCCACCATCTTGTTTCCCTGGTCCAGATATGTTCCCCCATATATGCAGCATCTGCGTATCCAACTGCCCAGTTCCGGAAAGAGTCGCAGATTCGCCATCGAGGTAGATACATCTTATGCGGCGAGTTGTTTGGTAAGTGAGCATGTGGGAGTTCTGACTTCCGCCCATGATCCCGTAGGACATTCCTCTGGTCTGTGTTAGCAGAGCTACATCGTGGTATTGGGTAGACTTGCATATCAAAAGCGAACCATTCCGGGCTTGGAGGTAGCTCAGCGTCCATCCTGCCGTGATACAGCTTCGTAAATGCCGGTACCTCGCATGGCACGATGCTGTGGCCGTTGGGAAAGAACGTATTTGGCCATTGTTGGAGGAGGCCGTATACCGAGGCGAAGTAGTGGGGTGCTTCGGAAGAGAAGTTGAGCTTCCACGGACTTGTTTCTACGGCTTCTATTTCGTGGTTGAGGAGTGGGTGTTGCTGCTGAGTGTTTGTGGTTGTAGTGAAGCGGGCGAGGTACCACACGATAGTGGTGATACTAAGGAATATCATGTTGCACAAAGCGGTCAGGATGACTGCGAGAGCAGTCGAAAACTCCGAAAATAGCCATTTGCAGAGGTTATCGCTGGATGGTGTATTGAGTTCAGCGGATTAGAACACCGGCAGAGACGCGTCAGCGCGATAAGGATATGGAAATTGCCACGTGATGCGGATGGCTTCATTTCACTTCCCCCTCTTGGGATCAGTCATTGGCAAGATCTCCTCCCCCTTCAGTAATCATCTGCCAGCCTCGCAACAACAGACGGATTGTTTCTTAATAGTTTTCAATGTTTATCTTGATATAAAACTCAAATGCGTTACACAAAAGCTTCCTCTACCACCTCCTTGGAGGCAGTTTTGATGGCTTAAGGTTCTATTGGGAGCAGTCTCGTGCCTTTTATGGAAGTTCTTATCATTCTTTATTTGCCTACTACTTGAATCTATGTGGTAGGATCAACTTCGGCCATAGCGAGGAAGTATCCTAGTCTTGCACCTGTGCATCATCAGACTTTCTCAGAAGACGATGTCCAATATCACTCTTGGCGCGGAAGGTCTCTCGGCGCCTTGTGAGAGGAGGTGATACTTCCTGGTATATGCTCCAGGTACTCTCGGGCCATCTATGGCACCGCAGTATATCAATCATGCATCTTCAACTTGATGTCGTTGTTGTCTTCCTGTCGTTCTATGGTTTTTTTTATTGTCCGACTACCACTTACTGAATCGACTCTTCTGATTTCCCCAGAATGGATTTGGCTGGAATGATGATCGATCACCAGGAAGCTTCTCCCCTCCAATCAGCAAAGGTGCTGAGTGGTCATCCACGATCGGGGATGGTACTTTCATTTCACCTGCTTCAAGTCAACACAGTCCTCCCTTACCAGGCTGGACAGGAACATACCTCGCATGATCTCAACAGCCGAGACCAAAGGCAACAAAAGTAACAACAGAGGAAGCAGTTGTCCAAAACTCCAATCCTTCTCTCCCGTATCCGCCAGAGTCACAGACGGAGTCCCAAAAGCCTGTGACAACAGAATGACTCGAATCGCAGCACCGATTCCAATAGCTCCCAACACCAGCAATCCCACCAACTGAACAGCCCTCAACCATTTCCGATTCTTCACATGCAAGTACCAGACTCCGACAAGGAAGAAGACGAGTTGGCCAGCCATCACACCAATGGTTCCAGCAATCGATGTCCCAGCATTCGATGGCGCTCCGGTGGATTCAACCTCCCAAACACAGGCGATAGGCAATGTCGGCTTCACATCTCTCATGACCGACATGAGGATGAAGATTCCAGATACGATAGACAGGACCAAGTTTACAAACATGAAGAATTGTCTCAGCCATCTCAGGACCCAGTCACGCTTGAAATCATTCACCAGCGCCAACAAAGTCCCAACATGCGTTGCCGTCGACAGTAGCGACAACATCCAAACGATGAAGAAGTGGTACGGAACCATCGTTTTCATCTTCGCCAGAGCCACGCTCTGGATACCAATACCAGTGATGACCTGTTGATCACTGAGGGACAGGAGGAGCTTCCGCAGCACTTTCGCTTCTGATCCTCGACGTACTTCGTGAAGCACGATGATAATGGACATGATGAGAGAGATGCCGGCTGTGACGATAAATGAAAGAAGAACCTGAAAGACCAGTCAGCCGATTTCCTACAGTGTCGAGAAGAATTGCTATCTTGAGAAACTTACCCCTGTGCCCGCCACACCAGCATCAGTCGCCGTCTCGGTAGGGACAAACGAACAATTGAACGAGTTGGCCATGATGTCAGCCTATGAAAAAGAAAGTATTTGCCGGATTCACAAATTCAAAAGCTCAGCAATCCAGCAACAAAATTCAACAGCAAACAGAATGAAGAAAAAGGGATGTCCTGATTAAATTATCCACACGAGCGATCGCCAGCATACCTAACTCTGGATGGTCCTGGCTCCAAAGTGTGGCGGAGCGGATCTCCCTACAAGGGTCTCAGCCATGCGATCGCGAAGAGCCCTCCTCATTCGCGAGCGAGTCGCGGAGAGTGCGACGAGCTGAAACACACTTGTTTGTGAGATGATGGATCTTGGCTACGTCAATGGGTGGAGGGGTCTCACATATTTTCAGATGTCAGCGAGTCGCTGAGATGGTGTTTGGTGATCCTGTTTGACAGATGGGCTTGAGACTGGATGAACTGCCCAGTGTCTCTGGTTGGGTGAGATGTCACGTGAGATATCTCTCTTTCCAATTCTACTTCATGTGTTTCAACGCTGATCGATCAGTCTGGAGCTTTATTAACTAATAGGATTCCTACGAGAGCATGTGGACGAGCGTCGAGGAAACGATTGAGGTCTCCTGTGTGTCTGATCCGAATATGCGCTGTTGCAGTTCGAGGTGCTCGGCACCACAGCGTGCCCTTTGAAAACCGCCCTGGATATCACTACGGTGGCAACGTGACCATATCCATGGACGATTCTACTATGCCTATGGAGGGTTTGTCTATACCTATCAATAGATAGGATAAACAGGGATCTTGTTATAGATAAAGCCTCTACTTTATAGTAGAATTTTCTATATTATGGGAAGTTTCTCTATAGATATAGACAAAATCTCTATATTTTTAAGGTTTATAAGTAAAAAGTAAAAGAGTGTTTCGTGTGGGAGTAACTTGTAACAGTTGAACCTTATTACCTCATATGATTCTGCTCTCTCGCCCCTCCCCCTCTCTTGCCCTTTCCCCTCTCTCACTTTTCCCTCTCTCTCACTTTTCCCCCTCTCTCACTTTTCCCTTGTTTTCTTTTCTAAGGTAAGTAAGTCTCTCTATATTACAACAGGTCTCTTAACAGTAGGTAAGTCTCTCTACAGTAAGTCTCTCCACAGTAGGTAAGTCTCTCCACAGTAGGTAGGTCTCTTCTCAGTAGGTAGGTCTCTCTATAGTAGGTAAGACGATAATTATAGAATAAGAGGAAAGGAGGGGAGGGGAAAGGAGGGAAAGTAGAAGGAGAGGAGGGGAAAAGGAGGGTGGGGAACAAGAAGAAATATCCATATCTATAGAAATATGGAACTTCCATATCTTTGGAAATATGGAATTTTATGTTTTATTATTGTATGGCACTTTTGTAATAAATATTACAATTCTCCTATAAACGTTAGTGGCCGAACTCTATAAATATGGGGATCTTATCCATAGGAATTTATGGATAAAATCCCTATATTCATAGAATCCGTTGCCACCGTAGTGTATGCGATGCATATTCACAGACATTTCAAATCTCCAGTCATAACATCATGCGTCAGGTGAGCGAAGAGATGACTGACCGGAATGCAGAACCTATTCTTTCACTAATGCGAAGTGGTGGATTCCAGTAAAGTGACTTGGTCTGGATTCTTTGTTCTGTCGTTGAAAATAATGGGAATTGACCCCCCCATTTGTCTCGCGTTCGCGAATACGGCACCCTCACCAAGAGATTCCCCGCTTCTGTATTAATCGAGCAGAATAGAGTGAAGCAAGAGCAAGTGCTCATACTCACCAGATCGGCTTCTTCCTTTTTGTTTACATACCTTCCTCTCTTTGTCGACTCTCCCGGTCATGGTAGCGCACTCTTGAAGCAAAAGTTCTTCGTAGCTCTCAGCCGCTCGAGCCGAGTACATCTTAGTCAATGAGATGCTTAGATGACGCAGGTGTGGATGGGGACGAAAATAATCTTCTGGTATGAGCTTGAGAGTTAAAGTGCTTTCAAGTCAAGATCCTCGTTTCCTCCGTCCCACATTCAGACATTCTTTGTCTTGGGGCCCACGAAATTTTCAGTACCGTTCCTTGATCGAAGTCAAGGTTGACTCATCTCGTGGTCAGTCATTTCCATTCTCAAGTGTTAACACTCATGCTCAACAACAGATGTCTGGGGGGTAGAAGGTGCGGACTTCTACTCGGCTAGATCCTAACCGCTGAGTATGCTCTAAGTCTACCCGCCTCTACCTCTTTATTGTTCTCTCTGTCTCGAAATCATAAGCTCGCTTCCATCCCTATCGCTATCTCATTGTTTTGTCCTTAATGCTCAAGATCCCCTTGTTTCAGTATGCGGAGCTGGTGATCTCGGCAAATTCATTGGATGTGGACTCTTAGCGAGGAAACCCCCTTTGTTTGGCAAGACAAGCGAGAGCAACCCTTGTTCTGGTCAACCCGCAATCTTACAGCCCTGATGTCTTAATGACCAGGACAACAGCCCGTCATTGTTTTCTCGGAACAATAAAACCCTCTTTCTTCAATCAAATAAAGGTTATTGTTCATTGTTCTGGTAGATCCGAACAGTTCCATTCACGTTTCTATAATACAACTTGGAGTTTTCCATTAATAGATTTTTCTCTTCTTCAATTTCCACCAATACTACTACACAATACCGCTACTTGTCTACTCTCTTCAGACCACTTCTAGCGCTTCAGAAATCATCATACTCTACTGCTATCACCACCACCACCAGACGATTTTGAATACCGCAGCCATGCAGTACATTCAGACCATCTTGCTACTCTCCTCTCTCTTGGTTACTGTCTCCGGACACACATACCTTGTCAGCCCAGCTCCATTCCGCGCCAAGGAAAACCCAAACTCCAAGAACGTCGACTTTGACCTTGCATCGCCGCTCTCCGGTGCAGGAGCCTTCCCCTGTAAAGGCGCTCACACCGCAGCTCTCGCAGATCCTACAGGCGAGGGAAAGCCCACAGCAAATTGGAAGACCGGCGAGGATGTTACCTTTACTTTCAGCGGAGGTGCCAAGCATGATGGCGGATCTTGTCAAGCTGCACTGTCGACTGACTCCGGTGCTTCATGGAAAGTCCTTCATAGCTGGGAAGGCGGATGTCCTCTTTCATCGGTATCATTCAAGGTACCTGGCGACGCTCCTACGGGAACAGCGCTCGGCGCATGGACATGGTTCAACAAAGTCGGCAACCGCGAGATGTACATGAACTGTTTTGCGGTCGACATCCAGAAGGGCAGCGGCGGATCATCAGCTGCTCCCTTCTCCAGTCGTCCCAACTTGTTCGTCGCGAACATTGGCACAAACACCTGCCAAGTTCTCGCCGGAAAGCAAGCCAGCTTTCCAAATCCAGGACCTGATGTCACCGGAACTGGAGACGCCGATTCTCTCTCTGGAGAATGCGGTGCATCTTCAGGAGGCTCTCCACCAGCCGATGGAAAGTCTCCCTCACCAACCGGTGCGCCGGCTGGAGATTCTGGTCCAAAGCCTACGACCATTCTCAAGTCAACCACCAGCGTCGCAGGATCACGTCCTTCCGGATCCGTATCATCAGGCCCGCAAGCCTCACCTCCCGCAGGAGGAGTCACGATCACCCCTATTGCAGGATCTTCTGGCTCCACAGCTCCTGCCGGAGGCATCTCCATGGACGGAACATGCGGCGGCGCCACGGGCCAAAAGTGTGCGGGCATGAACTGCTGTTCTTCATCAGGCTTCTGCGGTAGTTCTCCAGCTCACTGCGGAACAGGATGTCAGCCGGCATTTGGAACATGCGCTGCGCCTAAGATTCGGGGTCGTGGGGTGAATGTCTCCCGGAAGAATTAAGCGTGTCTTTTGATGGTCGTGCTTGTCCTCTTCACAGATACCCATCATGACAGTAAAGTTTGAGGCTGGACCTCAAACTGTCATTCGTGATTGTACAAAGAATCTTTCCTAAATAATTTTGTTGATACGGGGCTTTTGGGAACAGGACTTCAGAGTTCATAGAAATAGACGGAAAATTAAATGCCCCCCTTTTGGGACTAGAAACACTTTAAACTTGCATATGAGACTCGAAATACACAGTGATTAATGGGAGAATACTAAACGGAATACAGCGCAAAAATCACTTTGGTTATCAAGCAGAGCCCATCCTCGAGTAGCACGGAGTACGGAGCTAGTCCTACAGTAGCAAACCTACCCTTCTCTCAGTCAGTCTTTTACCCCCTGTCAGTACCTAATATATATCCCTACATCCAGAGACGCATCTCGTAGCGAGATTGATCGTAAGTAGCACGAGTTCAAGCAACTTCAAATCGTCCAACTCTTCATAGAAATCAAGTCATTCTCATTTCAATGTATCATAAACTTCCTCCGAATACTCCAACATGTCAACTCCGAAAGGAACATTCACATCATCGCCGCCCTCTGGGCTCACAAGAAACATCCTTCTGCAATGCCATGGACATCTTCCTCCACGTACTACATGAATTTCAATTTTCCTTTCATTCTTTAACCACAAGTAACACGGCATTGGAGATAAGGTGGTGCGATGGACAAAATATGCCTTGCGCCCAATCTCTTACTGGCTTTGTTCATGTTGTCCTACCATCGTGATTGTGTTGGTTGTCCCACCCTGGTAATTGTGTTGGACAAGGCGATAAGTGACGCACTTTACGGTACGTAGATCCGCACCGCCGGTTATGTGTGTTTGGAAAGTTTGGGACGATCCAAATGTACGACCTTGAGGGTGCTGGAGCCGTCCTCGAGTTGACAGAATCATTAATCACTTAATCAACCACCTGATTCATAATAGTCGTGATGACAGCCCGCCTTTCCACGATCGCCGTTTCATTAGTTTAATGAGAGACAAGCGGCAAAGATTCAACATGCGCCTCATCAACACTTCATCTCTGGACATATTCGAATTTGCACCTAAAAGCATCCCGCCATATGCTATACTGTCCCACCGATGGGATGAAACGGAGCTTAGTTTGCAAGATCTGAACCGAGAAGACCGCGATCAGTTGCCTGGATTTTCCAAGATACGAGGTTGTTGTAATCAAGCTCAGCACGAAGGGTTGGAATGGGCGTGGATTGATTCGTGCTGTATCGACAAAACGAGCAGCGCCGAGTTGTCCGAAGCGATCAACTCTATGTTCCAATGGTACAAGAGCTCGAGGATTTGCTATACCTATCTTGCAGACGTGTCTGATGGGGTGTCTGATATACGAGCGGGTGGACACCAATTTTTGGCTTCGCAGTGGTTTACCAGAGGCTGGACACTACAAGAGCTCCTTGCACCGAAGTACTTGATGTTCTTTGACTCTGAATGGAATTGCATCGGCGCACGGAATGACTGGCAAGCAAAGGACCCAACCATCAAGCTCGAAAAGCTCATAGAGCAGGCAACTGGGATCAAGAACTTGGCTGGCTACAACAACGCATCCGTGGCATGCAAGATGTCTTGGGCAGCAGGTCGATCCACTACGAGAGAGGAGGATCGTGCCTTGATGGGACTTTTTGGGGTCAATATGCCTCCTCTTTATGGCGAAGGACCTAGGGCATTTCACAGATTGCAACTGGAGATCCTCCGCGAAACAGACGATGAATCGATTTTTGCATGGGCAGATCCTCAGGATCTTAGCGGGAGTCTTTTAGCACCTTCTGTAACTGCATTCCAATGCTCTGGCGGAGTTGAAAGAATGGAGCATCCACTTGTTCGGGGTGGAGGAAAGAACTCGCAGTCCTATGAGCGACCACCTTACAGTATGACCAACAAGGGAATTCACTTTCCAGGTCGTGCGTTGAAAATTTTTGATCGGAGCGACAAGACACATTCTGAATCCGAGGACTTTTCTTCTGCAACAGTCCCTATTCACTGCACAGACACTTCGCTGGGACATGGTAGACTGCTGTGTCTACGCCTTGAAAGGGTTAATGCCGCAAGAAAACAGTGGGTAAGGACAAATTCAGACAGTCTGCTTTCGTTGAGCTAAAGTGAGCAAGAAGACCTTCTGGGCGGACACCTTCATGATTGGGAAAGCTTCTACATACGCCAACTTGGACGATACGAATCACCATTCCAAGGACCATTCAAAATCATGCTATTCATCGGCGAACTCAATCTTCAAGGCTATGAGTACAGTGATTATTCGATTGACGAAAGCCTCTTCATGCAGGATCGCTACAAGCTGACACAACTCGAAGGTGCAATACGATTCGATATTGTATCACTTCTCATGAGTGGTCTGACAGCCGCAGTTATGTTCAGCAACAAGGATAGCCAATGCATTTTCCTCGTCTTCAATGTCGTGGATTTTCAGATTTCAATCAGACTTTTAGGGCCATTCGTCGATCGTCAAAAGACTCTACCTGGGAAAACTGGACGGAATTGGGCCATTTTCGATGACTATTTTCGGCAGCCAACCTGGAGGAATCGTTCTAGAGAAACATTTCTTAACTGTGAGAGTGAGAAAATAGTACTTAGAGCATATCTTCGACCAATTTGGGTGGAAGGGGAACAAGGGTATTGTATTGAATTCAAAGTGGCTGGGAAATGATCTCCTCAACAATCACAAAGTCATGTTGTGAGATGTTAATGACCTCAACATACTGATGGTAAGGACTTTTGTGAAGCTGAGATGTCTGCCGATGGTGCTCTTGAGAGGGATGAGTGTTGCGTTGGTGGTCGCTTCAGCGAAGACAGTTCCGAGGACGAAGAGGTCGTCGATATTGGTAACGGCCAAGGTACTGCATACTATTCCTACCGGCTGGCTGACTGCATGGCTTCTGAGAGGAAGGTGAGCGGTAGAGTAGACCGTATTGAGCGTATGGGAGCGGAACACTGCTGTACTTATTGACTTTTGAGGGGGGGATAGCAGTTCAATTTGAGAATGGCAATCGAGGGGAATTACAAAGAGGTGTAGATAAATAGAAACGCAAACTTTTCAAGAATATGAGTACCGGGAAGGTTACAGAAATCCAGATTTCCTGCCATTGCCGTCAGCTGGGTGAGCAGTTGACTGGCTGTTCTTGCCAGGTCGCTGATATGAATACGTCTACCACAACCCCTACTATGAAATAGAGCGTTCTGTGTATCGTGTACTGAATGCCGGGCGCGGAGGATGCCATCTTTTGATTTATTCTACCGGATATCATTTTGGGATCGATAACATAAAATATCTGGCGTCTACCGTAATATGACTGAAATATCAAAACGTATCTATGGATCACGCACCTTAGTCGTTTACTTTGGTCATATTAAGAAGCAAGTTTTAAGATGACAAAAGAAAAATATGATACAAGACAAAAGGAATAAGTCTGTTCTCACCGCCCACTAGGTACCAGACTCTTGCTTATTCTCAACTCCAGCTTTCCTAGACGAGTTTCAGTCGATGATGGATTGCATTTTGAGCTCCTGGCCAGCTAAAAATGGCTTCGATTTCTCGCCGCAGAAAACCAATTAGTACAACTATAACGCAAATTCTACTCTCAGAGTATGCATCACTCCAACCTATCAAAGGCGTTGATTTCCACCGTGCAGCGCAAGACTTTTTGTTGTTCTCGCTAATGCAGGTCAGACCTCCTGCCAAGTCTGACGGCGGCTTATGCAACAGACGAAAAGCCACAAACTAATCGCAAGCTAGAGAGAATACGAGCTCTCGGAGCTGCGAAGATGCCAGTAGGTTAGAGGTCCCTGTGGTGCTCAGATGTTGTTTTTGCTGTGCGCAGAGCGAAAACGCCAGACTTGCGTTCTGTTGGCTCTTCATGGACTGAACTTCGAAAGGACACAACACCAGCGAAGATAACCATGAGTATTACTTACCAGAATACTACTGTATAAAGCAAAGCCCCGTACGAGACCAGTCTCAAGTTATACACCCTGACTATTGATCAGGTCATGATCCTCAAGAATGTGGGGACTTCACCATGCTCTGCGGGAGATCTTCGAGCATTGCGGAATTTTCCCCAGCTGACTATCGATGCGGGAAGTAGCTTAATCAGGCAAATCCAAGGTTCAAAAGCTCGAGCACATCAAATCATCATCGGTGTTGTGCACAGGGTCCCCGCTAAATGGCGTCTTGTACCTGAGCTAGAAGACGGGATGGCAGCGCGAATGTTTAAGCTTCTTGGCTTTGACAGGGTCAGAGCCTCAGCTATGAGCAAACTACTGAACCGAGATCCGAAGAGAGGTGGTATTGACTGCAGGGGCGTATTTTTGGCGCTGTTCTCAAGGAGATGTCTTTCAGATGCCAAGGTCAACAGCGGGGTCAAAAAGGTTGGAGCGCAGGATGGGGATGGTTCTTAAAGACCTCCAGTGACCTCCCTTCTATTTTCTCCTCTTCATCCCTCTTTCACTCGTTCACTAAATTCTACTGGGTTCATAATTACAAAGATGAAGTCCTCAATCTTGATTTTATCTTCGCTCGCTTGCCTCTGGGATGTTGCTTCTGCTCAAGCTCCACCTCCAAGTACTAAAGGTGTTTGCTACACACAAAGAGGATTCTTTCCTCCTAAGACTGTGAAGACGATCAACAGGGTTGCAACCAACAATGTGCAATTAATTGAAACCACTGTAAGCAGACCACAATCACTCTTCTGGGATTCCACACTCGCTGACTTCGCTCAAAGACATACACTCCTTCCGTGACAGTTCAAGCTCCACCAGTGACCGTCACAACGACAGTAACAGAGCCATCAACCTATACACTCTCTCAAATCACAGTATGTGCACAACATAATCGCCACGTGAGAGTTTTACTGACAAGTGTTAGAACACCTACACAGCAACTGAATACACAGGAACAATCGTCACAATCTCCTCAGCAATAGCAACAAGTACTCAGGTGGACACATCTATCACAACCTCGACAACTAGTGTCTCTGTAACCGAGATTCCCACAGCCGATGGGTTCAAGCCCGTGCAATCCACTCTCCCCGGATCAGCTCAAAAGAAGCGAGACACCGCACCAATTTCCCGAATCAGGCGAACCATGTCCTCGCCACTTGAGAAGCGGACTTTCTCCATTTGTCCTGCGCTGCCAAAGAAGAATCTTAAAACTCCAGCAAAGTTGACATTCTTACATCCAATCTCCGTCACATGCTACAAAGTAGTGACGGTGTATACTGTCAGATACGTGACTAGAACGGCGAGGATACCGGCAACTGTTACTCTTCCACCGGGAGTCGTGACTAGCGGTGTTACGTCTTATGAGACTATCACTACTACTGTTCCAAATGGTATTTTGCTTTCCACAATGGCTAGCTGTTTTGGACATTTCGCTAATTTTCATCAGCCTCGACGACTACTACTGTCTATATCAGCTCAGATGGTACGACGACTACATACTATACTGCTTCCACAACTACCACAACGACCGTAAGTAATGTTCGTTCTTATCCTTGCCTCAAAACTAACTCCGCCAGGTAACGGCAACCGAAACCCGGGCACTCTCCACATCATACGCTGCCTGTCGAGCAGACAACATCGCCGGCGGGGTAAACAATGAAGGAATCTGGGAAGTACACATCAGCAGCGGCAGTGCCGATCCCGCCAATGTCCCGTACACCAACGCCGGCACCGCCATCGAGTGCTGCACATCTTGTTTCGAAAATGCAGACTGCGCGAGTTATGTGTATCAGGAGATTGCGCCGAAGGGCCAGCAATGCTTGATTGTGCTATTAAATCCAGGAACATGTAAAGCGCCGGGAAGTTATGGATTGGGTGTTAACACCGGTGGCGGATACAAACCTGGTGAGGGATATACGGTGGGTAATGGGTATTGTGGAGTTGTTACTGGGGTAAATGATGCTTGAGGGGAGAGGAGAAAGGAGGGGAGGGAGAGAAAAAAGTGAGGTTGAAGTATTGGTAATGATTAATTCAGGATCCATCCAGATCATACGTGTTATCCCAGAACTTGCTCTTACAACCGTCATATTCTATGAAATCAAGGCACGACTATACGATCATAACGCGGCCGTATCAAGGGGAGGGATAAACGCCAAAAGAGACACACAATCACACCACTCTCTCTCACATCAAAATGAATATCCACTTAACTTCCTCAAATACTCGAGCACCGCCATCCCACTCAAAACAACCATAACCTCCCACCCATCTCCACCGCCCTCATAATCCTCGATCTCCAACTCCCCCCTCTTCCCCCCATACCAGCAATGATGTCTAAACCTCGCCAGCACCCTCCCCGTCTCTCTTTCTGTCATCTTCAAATGCAGATAATCCAGCTCTCTTTTCAACACTCCCATCCCCTCAATTGCATGCGTGCGTTTCCAATTGAATGTTCTCCCACCGAGACTTCCGCCGAGATCGATACTTAGCTCGAAACAGTTGGATTTGAGTGTTTGCCGGCAAAATATGGACTCCCAGGTGGAGGATTTGGAGTCGGGATCGCCAAAGCAGATTTGGATGGGGTTGGAAAGGGAGATGAAGGGGAGGATACAGGTACCGAGGATTGGGTTTGGATTTGCGTCTGAGGAGGGTGAGGAAGCATCGGATTTGGATGTAGCTAACGAGTTTGGTGCGGAGGATGCGGAGCGCATCACGATGCTTTGTTTGGTAGACTTGGTGAAGAGTTCTTTGGTGAACCAGCTGAGGTCGAGCTCATAAAATGGACTTGTGGAGCCGGTTGGTGTGATAGTGGCTTTGGTATGGCTTTTGTTGGCCAGGCCAACTGTGAATGTTTTGGTAGGCATCGTGTTGGAGCTCCACTTACTTGAAGCTCTGATTAAATTCCTCCTGAGTATCGCGTAAGTCTCTTAGTTCTTCACGATCATTAGAATCCCAGTCTAATAGAGTTGCTGATAATTATCGTCTTATGTGTTTGATATCACGAGGAGAGATGAAGGCCACAGCGAGCGGGCATAGAGTCGGCTTTTATTCCCCGAATCTTATTCTGCAGTGTTACGGAATCTCTAGCCAAGCCCAAGAGGCTTCCTGTATGGCTGGGTTGTGGGGCAATGCAGTGCCAACCTTCCAGCCCTACGATGGCCACCAATCAGTGGAATGTATTTGATCTTGGAAATGTAGTGTTGTTGCATGAGCGCTCCATGACGCTTCTTTTAAGGAGTAACCATCTTGGCTTGGGTTTTCTGTGGATAGAATCCGATAAATAGATACGGTGACATCAAATGGTGGGCTTGGGTGTTGATAGCGTCTGGGCTTGGTCAACCGGCTCTGCCGGGTGCTTAGGCTCGGGAGAATGTACATCAGTTGAGAATATTTTAGATCACAGAGATTTAAGGAATTAGGATCGAATGTCTTCTTTTACGACTTAGTTTATTTCGTGGAAGAAGTTGAGGAAGTGTTGTGATAGCTGCTGCGGGCAGGGCCGAAGTGCCTGGCGCCTTTGATGAATAGTCATCGAGCCGCCGCATGGCCACAGCTAGAGATAGAGCTTCAAACTAGTGGGTAATAAATCAAATAGTCTTTTGAGCCTTCATATTATTGCAGTTAGTCTCCTCGGCCATCTCATCGCGGTCCGGTTCATTCGATTGTAGCTTGGGAAAAACATTGTTGACGTGCAAAGCGGAGGAAAACGGGGGCGGGGTAAGTGGCGCGAAACATGAACAGACCATTTCTGAATGATCATTTCTATGAAAAACAGTGATGGTACTTTCCTTCAACATCAGATATACTTTTCAAGTCTTCGATGATCTTGTATTCATGACATTGCGCTAGCTCAAGTGTAAATTACGCTCTGTGAACACGCCACAATACCAGATGAGAAGTCTACAGTTGTCCATCTGTCGCTCACTCACTGTTGGGCGGCAGTGTGGATCTGCGTCACTGTGTTTCTTTTGTTCAGAATGTTACATTCAGTAAGGCTGTTAAGAAGAGGGATAATTGGGGTCTCGCACTGACGTCCCCGCAGCTATTGACAGCGACGAATTTGTTGCCTCGCGCGTTCTTGTTTCAGGATACTACGAGTATGAGGACGAATCGTAAACTGTATGAGCTGACGATGGGGCAATTCTCGAGAGAGGGGCTGACTGCTTCGCAGTCATCCGTGTATGAAGTGAAGAATCGGAATTTGAGGTGTTATGCGATTGGTAGCAAGTAGTAGCAAATTGAAAGGGCTAGTCTGTCGGCCTCGCCTAAATGTAAACATTCGAGGAACCATGCCGATGATTCAGTCTTGATGGCAATCGAAAGCCAAAAGAGCAGCTAAACTCTAAGATAAGCAAGTCGGTTTTCTTATGCAGGATCGCAGTCACAGCTAGAATGCTACAAGAAAAGATTTGTCATCTTTTCGTTTGGCGCTGAAATCCTGCAGGCGTTGGTACGCTTCGTCAAATTGCATTCCTCTCCATAGCATGAAAATTTGTTATTACTATCGATGTAACATGACTGCAATATTCAATACACTTTCAGGTCAACAATCCGAAGAGAAATATTCAATTTCGGATAAGTAAGTGAGCAAGGAGGTCAGCGAGGGGGTTGATTTGATCCACCCACAAACTATAGAAAAAGATTGATTTATGTGGCATCAAAAGTATAAAAGGTCTAGACTATGTATTTTGTTTGGAAGATAGACTCCTGTTGTCATTTTCGAGCCTGGGCTGGTGAGCGGCGTCGGGGTCGTATGGGACTGACATGTTTAGAAATAGTGGGGGATATCGTTATCCCACTGTTTCAGTGCGAAACTCATAGAGCGAAGTGCGATATTGGACTTCGGCATTGGAAGTGACGACCACTGGACAGATTACCCCAATGTACCAGACCTTCCAAGGAAGACCTTGCCAACACAGGAGGCAAGCTCATTCTACATTCATCCGCCTGTTTCGCTGATTAGAGAAATGCTGCTGCAGTGACCCAAGGCAGAGCTCCCTTACCCTGCGCAGTAAGATTCACGAACCTCGTGCACTTAAATGAAGCTTTTACGACTCAATATCAATCTCTATCCAGATTTTGCCACGCTAAATGTGATCAGTCGGGATAGCGGAAGCTCATGCATTAATAACGGCTCCTTTCGGATAACATTTCATGAACTGCTAAACCAACATTCGTTCATCCTGAAGCAAGAATAGAATCAGATTGATACGCACGGGATGGAAAATGCACCCTGCAGACCCTGTTGCAACAACGGGGCTGTGGGCTTTACTGGTCGGTGCGGGCAGCCGTCTCGCCTGAGCCACTCGAAACCAACACTGACTCTACGGCACAGCAGGTGTAACAAATAGGCTGCTGGCACCCATTCTCTTTAATGAACAGAAAAAAAACAAATGCACATCGTCTCCTCCTCATCCAAAAAATATATTTCTGTCGCACTTGCCATTGAAGTCCTTTATTTTGATTGAGAGGTTTGCCGAGCCCGAACGAAAGCGCGACCCGAATTGGCGAGGCTGGCGAGGCTGAAAAGGAGAGAAAAGGAAGGCAAGGACTATGTCGCAACGGCATCATTGCGATCCTTCAATACCTCATGCTCGACTCTCGCAGACATTATCTGCTCTCCCACAATCTCTACCTATGAACGATCTCATTCAGCCTCCGCAATTGTCTATCTCTACCCAGATCCCATACCACGATGACCCCGCACACGATGAGCATTCGCCCTCCCAGCCACCGGGATATGAGCCTATGTATGACTACCTGCGATCACATCAACGAATATCACTACCTCTCCCAGACCGCGAATGTCCGAATACCTCAGACCAGTCAATTCCACAAGACGAATATCATGATGAGCCGTATATCGTAGCGATCGGTGATAACGATACAACACAACCTCCGCCACCTTCTTACAATGAGCTATACCGCCAGAATGAGCAAGAGATGGATAGAATAATGCGGCAATTTGATATGGATGGGACACCTGCAGAGCAAACGGAGGAGATGGTGAAGTGGGTTGTTGCAATGCTATTGATATGTCTCACGATAGCGGCAGTGGGAACGGCGTTCAATTGGGGTCGGCCGAGCTAAATACGGGTTTGCGGATTTGTCGATATTGATACCCTGGGATTTTTGCGAAGAGCGCATGGTGTTTGGAGTTTTTAAATCGGGGAATTCGTCTAAGACTTGGAACAGGGCTGGGAGAAAATGAAATAAAATGCATTTTTTACCTCTCATTTCCAGCTTCTATGCCATTAAGCGTTTTCTTGCCGACGTTTCTTCGTCTTGACGCAACAGTTCGTGATTCGGTTCCCCTAAACAATGTTGGCTGTAATCTCCCTGCAATGGCAATTAGGCTGCTGTCAGCCTATCGCAGCCTCACCGAAATAATTGTCGAGTATTGGTTGCAGATTACTCAGCCTCTTATCATCACCAACCACACCAGGAGTCTCGTCGTGAGGTTTCCTACATCTCTTCCTCCTCTCCAAACTGTTATTCTTGTCATCACCGCTTCAAACCCAGGAGTCCGCTCTTTAAATCGGCTTTATAATTGTTTGTCAATGAACACCATGGCTTCGACAACTGAACTTTACCACCATGCACCTTTCACAGATGTAAGATCAATCAGACTGCTCTTTCTTCAGCCTGGCCAGTTCGACGATGTTATCAATGTTCGGCTGAAAGTTTTCAGTCTCGATGATCTTCCACCATACTGCGCGCTATCTTACGCATGGGGTCCTCCTCCCCACACGACGCCGGTCTCGTGCTATGGAAAGAAATTGCTGGCTTCGGAGAGCTGCGTCGCTGCCCTACGAAGGCTACGAGACACGATTGAGGAGAAGGTGCTATGGATCGATGCCATTTGTATCGATCAAACATCATTAAGTGAGCGAGGACACCAAGTGAATTTGATGTGTGGTGTGTACTCGAAAGCCGAGAGGACTTGGATCTGGCTGGGAGAGAGCACGCCAGAGACAGACTTCATGATAGATTTCCTCGGTGATTATCACAAGGTACTGGATGCGACGAAAGATTATTTTCCCGGGTCTACCGATAACTTACTCCTCCTAGAAATAGAGAAACTGAAAGGTCAGTGCTGAGATACCATTATCATACTTTGACATTTGAGTTAATACAGATGCAGCAGAGGAACGGAGACTCTATGGCGTAGAATGCGCCACCCTTTTTGATTTACTCATTGGAAAGCCTTGGTTTTGCCGCGTCTGGACAGTTTAGGAATATACATTGAGTCGAGACTCACGAATCATTTGCGGCTCCAAGCAAATGCCTATATCTTATATCTTCGAGGGTTGGGTTTCAATACTCAAGATACGACCGAGTAATGGTGAGCCCAACTACGCTCCCGGCCTACCATCATATATAGCCTTTGCAACGCATTTCCAGGATGTTTAGGACGCAGTTCACGAAGGTAGCATGGAATCTATTAGGCTCACCAACTTGCTAATCGCAGGGTGAGCCCTGGAGGCGAGCCATGCAAAAGACGCTGTGTTCGGGTTCCATGGAATATTTGAGAGATTTCAAATAAAAATCCCCCCATCAGATTACACAAAGACAGTTGAGGTTATATTTACAGAAGCCACGAAAGCAACAATAGAATATGACAAGGCACTTGATGTACTCCTGCAGTGCTCCCAAGCTACAGTGCTGACCGAGCTTCCATCCTGGGTTACGCATTGGTCATCGAAAGGAAAGCATGGGCTCCAGATATACCAGCCTGAAGTTGATATCTTCAAGGCTAGTGCCGGTAGCGCCGGCTGGTTCCATTTTTTCAGCGGTAAAGACAAGATTCGCCGAGCTCAGAATATCTTGTCCGTCAGAGGTGTTAGCATTGATAGACTGGAGTCCTGTGCTCCCGTAATGTTCTCCGAACACCTTCGGAGAGATTCTAGCTCGGAGAAGCTGTCAGATGAATCTAGACACCCCTCTACACGCGATGTATTGTACAAAATGATCGAAGCCTGGATGACAGCCATCTGCGACTGCTCGTTATATCCAACGGGAGAGCATGCACTTCAGGCATTTAGTCGCACCTTGGTTTTTGATCAAAGTCGGAACTGGTATTGGCAGGATGTATATCCAGGATTCGACGTTGGCAAGGGATTCTCCCACTGGATGCTCTCCTATCTATCGGAGTGGCCTCATTCTGACGCCAGAAATCATGAGGGAGAAGCGAATTTCTTCGTCACAGGGATCCGAGACAGCCTCTTCAAGCGAATTGTGCAAGAGGCTATGGAATCTATCCAAACGGATGAGGAGACGTGGTATTTGCAGACAAGTTTGGAAGGAAACGAGGATGCACTCATTTTTCAGGACTTAGCGATGATGTGTACCCAAGAAACCTCTTTTTCCACTACGGTAAAGGGTTACATGGGGCAGGGTTTGCAAGGAATTAAAGCAGGTGATGAAATACTTCTCGTGGCAGGTGTTTCGAGACCTTTGATTGCTCGCAGGATGGGCGAGAGATATAGGCTGATAGGACAAGCATATGTGCATGGGGTTATGTATGGGGAGAAGTGGCCTGTGGATGAGAGCGAGTTGGTGGATATTATGTTTCAGTGATGCTTTGCTGTGACTGGATCGCATCGAGCGAGAATTCCGAGCCATGCAACTCAGGCTCGAACTGGGGGATCGAGATGTTTTACCTTGGAAGCGGGGCCGAACAGGCGCTGAGCTGACATCTTGGAGATCTTAACTGCAATGGTAGTGCGATGCTACTGTCAGTGAATGGTCCACTTCAGCGGTCTTTCTTCACATGATATGCGCCGAAGTGCCAATCTCACAAATGAGTCTCGCATAATAAAGATATTCTCGCCAAAGATTTGCTTCGGGACCACCTTGTTGACTTCGCTTAAAGCCCAGGTCCGACAACAAAATCGGCCGTGCAAGTGAAGGACATCAGGGACGTCTAAACTGCGAGGTAATTTTCCAAGATTTTGGCTGATAAATGATGCTTCCGTTTCATTTGCGACAGTCCCAACCTCGATTCGTGCGAGACTAGCTTCAGCGGTCTGAAGTCAGCATCAACACTTGACTATAGATCGGCATTACCATGCGCAAGTTTGTACTTTTATGTCACACATTAGTATCGATTCATCATGAACTGATACTCGATTATATAAATACCAATACATATGTCGGAATGGTATCCGAATGAAGCCCGAAAGGGACAAATAGCAAGAGCAAAAGCTGCCACGTGACACTCGCATGTACCTGCTCATTCAGCCTTAGTGCGAAGAGCTGTGAAAGCTGTAATTCCGCCCTGCGTTTCCTAAAGATAACAACAGTCCCAGTCCGTCAAGCCTCTTATCATCAACCCCGCGTTGTGTACGATTCCCCTCTCCTATCCCACGCTGGCGGCTTGGTCTGCACTCCCACTTGGCCATGTTAATAGCACTCAATATATCCTCATCAAGCTTCTCCTTCCCCTCCACGAGATCAATTTGGAAAGTCTCATCTGCAGCTAATTGCTCACGATGGCAGCAACAGTAACCACAGCTTCTGGTGCTACATGGCAAGAGGTTGCAGCAGACAGACAGAAACACCGAGACGCAACAATTGTCGCCATTGAACCTCCCTTACCAGAAATCAACGATATTCCAATTAATACAATTCCGCTGGCGAAGAAGTACCTCACGGCAGAAGAGATCAAGATCACCGAGAGCTATGTGGAAGATCTCGTTGTTCAGCTTGCAAACGGAGAGATCAGTTCTACAACTGTTATCAAAGCATTTCTTCGCCGTGCAGCACTTGCACAGAAAGCTGTTTGTCCAAATTCCTCTTTCTGTACTCACATACTAACTATTCCAGACGAATTGTATCACGGAACTCCTTCCCGCACGAGCCCTCGAGCGCGCAGCCTTCCTCGATAAGTATATTGCCGAACACAAGAAGCCTATTGGTCCTCTACATGGTATACCAATCAGTGTGAAAGAGCATGTTGGTATGAAAGGGCTGGACTTAAATGCTGGATTCGTTGCTTGGGTCGGGACTGTGGCGGAGGAGGATGCGCATATCCTGCAGATATTGTGGAGGGCGGGTGCGGTGTTTTATGCGAGGACTACACAGCCGCAGAGTTTGATGCATTTAGAAACGAGTAGTAATCTATACGGGTAGGTATCTGCTCTGGGTTCGGAATGAAAGAAGGGTTGGGGTATGCTGATACCAGAAAGTGTTACCACAAATCCGTTCAATTCGACTCTAACGAGTGGTGGATCGTCGGGTGGCGAAGGAGCTCTGCTTGGATTTCGAGGCAGTTGTTTGGGTATTGGGACGGATATCGGAGGCTCGATTCGAAGTCCTGCTGCAAATAATGGTTTGACCGCGCTCCTAGGCATTGTCTGGAACTTTGATTGACTGTCAGTGTAGGAGTCTATGGCATGAAACCTACATCTGGTCGACTACCCATGGCGGGTTTTTCTGCTACTATGCTCAGCGCAGAGCACATAATTCCTACTGTCGGACCACTTTCCACGAGTCTCAAAGGTTGCAAGTTATTCATCAAAACTTTGATCGACAATAAGCCATGGTCGAAGGAACCCTCCCTCTTGCCATTCCCTTGGAAGTCAGAGGATTTCTTCAAAGGTAGGAAACTGAAAGTCGCTGTACTTTGGGATGATGGTGTCGTGAAGCCACATCCGCCTGTGACAAGAGCTTTGAAGCAGGCTGTTGAAAAGCTCAAGGCGAGCCAAAATGTGGAGGTCGTTGAGTGGAAGCCTTTCGAGCATAATATCGCCTGGGAGATCATTGCAAGTATCTGGGTTTTGCCGTTGAAAATGCATCTGACCATTTCTAGGCAAATCTCTACTTTTGCGACGGCGGCGGAGAAGAAAAGGCTGCTACAGATGCATCATCAGAACCATTGCGTCCTCTAACAAGACATATAATCCATGATAATCCTCATATGGAGCACCATACCATTGCATCCATGTGGGCTGCGACCAAGCGACGGGATAAATACTGAGCCGATTATAACGCGGTATGGAACGAAACTGCGACATCTGTAGGACCAAACGGAGAATTTGAAGGCACCGTCGACGTCATATTAAGTCCAGCTGGTCCATCAGCAGCCCCAAAAATTGACACCGCGAAGTGGTGGGGATACACGAGTCAGTGGAACTTGCTGGATTATCCAGCTCTGATCTTTCCCGTCGATAAAGTCGATGTTGAGAAAGACGGTGAAAAGGTCACCTATGAACCTCGAAACGACAAAGACAAGTACACCTGGGATCTATGGGAGAAGTTCGGCGCTGAGGGATACAAGGATGCCCCTATCAGCTTACAGTTTGTTGGCAGACGGTAGGCGTTCGCCTCATTTTGAAAACCATAGCCGGCGGTGTACTGACGCCATACTCTACAGGTATGAAGATGAGAAAGTCATCCAGGCCCTCGAGATCGTGAAGAGGGAAGTGACATTGCCGTTTGTGGATTATCTGGGATGATCCTTGAGGGTCCTCGGGAATCTCAGATCACGTTCGCAACCGTCACACTTCATTGAAACCTAATACGCATTCTTGCCATGGTGGCGTTGTGTAACCCCAGGATGGTCAAGTGGCTGAACCTACAACAGCACAGACTGGCACTTCGTAGCTAAACCTTCTTATGGTGACAGCTGCTGTAATGCGCTTTAGCCGCATTTTCTCACTCAAGCCACAGGTCGCCTCTACCTTCCCGTATAGCTCTGATTCGGTGTACTGCACTTCATTTGATTTTGTTGGTGGCGGAGCCCAATTCGTGTCAAGTCATTCGCAATGTCTCTAATGCTCACTTGACCAAACCCAGTTCCTCAAGTATCTGCAGCTCCAATCACAGCACAATAGCACCACCACGCACAATTCCCATCCAATACATTTCTTCAGCCTCGCAAATCACCCATGTACTTATTTTCTTCCATCTCTCCACAATTTAAATCCAACTCTCCTCTCACCGACCATTCGCAGATCTCTTATCCCTGAGTCGTGTAAGCGAGGCGAAACAAATGGGAACAATTCTGCACAGTACCCCGCACTGGCGCTGGCTGGGATTGGTACCCTACGCGTGCCACGTTACCCAAGTATTTGATTTGTGCATGGCGCGCCGTGCATGAAAGGTACATGAGTTCTACCCTCGTGATGTCTTTTCTGTTGTTGATGTGCTGCCTGCGCCGTGATGGCATGCACGAATATCTGCACCGAGAAGTCTTCGGTGCAGCGTCGTTGGAGGGGTAGACGGACCGCGTGCTTGGATGTGGCCGAGGCCGAGGAACTGTTATCTTGTCTGATTTTCAGTCAAATATCCTCAAGTGATTGCAAGGCTAATGGAAGTCATCAGACAGCATCTAAGTACGGGAAAGAATTGTTCTGAGATCTCATAATTTCGAGTATATCAATTCCCTGTTTTTCGTCCATTCTTTCAAAGAGCCGAAATGTGAAAAAGAGCACGAGGACACGCGTCGGGGAGATAACGGGGGTATGTCCTGTAAGTATTGGATATACGGTCCGTACTATGTCTCAGCTAGCTTCAACTCACCGCACCTCGCAGGAGTTCCTGCACGCCACACCCATGTAAAGAGCTTTGTTCACCGTCCCCCGCATGTATGCTACTGTATGTTCTTGGCTGCACAGATCACGAAGTGGCGTTCAGGATCGCTAGTTCTACTAGTCAACTTGAGAACAGAAGTATGCGAGTAGCTAAGTTTGATATGTTGTCCGAGAATATTCACCGAATCAAAGTTTGTGCGTGGGTGATTATCGAATGAGAGGAAAAAAGGTTCTGCGTTGAAGAAGAGTAGCGTGGGAGTGGCAAAGCAATACCATGCACTACTACCCAATGCATGGGAGAAGAGAGACATGAGGTGAAAATACTTAATGGGGTATCTTTGTACGGAACACGTGCTGCATTCGGAAGGATATGAGGCGGTCGTCACTTACTGACAGTCTGTTGTGCGAGCGAGTCAAGGCTTTCCTAGGTGACGCGATGTGCGCGTCCGTAGGGGACAAGCCGTACAGTACCTCCAGATCCAAGTCTGTTTCCCGGGACCATGTCTCACAACCAGGGTAGGAGTCCATGAAGGTACTTGAAGTTCACCGCTCACTAGTGGGCTGGTAGGAAAGCTATATATCCTGTGTCCCCACGCAAATCTATGTGGAAAGTCAAGCTTCGTGCTTTTTATATTTCCACATACACACCCAGTCCCCACTTTCGAAGTTCTTACTTCTTTACCTCACCACATCTCAGTATACCAGTACAGACAACGCAGCGCATTTCATCTTAACTGATCGAAATGGCCGACATTACTGAGACACAAGTTCCTTCCACGGAGTCGTTCGCTGATCGTGAAGCTGCGGTAAGTTTACTTCCCTCTTCCACTCCAATTTAACCCACTACATAGTCCAAACTCCTTCCTCCCAGTACAATTCGTCGCCAAGGATATACTCATACTGACATACTCCAGCTCAATCTCCGCGCCCAAGCCCTCGACGCCCGCGAAGCTGCTCTTGACGCAAGAGAAGCATCACTCGTAGAACGGGAAGCAGCTCTGACTCCACCAGCTGTTCCCGATGCGCCACCCGCAGTCATTTTGGATGACGTGAAGGAGGAGTCCGTTGTGGAGAGTACGCCAGTAGAGGAGATCAAGGAGGAAGAGACCAAGGAGGAGGAGAAGAGTGACGAAGTAACGCCTGTTGTTGAGGAGGAGAGCAAGAGTGAGGAAAAGACCGAGGGAAAAACCGGAGAGGCAGCTCCAGTTGAGGAGGTGAAGGCTGTTGAGGCAGAGCCTGAAGTCAGTGAAACGGTATGTACTCCGAAGTTCCTCGCCAAACCACAGCGTTAACATGACACAGACCGAGGAGCCAAAAGAGGTCTCAGAATCCATACCAGCTGAGGAGAGCATAGCCGCACATGTCGAAGAGCCATCCTCAACTGCCGACGAAACACCTGCTGCCGCTGAAGAGACGCCCGCTCCCGCCGATCAAGCCCAAGAAGAGACCTTCGCACCAGCCGATGAGTTCCCAACTCCAGCACCGATAACCGATATTGAGACCCCGGCTGCGATTGAGGTAGAGCCTACTTTTGTGCAACCTGAAGAGACAAAGGAGGAGGTGAAGGAAGAGGATATCAAGGAGACACCGGTAAGCAATCAATATGTCTCTTTCGGACTGCTGGTATCGAAAATCGACTCAAGCCTGTGATTCTTTGGATGACTAATGCAAACCCTAGGTTGAGGAGTCGAAACCTACTGAGGCTGAAGCGAGTGAGACTTTGCCTGTGGTAAGTGTAAAACTTTTCCAAGCAAGCGAATCTGGTATGAGCTGAGATGCTGACTGTGAGACAGATCGAGGAATTAGCTCCTGTCGAGCAGGCGCCCGTTGAAGTGACCCCTCAAGTCGAAGAGACACCAGCTGCCGTCGAAGAAGCCTCCGCTCCTGCTGTAAGGCCCAGTCCTCACCCTTCTTCAAGACCTCAACTAACATCCACAGACCGAAGAAGCACCCGCCCCCTCATCCTCAGAGCACGTGACATTCGCACCCACTCCCGAGACCATCTCAACCCCCGAGCCAGCGACCACTGAAGCAACCGAGCCTACGATCGTCGAGGAGCCTACTTCTATTCTGAAGTCGGCGCAAGAAGAGAAGTCGGATAAGAAGAAGGAGGAAGAGGAGAACACTACTGCTGCTACCGAGAACCCTGTTAATGAGCAGACGATTGATATCCCTGTTGCGTCGCATGCGGCGCCGCAGCCGATTTCGGTTTGACTAGCACGGTTGTTTGGGAGGGGGAAGGAGAAGGAGAAGGGAAGTACTGAGGTGGAGAGTGGGAAGGCGGAGGTTGTTGCTGACTAGGTCGACTTTGTGGGTTGATGGGATGGGTGGATGGGAATGGTGATGGCGGATGGAGGTTGAATTTGTGGAAGAAGAGATAGGGAGAGGTCTCAAATGTGGTGTTGATGGATGGGATATCTAATAAATTGACAAAGCGATGCATAGCTATGGTATGTCTGGTTATTATTATGGGAGGATTCGTTTCGGATTTCAGGCATAGCTTGCGTCTTTTCTTCGCAGTGGGGTTTATTTGGCTCGGGGACCTAGTTTATACGTTATTTCATTGTAAAACTGAATGGATGGATCTCTACTCTACAATTGTTCCAAAATCCCCTTCATACTGTGATACTAAAAAGTCCAGTAAATTCTAAAGAAGTATCTAAAGTGTCGAGAGTCAAAGTCCTCCTCGCCTGAGCCCCGCTCAATTCAATCAGTCGATCTCCACTCCACATCACATCAAAAATTTTACACCCCACTAACCCCTCCATCTAACCAAATAGTGTGTTCTGCTGACATCTCATCAGATACACACCCTCGGTCGTCTAGTTGGTTTATGGCGTCGGACTGTAATGGGTTATTCAGTTTCATCCGAATGTCGCGCGTAAGTGCCTCCATTCACAGGTGTTGGAAAAGATGGTTTCTCTCAGACAGCTGCTAACAGCTGTATAGGTTCGACTCGCGCCTGAGGGAATTTAACTTTTTTTTGGGACTTTATGTTTTTTGATGTTTTACTAGAGGGGGGTTTGTTTGATGGGTGTTTTTGGCGGTCGAGAGTCTAGGTGAACAGTGGTTGGTTGGTTGGTTGGTTGGAGTGGATGGAGGGGAGTAACTCGCTTATTGTTTGGCTGGCAGGGGTGCGGAGTGGATCATTAGGGCATTTTGTATGTCACTCTTCGGCAGTCAAGATTCGAAATGTTCAATGTAAATCATAGGGAGAAGACTCTTTTTGAAAGAAACGAGCGTTGAATTTAATGTCCAAGAACTGAAGTTAAGTGAAAATGGTCCTCGCAAAAATCCCACCCCATCATATCATTCATGTCCTCCTGAGAACATCCCATCAACAGAATCCAGAGAATCTGTCTCAGTATGTCCTTTGACCTATATACAATTCCATCCCATCCCCAGCCAAAAAAAAGTGAAGGTAGGAAATGAAAGAAGAGAGGCAAAATCATGAATCCATCAAGGAATGAAAACGAAAGTCCCAAGCCCAAGAACAGGAAAAGAAGGAAGAGATATCTCAAGTCCCACAAACTGCTGTAGAGCTCACAAAGGCTCAAATATGTACATCATCAGATAGTCAATGCTCAGTCTCGAACTCGGCCTCAGCCTCAGTTTCAGCCTCTGGCTCGCGCTTGTTGTGTCTGATAGGGACAAAGGTCGAGGTTCCACCAATACCGAGTCTGTTTCCAGGCTCGCGAGTCTCAACAATAGCCTCAGCCTCAGCTTCAGCTTCGCGCTTGTTGTGTCTGATAGGAACGAAGGTAGGAGTTCCACCGATACCAAGTCTGTTTCCAGGCTCGCGGGTCTCGATGATAGCTTCGGCTTCAACTTCTAACTCTGGAGCAGCTTCAGCTTCAGCCTCGGCATCGGCATCGGCATCGGCTTCAGGCTCGCGTTTGTTGTGGCGGATGGGAACGAATGTTGGGGTTCCACCTATGCCGAGACGGTTGCCTGGCTCGCGGGTTTCGATGATGGCCTCTGCTTCTGGCTCTGCCTCTGCATCGCGCTTATTGTGTCGGATAGGGACAAAGGTTGAAGTGCCACCGATGCCGAGTCTGTTTCCTGGATCTGCTTCTGGTGCTGGCTCACGCTTGTTATGGCGGATGGGAACGAAAGTAGAAGTCCCGCCAATGCCGAGTCTGTTTCCGGGTTCGGCTTCGGGTGCTGGTTCACGTTTGTTGTGGCGGATAGGAACGAAGGTTGAGGTTCCGCCGATACCAAGTCTGTTTCCAGGGTCGGCCTCTGGAGTAGGCTCACGCTTGTTGTGTCTGATTGGAACGAAAGTAGAAGTACCGCCAATGCCGAGACGATTGCCAGGTTCAGCAAGGGGAAGTGGAGCGGCGAGAATTGCAGGAAGAATGAAAGCAACCGCAACAGCAATGCGAGAGAATGAAACCATTTCTAGAGAGGAGTTAGCATGAGAAGACGATTGAATGGAGATAAGGATCTTACTGTTTGAGGCTGGGTTGAGATCTAAGATTTGAAAAGCTTGAAATGAGATCAAGGAAGGTGCTGTAACTTGAAGAAATCTATGATAGAGATAGAGGAAAGCTGAGATAGGAAAGAGGGAGAGAGCTCCTTGGATGTAGAAGAAGATGAGATGAGATGAGATGAGATGAGGATGAAGAAAGAAAACTACACCGGATATCTTCGAGCTTTTGTATCTCGAAGTCCTCAAGCTGAGATGCAGAGCTCACCGAGAGGAGGTCAGTATATTGACTTGCATACTATCCACTATCCCCGGATGTACATCGATTCCGAAAATACACAGCAATACAGACACGGATACACAGACACATTCTCTGGTATCGCAGCCGAAGACATGAATAGCACATCAGCACGGGATCCTCAGACAAAGAAACTCAAGAAACATCCTCAACGCCTCCTTCTCCCGGCAACCGAAGACACGAATAGCACTAAAAAACAAACGAGACTCGGAAGTACTGGCTGGTATGCTTCCAGAGCATCTGGAATGTGGTTCCACCAAGCATTCGACTAAGCCAAGGCTTACCTGCCCTACCGTATCCTATCGATGATCCTTGCTAAGGTACAGAAAACACCATCCTTTCTCCTTCTTCGTGTCCCCACATACATTTGCAGCAAGTATTCAGCTTCATCGAGCCTCAAATCCTTAACCAAGACGGATAACACCATAGTGCTGGACCCTGCATGCTGCCATAAATACCAGCAGTCAGTCAGGCAGGCAGCGTGCAGATTAATCTCGCGAAGATGACGCGCAGCGCAGTGCAGTGCAGCCAAGCAGCCGAGATATCCCGGAAGCCAGATTAATATGGTTAAAGTTTACTTTACTCGGCATAGAAGCAATCTGGGGATCCGACGGCGGCTAATTGGGAGCTTGTTTGGTTTGATTCCTTGTTTTTTGCATAGGTAGGTAGGTAGGTAGGTAGGTACATTTACCAGTAATGAGGATCTCTCGGGTGAGTGAAGATGCGGTGGGCTGGGCGGGCGAGGCGGGCTGCGGCTATTTTGGGAGGGCTGTGCTGTGTTGAAAGTTCCAGGGGTGAGTAGTGGCTGGTTCAGTTCAGTGGTCAGCGTCTTTTTATAGGCGCTTTAGCGTGCGTGGGATGGCACGCTACGAATCGTAGGGTTAAGCGAGGATCGCTGGAGCGGGAAGTCCCCTGACAGACAGCGCATCATTACTCTGGCTTGCATGCTTCCTGGTTGATACTGGACTTGTCCTAAAGATTCGATTTTGTTTGGTTGTGTTTCTCCAAGTTTGAACTGTAATCTGACATCATTTCCAGGTACGTTGAGATGTAAATCCCTTGGTCGCGGTTTCTGAAGCCTCCTTCATGTTTTACTTCGCTGTTGTTTATTTCCGCGATAGTTTTCGGCTGCAGGAATGCTTCAGAATCCCTTTGAACAGAGCATCTAAAATCCGCTGAAGGTGCAGCTAGGCCTGAGTGGAAACACAAGTAGTATCCGGGGCTCACTCATTTACAGCTAAGATTTGGAGACCCAAGTCGTGTTTTTGTCAAGGGTCCGTAAGTGTGGGAACGGTTCTGCCATCTGCATGCAGTCATAAGGAGAGGTACATATGGAGACTTTGTTCATAATCTTCATAATTAGATACTCTAATGTTTTCTTTCGCATTCACTACTCATATTCCAGTCTGTTTCTGTCGAGGTACATCTCCACCAGCTGTCAAGAACTTAGCGTGACTGCAGCGTGCAGACACCAAATGTCCATTTCGCCGGTACGCAATCTGTGTCCGATATTGCTGTAACCCTACTCAAATGACGTGCATAGTGGCGTCTGCAATTCGGGTTACATTTCCATGAAGAACAAACACCGAAGTCTGGTACGATGCTGTGGTTTGGGTGGGATAGTATTTGGGGTCCATTCATTTCAACAGTGGTAATAACAATCATGACTGCATCTCACGTTGCCCCGCGCACTCGGAAGGCAGTGTGATTGGGCCGCACTTGATAAACCTTGGTATTTGGTTTCTGAGCGATATTGATGTTTCAATGCAGCAGTTCTGGAATACATACTTTTGCATCGAAGAATAGAATTGGAGCGTTTTACCAAATTCTGTTCCTTATGGCAGCCTGCGGTTTCCTTGAATTCTTGAAGTTGTGGAACAATGTCCAAACAAAACCGTCCGGAAATAAAGTATAATTTCCTCTGTCGTGCTTTGCTTGCATGGTACCGAATGCGAACTTCTCGAAATGGATAGAAAAACCATGCCTCGGAATAGGTTCATCTCATCACGACTCAAAAGTTCACTAAGCTGTGGTCCTGGAAATGGTTCCTTCTGCATTGCTTTCCCCAAACAGCCTAACTCTTTCGAACCAATAAATAAGGACGAGAGGCAATTTGATATGCCATCTTTAGGGCAGGCAGATCCTGTTTATGCGTTGTCCAAGCTATTCCGGACGGGTTTCCAAACAATCACTGACGAGTAAGATGTGCTGCCGGTGGTAAGAATTCTCTGCACAGATAGTTCAGTGTGACAGAAGGGTGTTTCGAGCGGTTCCGATGATATGACTCTGCATGCGCTGGCTTTAGTCTGCCTCGCTGTTGGTGGTGTTGTGTATGCGCCTTTGTGAGGTTTCGTGTTTTTTGGCGGAAACCTGAGCAGAGGCACAGTCGTTGGTTCCTGTTGTTGTTCTTCTGAAGAGGTCTGATGCCTAAGAGTCTCGTAATGCTAGGCTGACTGGCCGTGACTTTGGTTTCATGAATGATTGTGCAAGTGAGTCGATTGAGATTTTGGGGAGACGTTGAATTGAGATGTATGCCAGTCTTGGACTCCACAAGGGAAGGGGGACCCAAGATTGGGAAGTTTTAATTTCATTTAATTCTAGTAGACAGATAGTATAACACTTGGTGAGTTATAATCAAGTGGTCATCAACAATGTGCTGCCCCAAGCTCAATGTCGATGACGAATGCTTCTCAAGATCAAACCACAATCCAATATCCAATTCCATCCCAAAGTATGCAAACCATCCCAACACCGGCCATAAACACCACTAAATACCGTAATTCTCATGAGCACTCCATATATACAATGTCTTCTTCTTCCCCACAGTCTTCATTCACAAACCGCACCTCCCCCCAGCACCTCCCCATCATTCCCCACACACCCCTCTTTATCCCTAGCCTTCGAAACAATAACACTAAACACCGCCAATGGTATGATCAAGAGCAGCATGACAGCCAGGAAGATACAGATCAGTGCTTTGCGTTTGTTGTTTCGACGGTGTTCTGATTCTTGAGGGTTGGCGTGGTGGGATTTTGGATTTGAGATTTGGTGGAGGGGGAGGTCGATGCTGGGTGAGCGTGAGGGCGAGGGAGAGGGTGAGTATGGTGGTGGTGGGGAGGAGGAGTTTGGTGGGTGTGGTTGGGAGGTGGATCTGGATCTGGAGGAGGATGAGGGTAGTTTGTAGAGGGGGAGCTGAGATGTGTTAGCCAAAGTACGGAGTGGATGGAATCTGAAAGTATCTGGTTGGGCTGGGCTTCCGTGTAAGATTCAAGGCGAGTCTTGAAGGTCGATTGGACATCAAGAGAGAAATAATGAAAATGTGTGAGGAGACTTACAAGAGGCCCATCTGATCTTATGTCTGCCATTTGTTATTCCTGCCTACACCCGATGCAAAGCGGGGAGATACAAGAGAAAAAAAGATCATGAAATCCCCAACTGGAAACACAGTCTCAAAAAAAGATTGTCGTGCGTTCGAACGGCCTGTAGCTCATCGATACTGGATTTTTGAAGGCCGGGTTGTAACGGGCAAGTTGATTGATACGGTTCCTATTTCATGTCCTCCTGCTGTAAGGTCGATTTTCGAATGAGTACGTCTCGAAGCTGCGCATCTGAAGAAACAAACAACGATCTCGCGATACAAGTTCTAATAAACTCAATAAAGGCCGTCACAAAAAAGAAATGTTCTTGAAAATTCTCCACTGCCACTCAACCATCTCATATCCAGGTGGGATCCACCGTATTGTATTGTAAAGTAAACAATTCGCAAGATCGCTCAGAGCCTAACAAGGTTTTATGCTGACAATTATTATTGTCCACCGCATCTGTAACCTGCAGCACGGTAGTAGGCAGAATTGCATTTCAGATTATTGTTGGAGCGGCGCTTGCACAGTTGGGTGGCGGAGCCCTGGGTGCGAGCGAATCCTGGGGTTGGTGGTCCCCTGTTCGGATGCTGGGAGTTCCAGGAACTGTGTTCTCGGGTACCGAAGGGGCGGGGGTTGGCGGCTGTTATTTTGAGAACGGGAGTGCGCTGGGACGGGAAGGGTTCGGTAGGGTGTAGGGTTTTTCGTGGGGAGTGGTTTGGATTGTTCAGCTTGTTTCTGAGGCGTTTATCGTACGTGCATTGATTGAGAGAGTACGCAAGTGCTGAGTTTTCGAGACATAATTGTTAGATGGTTTGGTTGGATGAGGGGGTTGGATGAGATTGTGAACTTTTCTAGGGGCTGCTGACTGCTGCATGCAACCGAGTCTGAATGCTGGTGATTGGTTTCATGAGGCTAAAGTCACGCAAAATTGTACTGAAGTATCTAAATCTGTAGCTGATACGTATCCAATCGATGTTTTTTCAGAATATATTCCAAAACCTGTTTCTCCACTGAAAATTTGTAATGGCATTGTTCCACCAGCATGAAACTTTAGGCTCTTACGCTGAGGGCTCTTCACAGCCCCGAGTTCAGTAAAACATATTGAAGCACCAAGAAAAATATGGATATTCGACCTCAGTTATTACTATCTCAATTCATCTTCACCACCACTGCAATGATAGCGCAAACCGTAAGGGCCATACTAATACAAGCCAAAATCGTCCTTGTAATTCTCGTCCGCTCTTCTTCATGGTGCTTGTCGCATGTTTGCGTGTATTGCGCAGGTAATGGGTATTGGTAGAGCGGATTACCAGCGTAAGGTATCGGTTTGCGAGCGATGAAAGGATCGTCAGGTGCGGATTCTAGGTCGGAGGGGCGGGATTGTCCTTGACCGGTGTAAAGTGCTGGGTTGTAAGATGGCGAAGGTGTTGTGATAGGGATGTAGGCTGCGACCTGGGTGATTGTCTTAGTATTTTGGGTTTTCTAGGGATTGGTTGTATGTTTACCTTTGCGACAGCGGGTCGTGGTGGGAAAGGGTCAACCATGGTGACACCGGTTGTTTGCAAATATTGACCCTCCGACTGAATCAATCCGCCTTGAAAGCCTCAGTGATCTTGTCTCCGATTTCCGCTTCCGCCGCCAAATGAAAGTTCCTTCCAACTCCCGCTCCTTGGTCGCAAAGCTCGCTCGGCGAGGGGTGTAAACAATCAAGTCGTGATGGTGGACAGTAAGCGAGCAACGCTGCACCGTCAGGTTGACACGAAAACGAGTGAAGTTTTGAGGACAACACTGCAATCGTAGTAGAGAGCGACGAAGCTCTACTTGTATCCTCACAGCCCCTTCAAAAGTCCAATCTCAACAACAAAGTCTAGACGGCCGCAGATTGGAGGCTGACACATCAACGGAGAACAAGCCTACACATCTTTAATTTCCCCATCATCCAACACTGTCTCAGACGAATGAAAGTTTGGTGATTTCCCAGTGCTCTGGATCGCATTGATAATACATCGGTTTCTTGTGTGCGATCACGGCGTTGGATGGATTGTTGGGTTTGAAGCGGCGCGGCGCGTGCAGGCAGGTTTGAGATGGGTGTTGGAGTTTCGTGTTTGGGTCTCGCTTCGGGCTGCATGTCCCCTGAGTGACGCTGCCAGGAGTTCACGGTGAGGAGAGTCACATGGAAAGCTATGAACTCGAAAGAACATTGAAGTCGACTTTTAAAAGGTTTGTCTAATCTTATTGCTGTAGCATAAGCTGTACGACGACCAACGCGACAAGTAATGGCCTAGTCCGAGCTTCGCTTCACTCCAAATCTCGCTTTCATGCCAAATA
Organism: Cadophora gregata; assembly: GCF_030347475.1. Taxonomy (NCBI): domain Eukaryota; kingdom Fungi; phylum Ascomycota; class Leotiomycetes; order Helotiales; family Ploettnerulaceae; genus Cadophora; species Cadophora gregata. Next base: position 1,515,538 of record NW_026695940.1, on the reverse strand, counting down.
CAATTGATTGACTGGCCTCGACGCCCGTGATAGATCATTGCTTTTCGTTCGCGCCTTCGCAGGAAAAGACAGTGTTTTCCCAATCTGGAACAATCAACGTTCTTTGTGGACCAGCTCTCGTCTCCTTGGCAGGAAGCCTGATGAATCCTCGCCACAGCGTATGAACATAGAAAACCACTCGTTGGGAATAGAGTTGCAAGAAAGCACGATATCTCAAACTAATAGAATAAAGAGGTTCTCAGGAACTAAGTAATATGGAACTCATTTGTGTCCCGATGTATAATTTTCCACCAAAGTGCTTGGTAGCTTTCAATAATCGCTTTTCCCATCCGCTCCTCGTCGTCACTCCAGAATGTCTCTCCCTTACTCTCTGCATAGCCACAAGAAGTTATAATCTTCTCGTGCTCGTCGTTTGCTGGGGTCGAATTCTTTAGTACGGAGAGTGAGCTTTCTGGGCGATGAGGTTTAGAATGTTTCTTATGTTCGATTTGGTTGATTCGTTTGATTGGACCTCTGTGTACTATATTGCACTGGTATATCCACCACAAAGAAAATAGACTCCGTCGCTATGCCCAAGACCTGTATTGACAACCTCCAATTATCTGGAACATCCATCGATCCTCGTTTAGCCGATGAAGAATACTCTTTCCAAAATATTAGACTCCATCGCTATGCACACCCCTTAGATCCAGAGGCTCATGAAATACACTCCTCGACTCTGGAAATTTTCCAGTTCCAAACCACATCAACAGTCCCCACTCGTACTCCCATCACTCCACCTCACACAAAAACTATTTTCCCTCCCCCAGTGAAACACCGTCCCCAAAATCACCAGCGGAATAATAACTATCACGACAGCCGCTAAACAAAAGCACATAATCCTCCTGCGATTATACTTTTTCTGGTTGGAATACTTATTCGTGGACACGTAGCGGGGATAATTTGGCGAAGAGCGATATGTGATGTTTGTAGCTACGGTCTTAAGGGGTGTGATGGGTGTGTTGTGGGGATAGTTGTGTTGTGATTGGATGAAGGGTGGGAGACCGGCTTCGGGGTCGCGGATGTGGAAGTTGTAGGCTGGGGGTGGGGTTGTGGGATACTGTGCAAAAGACAATTAGTGTTTTGTTGGGGGTAGAGTGATGAATGAATGGGAATGGAGCTCACGTCTGCGAATGGATTTGTTGGGTGGAAAGGCGGTGGTGGATTTGGATCTGCTTGTATTGATTCCTCCATCTCGTTTAGTCGGGGAAAGCTAGTGAACAAAGTAAACAATCTAGCGATGTTTGGTGGCGGAAGGGGAATCGTGGGGAGGTGCAGAAAGCGCCTTGTTTCAACGTGACAAAATTACGATAAATCGATTGGAATTAAAATGCCCTCCAGATCGCCGGAGCGGTCCCTCATACATATACAGTCGCAACATCACGACGTTGGTTGGCATCCATTGCTCCGTCGGCCGTGGCTGGTGGCTGCGCAGGCTGAGTAAGGCTCCGGTTTTGGTGCTGAGCCTCAAAGGAATGCTGAGATGGGAATGAGATTCGGGGCCGCAAAGGAGCTTTTGTTGGAGGCAGATCCTGGCAAGGCAGTACTTAGGGGTCGTGAGGCCTGCTCAAAGGGAGGGACAATACAATGGTGGCTGCTATTCGGGGGTGGGGGGGGGGGGGGGGCCTTGTTGGTGTGATGGGTCACGTGTCGGTGAAAAGGGGGCACGTGCTGGGCTTGGGTGTGGGTTTCTTTGACGTGAGATTCGGTGGCTGCGTTGGAATCAGCAAGCCATAGCGGTGATGCGCTCATCCCCCTTCACATCAGCAACATCTGCATGCCCGACTCATACCTACGGCAAAGCGTGTGATGTTCGGTGCCGAGGAGGGTCTGGTGATGTGTGTACATCCTGACATATTCAGGCTAGGAAGATGTCCAAAGCTTTTCTTCCCGTCTTGACTCCCCAATCCATGCAAGCATCCCCGGCATCCCCGACATTTCATCGACTGCCGCATTACCGAAAACCCTCTTTTCCTGGTGAAATCGAGATGCATCAGCCCCCGATGTAACAGCACCAATGACACGGGTCGCGTGCCTGACTATCACTACCGGCTTGAGAACAAGGGTTCTGCTAAAATATCTACCCCTCATTCTCCATCATGCTGTGCATGACAGCGTCGTAGGCAGGATGTTTCCGAAACAGTGGAACATTCCACGAATGAATGGAGAGATGCAGGAGAGAGTGTGATTGAGGTGGAAAGTATCGGTTTGAAGAATCGCCGACCATGGGGACGAGAAATGGTGCTAATCTGAATGACTTCGCTGAGCCGGGAGAAAGGCAATAGGCAGAGAGAAATATATTATACAGCTGTAGGGTAAGGATTCTCGACTGTTCCCTTTCTTCTTCGACGACTTGAGCTCCCTCAAATTTTCATCATGTTTCTTTCTTCTCAGCAAGTCGGTTGGCTTCTATTGCCGGTTCTGGCTCAAGGAGCAACTGTCAGTTACACGATACCATCATCTGCTCCTACTGGGGCAACACCACTTGATCCTGCACCAGTGGGAGTTTCGTGGGTTCTTTCTAGCATGTTTGAAAGATTAAAGACTGAGTCAAAGCCAGATTCGAATTCTTCGCCTTCCCATCTTACTTCACGAATGTGACGGCGACGAATCAATGCCTCAAGAACTTCCAGGAAAGGACAGGGACATGGCCACCGATCCGAATCGGAGGAACCACACAGTGAGTTTACTTCATTTTTCGTGTAATAGAATTCTAAAGGGAATAGGGATCGGGCGAAATATGATGCTTCAACATCTGCATATGTAGTGTATTCTGTGGCTAATCCCACAGATGCGCCGGCGAGTCTGACATTTGGACCCTCTTTTATGTCTTTAGCTGCGACTTATCCTGGGACCGTGGTAGTTGGTAAGTTATTCTCAGCAAATGATGAGCAGCTGTTGATTATTGTAGGACTCAATCGTGGGAAGGATAATATTGCAAACACCATTGCTGCTGCAAAAGTAGCAAAAGACAGAATGAAGAATCTCCTTGCAATCGAGCTCGGAAACGAACCAGAATGTAAGAACTTTCTCATCATTGAATCAAAGCAAGAAACCGTCTAACAAGTCTAGACTACACCAAAGACGGGCAACCCATCGCCATCAAAGCTGGCACGTGGAACCCTGCCACCGACGCCGCCTCCCAAAACAACTGGATTCTCTCAGTCGGCACATCACTCAACACCAAAAACCTCATCCAAGCCGGAAACCACAACGATGCGCCTCCCAAATGGGGTGCTCAAGAACTAATCGCCACGCAGAACAGCACCGTCAAATCCTACGTCCACAATTACGCGCACCACAATTACCCCGGCGGCAGCGTCTCCGGTCTAATGTCTCACGCCGGCATCTCGTCTAACATCGCAATTTTCAAATCTGACATAGCTGCCGCTGCTTCAGTCGGGAAGGAATACGTCCTTGGAGAGACGAACTCCGTGTCTGGTGGTGGCGCGAAGGATGTCAGTCCGCTTTTTGGCGCTGCACTTTGGACAATGGATTACGTTCTGCGCGCATCGAACGCCGGTATCAAACGCACGTATTTCCACCATGGGACCGTGGGATTGTGCTATTACTGTTGGTGGGGGCGGTATAGTATGGGAGCGCCGTACTACGGTGCATACGCTGCTACGGAGGCGATGGCAGGTGGGAAATACATCTCTGCTCTTGATGCGGGGACGACGAACTATGCGGTGTATGCTATCTATGATGGGGCGAGGAAGCCGGTTAAGATTGTGCTGTATAATTCGGATTATTATTCGGGGAGTGGGACGAGAGGAAGTCAGACTTTTGTGTTGGATGGGCTAGTTGGGAGCAGTACTACGGTGAAGGGGAGGAGATTGACGGCTGCGAGTGCGAGTACGAGGGTTGATACGGGGGGTGTGGTTACGTTTGGGGGAAAGACTTTTGGGCAGGGGACGTGTGTTCAGGGTGGGAGTGACGTGGTGGAGAGTGTGAGTGTGGTGGGTGGGAAGGCAAGATTTACGGTGCTGGCTTCGGAGGCGCTGGTGTTGTATTTACAGTGATGGTAAAAGTGGGAAAAAGATGAGATGGGAAGTGTGTTGACTTACCAATCGGAGGAAAAGTCAGACCCGAGAAGCGGCGACGTAAATACCGGCAGTTGAACACAAAAGCGTGTTACCAATGCTCCCAAACCGCCCAAACCCTTTCTCATTTTAATTTTCATGTCACCTTTCAAACACCCGATTGGTGCATCTTATTCTTGCGTACCTGATGCTGCAACCTTAACGGGTGTACCGGGGCTGCTGAAGTTCAGCTTGCTGCCCGAAAGCAGCGAACCATCACCACTTGACTCACGAACCACCTTCCTAATCCTAAAAACAAACAAGTCATGCCGTCCACATTATGGTTATTCTACCACCAAGCTTCGGAATCCGGATGAACCCTCGGGGGTAGGAATCCACTTTTCAAGCAGCCACATGACAGCGGGAGCGGGGTTTAGCCTGCTCTTTTGCAGTCTGGGGATGCGGGGGATGTGAGGTAGGGGTTTGTAGTATGAAATTTGATTGAGGTAGGGCTTTAAGGATCTAGGGGAGTCAGGCACGCGGTGTGGTAAAATTCACGTTGTGGTTTGGAACGGAAGATTTGTGGATGCCGGATGATGAGATATATAGGGGGGATGGGTATGTGGATGTTTTGGATTTTTTTCTGGATTTTGCGTGCTAGGAAGAATTGGAATCTCGGATTCGCAATCTGAAAAACCTGGATTGGAAATTTATCTTCTTGTACAGTTCTGGGAAAGATGTTTACCTCCTCGCTTCTAAGTGCCTGCCTCGCGCTGGTTGTAGGGTTTGTCTCTGCGAGCGTGCAGATTGTATGTTTCCACTCTCCTATTTTTATTCCCTCTTTTCACTACATACTTCAACCTCTCTGACAACCTCCGGGGACTGTCATTATACAACAAGAAGCAGTTGAAGGCTTGAAGCTAACTCAACTCCTTGTCATAACAGATCCCAGGCGCAACTATCACTGCCAAGGGAACGAATCAACACCTTCAAGCACACGGTGGTGGAATCATCGAAGTCAACAATGTATTCTACCTCATTGGTGAGAACAAACTAGGTGGCTCTGCGTTCCAGAGCATCAATTGCTATTCCAGCACGGTCCGTCTCCCCTTCCCTTCATTTCTCTCCTCTCTCTACTCTCCTCTTCCACATCCAATCTCTCTATCTTCACCTCTTCCTCTAATCCTCAATTTTCAATTTTCAAGCCGAAACAAATCTACGGCAGCTGATATAAAATGGAAATAGGATCTCGTAACCTGGACATTCGTCAATAAACTCCTCACCCTACAAGGCTCCGGCGATCTCGGACCCAACCGTGTCGTCGAGAGACCACATGTGATTTACAATGAGAAGACCAGGAAATATGTCATGTGGATGCATATTGATAGTAGTAATTATGGGGAGGCGAAGGCTGGGTGGGCTGTGAGTGATAGTGTTTGTGGGAGTTATCAGTATTTGTGCGTACACCTTGTTTTACCCTGGAGGCACCGTAGTAGGTGTGAAGGGGGAGGGGTGAGGGGCATGGGAAGGAAATGATAAAGGATGGATGATGGCTGATGTGTGGATAGGGGATCGGCTCAACCGCTTGGGTATCAGAGTCGAGATTTGAATCTGTTTAAAGGTATTTGTTCCCTCTCCCCAAACCATTTCGAAATATTGCCTCGAAATAATACATATTCCGGCCTTAATGACTGAAACATGTTAGACACCGATGGCTCAGCCTACCTACTCACCGAAGACGTAAGTCCTTACCCTCCCCCTTTCTCCCTCTATCTCCAGACCCTCCTCAACCATAACCACAACTTCCCAGAGTCATTGACTAACACACCCTCCCTCCATCCAGCGCGCCAACGGTCTCCGCATCGACAGACTCTCAGACGACTACCTCAAGCCCGTATCCACCGTCTACCTCTGGCCAGACCTATACCAATACGAAGCATCGGCGATATACAAGAATGGGAACACGTATTTCATGTTTGCATCGCATCAGAGTGGGTGGGGTATGTACTCCTTTCTCTCTAACCTAAAATCTGCTTGTAAATTCCGTGAATATTCTTTCGTTGTAGGTGAAATGTGCTGATGTGAACTTGACAGATCCGAATGATAATGTTTACTGTACTGCTACGAGTCTGAGTGGGCCTTGGTCGTCGTGGAAGACGTTTGCGACGTCGGGGTCGAAGACGTATAATTCGCAGACGGCGGCAGTGGTTAATATTAGGGGGGTTGTGATGTGAGTCCTTCCGCTACTTCTCACATCTTCCTTAAGCGATATTGCCAATCTCGAAGAGGAAAGGGGAAATATAGATAAGTGAATGAAAATGGGGCTTGTGGCTGATGATAATCATGTAGGTACATGGGTGATCGCTGGAAGAAAGATAACCTCATGACATCCACCTATGTCTGGCTCCCTCTCGAACTATCCGGGACGTCTGCATCAATGGTATGACTTTTGCTTCTGCTTTCCCACCGTTGAACCACATCAACTAGGAGCCGACCCTAGTCTCATAGGCTAACCGCGTAAACTGGATCCTCAACATCGGCTCCGGAAGCTGGGCCCCCGGCCCAAGCGAAACCACGCCCGAAGCCGAATCCAGCAGCAACAGCCTCTCCGCAGGCGCCAAATCCCTCGACTGCTCCGGCTGTTCTGGCTCGAAGGATGTCGGATATATTGGCGGTGGAGCGGGCGGCACGCTCACGTTTAATGGGGTGTCGAGCACGGTGGCGACGACGAGCACGATTAGGATTGCGTATATCAATGGGGATAGTTCGCAGCGGTATGCGAATGTGGTGGTGAATGGGGTGGGGACCGTGGTGGCGTTTGTGCCGACTGTGGGGAGCACGCCGATGAGTAGTACGTTGACGGTGCCGTTGAATAAGGGGTCGAATACGATTCGGTTTGAGGGGTATAATGGGGGATGGGGTGAGTTTTCTGTTCTCTTTTTCCAATATCTCCCAGTTTTTATGATTTGGGGGCTGTGCTGATATTGTGTAGGTCCAGATATTGATCGATTGATGGTGCCTGTTTCATAAGGACGACATACTGCTTGGTATTGCCAGGCGGAAGTGAATAGGGCTTTGAAGGAGTGGGGGAATTGAAGGCGATAAATTGACTATGCACGCAGTACAGGCGCGCGTTTGTTTTCTGGTGCGAGTGCTTTGAAACAACCACTTAGTAAATCAATTGAGTCATGTCTCGAGTGTTTAAAACAACGTATAATCCTCTGTGGCAAATTATATCGTTTCCGCAAAATCGACGAATCTCTCCAGCACTGCCATCTCCTCGTGATCATCGATCGTGATATCAGCGAGACGACCGAGTGTGGCGGCATAGGTGCATTCGTGCAGACTTGCCGCAGCAGCAGTTCCAGACTGTCGAATTTACCTGGATCGACAATCCGTAGGGGTGATAATTCGGCGCGGCTTTGTTTGATCGCAGATTCAGCGGCTTCTTCGTATTGTGCGCCGATCATGCGGAGGCGGAGATACTTTGCTAGAACTGTTGAGCAGAGGAGGGAGAGCTGACCATCAAGTGGGTCGTCCCGTCCCGAGTATCTGTATCGACATGGAAACTCAACAGTGGTAATCGCTCGCGATTTGAGAGCAAATGTACCGATCTGGATCTCGATGTCTGAGAACTCAGCTTGATCGATAGCTTCGTATGTGAGCGTTGTAGATACCCAGATATAACCTGTGGCGCAAGTGCTGATGGAGTAGAGTGATCCATTGGAGATGTTGCGTTTCTGGACAAATGCTTTGGAGCCGTAGACTCTGATATCTGCGAAGTTCGCAGTCAGGTCGGACCCATATTTGCCAAGAAACTTCTCATCGTTGACGTCGAGGTCGGGTATGTCGATTCCAGAGTCAGTTCTTGATGTTATGAAGAACATTGGTTCCGTCATGAAGTTGGTGTCGATCGTTCCATCTTGGACACGGCTTATTCTCAATCTTTGACTTGAGACTAAGTGTATTTAGAATGAGTATCACTGAATCATAATGCGGGAAAACGTACACTCGGTAGAAACAGCAGCCTCCTGTATAATATCCGGCAGCTGAGAAAACACGCGATCGTTCTGGGACGTAACATCAATAAGCGAAGGCGCTCGACTTCTCGAGGTAACGTAGATTTCATTTTCGAAACTCATATTTGCGATTCCAAAACAGTATAGATCATCAAACACAAGCCATGACAAGGAGCGGGAACTGGGGAAACATGCTTATCTATGAGGGCAAGGCAGATAACGGTGAGTGCTTGCGTTGACAGACTCTGGGCCTCGTATTTAGAAAGCTCGCTAAATTTAGATGAGGCGGGGTTGTGAGGAATACGAGAATGACGACGAATGGGAATGATGAAATTGATGAGGGAGATATCTGAAACGAAGTTGCAGATGCGGTCGAGAACATGCGGACCGGGCCATCAGGAACTAGAATCCTGCTTTCTGGGAAACATGTACGATGACAGCACTTGCTGGAGGAAGGGAGTTGTGATATCACGTGACGGGATATATCTATGAGAACCTGACCTTTAGGGAAGTACTCAGAAGATCATCGTGGAGTTGATGACCTAATTGAAAAAAAAAAAAAAAAAAGATCTGTGACGAAAAAACATAAACACAGCTGGAGAAGTGCTTCCTCCATGCTCTGCCTTGCTTGGAAGGCAAGCAAATGCTCCTTGCGTTGTCCATGGGCTCCGCATGCTGAGTCCTCCAAAAACAGCCGTCGAGCCTGGCAATTAGTGAGAAATGAGAGCAGAGAAACCTAACAGCGACAAAGCGATCATAACAAACAAAAACTTCAAAGCGTAGACAAAGCAAGCAGTATCGAAATCGTTGACGTGTTGAGGAGTCATGATATGCTCCAACAGGGATTCGCGTCAATTTCGTGAAATTCATGCAAACGGGACTACCCCACAATTAGGGAGAACAACGGCAAAGAAACTTCTTTGTTGCTCTTCTCAATCAAAACCTCCAAGTTGTAGCTTCGATAGAATCCAACTCTTCGTTCTGTCGTTGTCCCGTCCTCAATATCCAGTAAAGTTGACGAAGTCAAATTGAGCGCGTCTTCCAACAGCCGAGGCGCGTCAGCTCCGTCCAGGATTTTACGGAAATAGCCCCACGATCTTCAACATTCCCCCTCCGGGTATTGCACCTCAACAACACCTCGCACAGCACCAATTCGACATATAAGATGTCTGCAGAGGTCGCAAAGAAGAGAGGGCGGCCAAAGAAGGTTATTTCTGACCCGGTAGAGGTGGAGGTTCTGGAGACTGCGAAGAAGGCGACAACCAGGGCGAAATCTACAAAGACGGCCGCGAAGGGAGTGAAAGCAGCTCCGGCGACACCTGCGAAGGCTACTGTCGTGAAGAAGAGTGTGTCAAAAGCTGCTGAGATACCTGTAGTGTCGAAGATAGCGACGAAGAGTTCTGCACCAAGTGCGAAACCGGTTGAGAAGGCAATTGTCGCCAAACCTACCCCCACTTCCCCGACGACGTCGAAGATATTGGAACAGGTGAAGGAACTGGAAGCGAAGAAGGGGAATGTCACACAAGAGTCTGCAAAGGGAACAGCACCGACGGACGGCAAACTGAAGGGAGAATCGACACCAGAGTCAGCTAAAATGGTCGAAAGGTCACAGCAGCAATCCAGTACCAAGCCATCTACGATCTCATCAAAACCCCAACCAACAATGGCAACCAAACCAACCCCTCCATCCTCACAACCCAAACCATTTCCCTCTCCAATCTCACCAAATCCAAAGGCCCCGACAAAAGCTTCCCCTCCCCCTCCCCCTCCCTCGAAATCCACACCACCACCACCCCCTCACTCAGCCGCAAAACCTACACCCAAACCACCACACGTCCCAATCGCCGAACTCAATTCCGCGATCGTTTCCAATATCGCGGCGAGAGCGGGAGCACGACCCAATACCGCGGGAAGCCAGCAGTTGCCGAAGAATTATAGGCCTGTTGCGAGGAAGGTCACGATGGCGATTGTGGCGCTGCCGATTGCGATTGTGACGAGTTATGTGTTGTATCAGAGATGTGAGTTTCCCGCCTGTTACATTTTCTTCTCTTCTTTTTATATTTTTAGAGGGCAGGGTCTTGTGAGGTATGAATATTCGCTGATTATTGGTGATGTTTAATAGTGGTTCTGGGAGAGGAGAAGAAGTTGTTCCCGATGCCGAAACAGATGATGGGTGTAGATACGGAGACGAAGATTGAGCTGTCGAGTTCAGGGTCGAATTCGACTCCAGCTTCGAGTCAGTAGTCTTAGGACATGGTGTTGCAGGGCTGAAGTGGAATAATAGTTAATGCTTAACTCCTTGGGCGTGCATAGGCATCTTGCATTGAAGCGGGGAAGGGGTCCTGTGGAGTGGGATTAAACTCCCGCCACTAAGTGCTGAATGGTTCGGTAGAGGGGTGTGGGCGGAAAGTTCCTTTTGTCAACACACTAGGGTTTTGGGGAGGGGGTTTAGCTTCTGGAGGTGGGAACTTGGAAGGTCGTGATATGTTATGATATGATGGGATGGGATGGGATGGTTGGATAGGTTTGGAAGGAATACAGTGTACAGGAAATGAAATCTCAACATTTGATACCCCACGATTTCGCTGTTATTTGCCCTGTTGAAGTCTGAATTTCCGGTGGGCTGAAAGATTGATTCAAATGAGGACATCACTTACACATAGCTTCACCCTCCCTGCAGCTTCATGCTCCAAACGTTTCTTCAAGGATCATAACTAAAAGTGCTCTAAGAGCTAGTATTCTATCTTATATCAAGGTTCCGCTACTTTTAACTTTTACTTTAGGTTATTCTATAACTTAGTCTATTAGAGTCGCTATTATACTAGAGGCGATTTATAAGTAAAGCCATGGGGGCAGGTGTGTTTCTTTGAGGGCCGAACTAGGTCGAGTCGCGGGGTTGGTGACAAGGGATTGTGTTGCTAATGCGATAGAATGTGGGCGTTGGGGACGTGTTTTGTAGTGTCGCGTTGCTTCGATGGCTGTCTGTACGTGCAAATGTAAAAAAGATGTCGAGGGCAATGTCCAGGGCCGTCTTCAGAATTATTCAGGCTCTCGGCGTGTCGGCGTGCAGTGCAGTGCAGGTGGCTTTACCTCTAGCAAGCGCCAACGCCAACATCTCAAAGCCCGCAACCAAATCAGTGGCGCCGAAAAGGCTACGATCTAGATCTGTAATCAAAACACTCCCATCAAGCCTCCGTAGATTTCGCATTATTCGCATCCACGTTCCGCCCGCTCCATGTCTCAAATCCAGGTATCTAACCAGACCCAAGAATCAGGATCAGGCCACATACAGAAAGGAATATCCAACAGCGAACGAAATCGTACACCCAGTAGCTAGTAGTTCTGGACTTTTTCTAGGCAGGAATTTATTTCCACGGTAATGTAGCTATATTCAATGCAGCTCATGTAAGCAGCAAGCAGGCTTGTAAGCTTGATATTCCGAGCGACAGATATCTATTGGTTGGTTGGTTTGTTTACTTTTCTTGGCCTTGGCTTTTCAAGGATACACGTCACGTCAGCCTGGCAGGGCTAGGGAGGGCATATCAAACCTTAACCTACCCCTCGTGTGATTATTGAGGGTCGCGATGGCTCTTTGGTGAGATGTTGGATATTCGATTCCCGAGAGGGCTTGTAAGTTCAGATATGATACTGTACAGTATCAGCCAACGAAGTAAAGTGGTCGGCGAACCTACTTTAAAAAAACTACTTTGCAGTGTAGAGTTTGGAGATGTAATGTTAATTGACTCGCTAAGTTAAGAGTGACAGTGACATTTATTTAGCTCGGCGCTGGTAGGGTAGGGTAGGATGTGGTGGACCTACCTACCAGACGTGAGATGCGATGGGATGAGAAGAGGAGACGGGCTGGGATAGTGCATAAGCGAGTAAGGGTTTGGTTTGGCTGAGTAGTGTTTGTTTGGCTTCGCTTGGACTAGAGTTACCCAGATCCATGGATGCGTTTCCTTGTATTGCCATCCCGTATGCAGGTGAGGTGAGGTGGTTGGAAAACTCGAGGGTCTGGATTGTATTGGACTTCAGGTGCGGGGTTGTGCTTGGGTGTTCCAATGTGGTACCAACCAGGGCGGGGGAGGTGCGAATGGCGATGGTTGTGAGACTTGAGTATTTGAAGGTCGCTGCTTCCCCTCAGTGGGTGGATAGTTTTCTGTTTGTTGTTTCTCACCTTGAAGGTTTACTTCAGCTAGGTACTGGTAGTAAAGTACATCCAAGGAACTTCTCGTCTAACTCACAATATCCAAAGCTAAACAAACAAATCACAACACCCACCGTCACAATGCCCAGCGCAACAACCACCACCACCACCTCCCCCCTCGACTTCACCACCTTCAAGCACTGCATCAATGGCAGCCTCCTCTCAACCAAAACCCAACACCACGGCATCAACCCCTCGAACCTCACCTCCCTCCCTGACGTCCCCGTCGCCACTCCAGAAGACCTCGATAAAGCCGTCGCGGCAGCGAGGACAGCGTTCAAGTCATGGTCGAGGGTCCCGTGGGAGGAGAGGAAGAGGGCTGTCTTGGCGTTTGTGGATAGGTTGGAGGAGGAGAAGGATGAGTTTGTGAGGTTGTTGGTTACGGAGCAGGGGAAGCCGGTGAGTTGAGTCTTTTTTTGGTCTTGTTGGAGGGAGTGAGGGGTTTGGGTTTGGGTTGTGTGTTGTGTGGTGGTGGTGGTGGTTGTGACGGGGAGGTGGATGAGATGAGATGAGTGGTGCTGACGAGATATTCGAAATAGACTTTCCAAGCTGTTCAGGAACTCGCTGCTTCGGTGGCGTGGAGTCGGGTCTTTGCGAATTTGACGCTCTCAGAGGAGGTCATTGAGGATAATGAGGAGAGGAAGATTGTTAATAGGTTTACGCCTTTAGGAGTCGTGGCTGGGATTGTGCCGTGGAATTTCCCGAATTTGTTGGCTATGATGAAGATGTGAGTTTGAAGCATCTCCTGATAGTGAACGAGACTGACAGTGATCCATCAGAGCCCCAAGTGTCCTCGCTGGTAATGTCATTATTGTCAAACCATCGTAAGTCCATCTCTCTGCTGTGAAGTGTAATACTGACTGGGTTAGACCCTTCACGCCGTACAGCGGATTGAAACTGGTTGAGATGGCTCAGCAATTCTTCCCTCCTGGTGTCGTTCAGTCTTTGTCTGGTGATGATAATCTTGGACCTTGGATCACTTCTCATCCTGGTATTGACAAGATCTCGTTCACGGGATCGAGTCGTACCGGAAAGTTGGTTGCTGCCAGTGCTGCGAAAACTCTCAAACGTGTGACGCTGGAGCTGTGAGTATCTTCTGCTCATTTGTTATATCACCACTGACAACCTTTTCAGAGGAGGCAATGATGCAGCAATTATTATGCCAGACGTTGATATTGAGAAAGTTGCTCCTCAGGTAAAGCTCACCACGCTGTGACAGACTTTTTTGCTGATAATCACAGATCGCAACTTTTGCCTTCCTCAACTCCGGTCAAATCTGCCTCTGCATCAAGCGCATTTTCATCCACAAATCCATCTATCGCCCTTTTGTCGACGCCATGGCTCGTCATGCAAAGACGCTTCAAGTTGGCGATGGTTTTGCAGCAGGTACTTTCTGCGGTCCCATTCAAAATTCAATGCAGTATGAACGAGTCAAGGGATTCTTCTCTGAAATCGAAAAGGAGAAATGGAATGTTGCTTGTGGAGGCAAGGTCGACAAGACAAATGGATATTTCATCACTCCTACCATTATCGACAATCCAGCTGATAATGCTAGAATCGTGACTGAGGAGCCTTTTGGTAAACACTCATTGCCACTTTCAATTGGAGCAGAAGCTGACACTTGCAGGTCCCATCGTTCCGACTCTCTCCTGGGAGACCGAAGAGGAAGTCATTGAGCGAGCCAATGCCACAAACATGGGTCTCGGCGCTTCTGTTTGGTCGAAAGACACTGCGAAGGCGGATCAAATCGCGAGACAGCTTGAAGCCGGTACTGTCTGGGTTAATAACCATTTCGACTTGTCGCCTATGGCTCCATTTGGTGGGTTTAAGGAGAGTGGTCTGGGTGTGGAGATGGGTACTGGTGGGTTGAAGGCGTTGTGCAATTCGCAGACTTTGATGATTAATAAGAAGGCTTGAGGGGATTGAGGGGGTGGGGTAATTGATTAAAAGTGTGTGTTTTCGTTGGGATGGTGTATTTGTAGTTTGATTGCTTTGTTGATATGTTATTTTTGATTGTGCTCGTCTGAGACGTACCAATGCCAACTTTGCATTGCCAAGTGCAAATTCTCATTTGAACCTTTTATTTTTGCGTAGAGTATTCATTGATTGAGTGATTCTTGACCGATGCTCGAGCTTGAACATCGTCCCGTACTCGTATGCACCTGCACAAACGCAAAGCAAGGCATTCAAGTTAACGCAGGTATGCGGCCCGAAAGAGAAGGGAAGCATTTCGGCGAGAATAATGGCGATTCCCTCGGGCCAAGACGTTTGTCAGAAAGAAAGGCCCGTTAAGCGTCGTGAAATAATGCAGCCAAGGATTTTTCGACCCCAGATCTTCACTTTCTCACTCGAGGTCCTCTCCTCATCCCATTTTTGTGCTGTTGTTCCCCACAACTCTTGTTATGGGCGCGGGGTGGGGCTTATTCTGTAGGTATAAGTACCTAAGCGAATGGTGGAAGGGGGGGGGGGGACGGGAGGGGCTTAGGGGCTTGATGGGGATGTGCTGTGAAGCCTGTGATATGCTGGAGGGGAGCGCTAGGGGTGTGCCAAGGCGCCTGGGAGAGGAGAGGAGGCGGAGGATGAGGAGGATGGGGAGGATGAGCGTCATGCCAAGTGTATGATGGATGGGTTGGCGAGGTTGGGTTGGCTGAAGTGAAGATCATCAAGTTTTTTATTATGATTATTATTTTGGTGGAACGGGATTCGATTTCCTGGGTTTAAGACCCTACCCTTACCCTGCTGGCCATGAAGATAAAGTGAGTGAGATTGAGTTTTGTGTGGGTTTTATTATTATTATGGATGAGGGGAACTACTTATGCTCGGGGGACTTATTATCGTTGCTTGATCCATATGTGCCCACGCTTGGGAGATGGGTTTACCTAAGGTAGTTTTAGATGTGGAGATGGACATGGAGATGGATAGCGGGGGCGGGGTTTGCGTCTTACCTACGAGTACTACTGCACAAGCACTCAAGCAGGCCACTTTTTGTCTGTCCCTGGGACGGACGGACGTCATTTTGGATGGGGTTTGGATATGTCGGTGTTACTTAATGGTGTCCCAAGGAGCCGAAGTATGTCCTAGTGTCACGTATGACAAAGTGATGCCATGTTTTTTCGAGTTTGGATTTTTAGTGAAGGTATCCATCCAGTGGCGGGTTACCTTTGCATCGGGTCGACCAGACAAGAAAAGTATAAATACCGGACGACCAGCACTGGATTGCGATACTTGAGAATTACAGACCTTATATCGTCACCATGTTGCGTCAATTTGTTACGGGTCTTGTATTGGCGAGCTCTGCCTCGGGAGCTGCTGTTTCTATTTCGCGTAGACAGGCTGAAGGTGCTACGAGAGAGAGTTGTCCTGGATATGTTGCTTCGGATGTGCAGCAGACGGGGACGGGGTTGACTGCGAATCTGAATTTGGCAGGAGAGGCTTGTAATGTTTATGGAACTGATGTACCGGAGTTGAAACTAATTGTTAAGTATGATACTGGTAAGTTTGCTCCCCATGCGGCGTTTTGGGGTGTTTAATTGATAATGAGAAATGTAGAATCTCGTCTGCACGTCAAGATCGAAGACGCAGGCCAAGTCGCCTACCAAGTCCCTACCAGTGTCTTCCCAACACCCAGTTCCAACGCCTCTGTCTCGGGGGATGAGTCCGACTTGGAATTTTCTCATGAGACATCACCATTCAGCTTCAAAGTCACGCGGAAGTCAAGTGGTGAAATACTTTTCGACACTTCTGCTGCAAGCTTCATTTTCGAAGACCAGTATCTTCGTCTCCGGACTTCCTTGCCGGAAGACCCTAATTTGTACGGGCTTGGCGAACATACCGACTCTCTGCGTCTCAACACCACGGATTACACACGTACACTCTGGTCTCGAGATTCATATGGCGTACCATCCGGCCAGAACCTCTACGGGAACCACCCTATTTATTTCGACCACCGAGGCGAGAATGGCACCCACGGCGTTTTCATGCTCTCCAGCTCTGGCATGGACGTCAAAATCAACCGCACGGAAGAAGACGGCCAATACCTCGAGTACAACATGATGTCCGGCATCATCGACCTGTACTTCCTCTCCGGGCCGACCCCCAACGAAGTCGCGCAGCAGTATTCAGAAGTGACTCAAAAA
Source organism: Cadophora gregata (assembly GCF_030347475.1). NCBI lineage: Eukaryota > Fungi > Ascomycota > Leotiomycetes > Helotiales > Ploettnerulaceae > Cadophora > Cadophora gregata. The sequence continues at coordinate 1,499,115 of NW_026695940.1, read as the reverse complement.
GCCGCCATGATGCCCTACTGGGGTTTCGGATACCACCAATGCCGGTACGGGTATCGGGATTTCTACTCCATCGCTGAAGTGATATATAACTACTCTTCGTCTGGAATCCCGCTCGAGACGATGTGGACGGATATCGATTACATGTATGAGCGGTATATCATGACGACGGATCCGGATCGCTTCCCCCTTGCGAGGGTGAGGGAGGTTGTGGATTATTTGCATGAGCATGGGCAGAAGTATATTGTTATGGTGGATCCGGCGATGGCGTTTCAGGAGGAGAGGGAGGGTGGGTTGCCGTATGAGACGTTTTTGAGGGGGAGGGACCAAGGGGTCTTGTTGCAGAAGAATGGGAGTATTTATCAGGGTGTTGTTTGGCCTGGTATGTACAATTTGAAGAGATGAGGACTAAATAGCTGCTAATATTGTGAAAAGGAGTTACTGCTTTCCCGGATTGGTTCCATCCTGACACGCAAGAATACTGGACGAACGAATTCCTGGAATTTTTTGACGCGGATATCGGAGTCGATATTGATGCTCTCTGGATCGATATGAATGAAGCTGCTAATTTCAACTACTTTGGCGAAGATCCTCAAGAGAGCGCCGAGGAACGTGGTTTCCCACCTACCAGACCGGCTTTGAGATCAGCTCCTCGTCCTATTCCAGGATTCCCGCAGGCCTTTCAGCCAGATCCAAACTCGCCTTATCCACCTGATAGTCTTGGGTACGCACCACCGTGGTTGTCACCTCCAGCATCACCAAATACCAAGCGAGGAATTGCCTCGAATCCAGTTCTGGAGAAGAGACAAGTACAAGCTCAAGATCCTATTGGGTTCCCGAATCGCAACTTGCTTGAACCTCCCTACCAAATCGATAACGCAAATACAGTCGAGACATACGGCGGAGTCTCCAACTTCACACTCGACACCGACATCGTCCATTTCGACGGCCACGTCGAACTCGACGTCCACAACCTCTACGGCTCAATGATGTCCTCCTTCTCCCGCAACGCCATGTCAGCGCGCCGTCCAGGCCTCCGCCCCATGGTAATCACGCGCTCCACCTTCGCGGGCAGCGGACACACCGTCGGGAAATGGCTCGGCGACAACCTCTCCACCTGGCCGCTCTACCGGAACTCCATCCAGGGGATGCTCGACTTCGCCGCCCTGTACCAGATGCCCATGGTGGGCAGCGACGTGTGCGGCTTCGGCGGGAACACGACCGAGATGCTATGCGCGAGGTGGGCTACGCTGGGGGCGTTTAATCCGTTCTTTAGGAATCATAATGGCGATTCGAGTATCCCGCAGGAGTTCTTTCTGTGGGAGAGTGTCGCTGAGGCGGCGAGGGGCGCGATTGATATTAGGTATAGGTTGTTGGATTATATCTATACGGCGATGCGGAAGCAATCTACAACTGGCACACCGATTCTCAACCCGATATTTTTCCTGTACCCGAATGATTCGAAGACGTTTGATATCGAGTTGCAGTTCTTCTATGGTGAGAATTTACTCGTTTCGCCTGTCACGGAGGAGAATAGCACGAGTGTGGAGGTTTATTTACCGGATGATATTTTCTATGATTTTAAGACGTATGAGAAAGTCCAGGGCAAGGGGGAGAAGGTTAATTTTACGGATGTACCGTTCACGGAGATTCCGCTGCATATTCGAGGGGGCTCGATTATACCCTTACGCAATGCATCGGCGTACACGACTACCGAAGTGCGTAAACAGCCGTTCAATTTCCTGATTGCGCCCTCTGCGGGTGGTGATGCTAAGGGAGAGCTGTATCTCGATGATGGGGTGAGTATTGTTCAGAACGCGACCTCGGAGATTGAGATGAGGTATGCAGGGAAGGAGTTGTGTGTTGGTGGGAGCTTTGGGTATAAGGGGGAGGGGGAAGAGGAGGGGAATTGGTTGAATGAGGTTATTGTGCTTGGTGTTGAGGAGGAGCCTAAGGGTGCGTATTGGAGTAAGGATGGGGAGGAGGGGAAGACGGTTTGGGTTACTTGTCCGGAGGGGGGATGGAGGTATGATGCTGAGAGGCAGGCGTTGAGTGTTGTGGTGGGGCAGAGGTTGGATGGGGGGATTAGGGTTAAGTATGAGTAGACTGGTTGGGATGGAAATAGGAAGAAAATTTAATCTTGCAAGGAGCATTTTAGTATAAGTTGTAGGAAACATCGCGTTTTCGTTCTACGGCTATGCAGTGTTGATATTTTGATACGCGGAAACTCAATTCAAGATCTCGCTTAAAGCCGCGGTTTTGCTTGATGGGATGGTGAAGAGGGGGAGCGTACCTAGGCAGGTTTCAAAAATGCTTGCTTAAACACGACGAGAAACAATATTTCGAGACAAAACTTCTGGGAGTTCTTCAAGCTTCTGCAAGTAAAATAAAAGTGGTTCCTATTCTGTACTCTGCCACAAGGAGTCGTGGCCGCTAGCCAGTCCAAACCTCTTCCCTGGACAGCAATACGAAAACAGTTCGCACCTCCAAAAGTATCTACACTCCACTCTTATCTCTGGCGTTCGATATACAAGGTCTCCTTGATCCTAGGAACCAGGTTTGAATATCTGACGATTGGGTTTAGATACCAATGTGGGAAATCCGTATGTCAGCATCGACTGTTGGATGACATTTTAACGCCGCTATTTCCGAGGATCATATATTGCGGGAGCCGGCTGTTAATGTTGGAACGTCATTTGGTCTCCTTGTGTAGTTGATTTTTGTCAATTAAAGTTAAATTCGAAACGTAGTCCCAGATATCCTAAGATTTATTGTTAATGGAAGAGCTACAAATGCCTACCAAATTATTGCCTGTCTATATTGTTTTGGTTCTACACATTTGAGTCCTCATTTTGACTTTGACAAGGACTGTCAGCTATTGCTTGATTTCTCAAGATGTCTTCCGGTCCTCCTATCAATAATGGTTCGTTACATTCCAGATGATTCAGAACAACTCGCTAACGGGAATCAGGTATATCATTCACCAAGATCCTCCACCACGACACCTACCCCTTCATCGACCCCACCGAAGTGAACCACACCGGCCACTACATCTTCATCTCAGGCGCCTCCAAAGGCGTAGGTCGCGCCACAGCCATCTCATTCGCCCAAGCCGGCGCATCCGGAATCGCACTCGGCGCACGCTCAGACTTCGGCACCACCATCTCTCACGAAATCCTCACCGCAGCTCTCAAAGCAGGCAAACACCCTCCCCCTGAAATCCTAACCCTCACCCTCGACGTAACAGACCCCTCATCCGTCCAAGCAGCCGCAAAGCAAACCGAGACCGCATTCGGCAGACTCGACATCCTGATCAACAACGCCGGATACCTGAGCCCCTTCGTCCCACTCCTAGTAGCAGATATGGACGACCACTGGCGGAACTTTGAGGTTAATTTAAAAGGGGTGTATTTGATGACGAGGGCGTTTTTGCCGTTGATGTTGCAAGGGGGGGAGAAGACGGTTGTTAATGTTTGTAGTAGGGGTGCTCATATGACTTTCCCTGGGGGTGGGGGGTATCAGACGGCGAAGTTTGCGCTGTTGAGGGTTGCGGAGTTTTTGATGGTGGAGTATGGGGGGAGGGGGCTGTTGGCGTTTAGTGTGCATCCGACGAGTGCATTGACGGAGTTGGGGAGGGGGATGCCGGAGGGGGCGCATCATCGTGAGTGCTTTTTATATTTCTGGATTGAAAGTGATGAATAGTGGAGGCTGATGATGAGTAGTTTTGGTGGATACGCTGCAGATTGCGTCGGATACGATGTGTTTTCTGACGGCGAAGAGACGCGAGTGGCTTGCGGGGAGGTATGTGGATTGTGGATGGGATATGCCGGAGTTTTTGAGTAGGGAGAAGGAGATTGTTGAGGGTGGGAAGTTGGTTATGAGGATGGTGTTTTGAATTGCCCTTTGGTTAGCCGAGCGATCGGGAACAGCTGGGAAAGAGAGCGAGGTACTTAAAACTGGCCTTCATTAGAGGAGTCAGAATTTTATATAGTATCAATTGTGCTTTCTTGGCACGTAGTGGTGCAATATGACATGTTTATTCGGATTTTCAATGGACTGGTCAAGGATGGATAATGGATTGGTATCCACGAATGTCTTGGCTTGCTTCTGATCCAAATCCACGGTCTTCTGATGAGCAGAGCATCATACTCTCGAGATCTTGATCTGGAAAGTGTGTGTGAGCTTATTTTCGGCTCTAATGGCATATAATAGTCAAGTGAAGGGGGCTACTTCACACGTGATCGTGGTGAACGTTCGCCAGCTTCAACAGTGCAGATACATCTGTTCCGCACCTTTTAACCTTTTCCGTTGCTATCTTCAGTCTTTTCACAATCTCGGTTCTCTTTAATAATTCCCAAAGTTCATTTGTGAGACCATTTCGTGTGATAGCATCGTGCCATATTGCAGTCACTGTTGGTCAGGGGTACAAGCTTAGGTAAGGTACGGATAGACACATCCGTTGTACCTTCCTTATCTTCTGATTGTTGGAAAGTCTCTTCGTAAACAAAAATAAATATTGAACCTGAGTTGCTCACGATCGATTACTTTCATCATGCACCCGTTGAAGTTGATCTAGCAGCGTCTTCATATTGGCAGCATGGACGATCACTTCATTTCTCTCGATGGTGCACAACTCTACCTCAAAAATCCATCTTCACGCGACCTTTCGGTCTTCTTAGCAATCATTTCCGCATTATTCGTCCTATTATCTCCCGTCCGTATCTGGAAATTGCGCAGCGAGTCTCTCAAAGTGGTCCGCAAGCGCCAGAACCTCTCAAAGCTGGTAAGATCACGTGCTGCGTCCAACTGCATCTCCAGCTGACGACTTACGGAGACTTTGAGCTTCGTATATATCGTTTTGAAGCTTGTCCTATTACTTTCCACGATTCTCGCACCTGAAGCATCTTCCCGAGTATACTTGGAAAATGCATGCATCTCCTTCGCTGCTGCATGCATGCTGGTTCTCCTGTCATTCCTTGAGCATGTCCGTTCGATACGCCCTTCATCGCTGATACTACGGTTCCTCGCGATCTCGGTGGTTGCGCATGCCATTCAACTTTGGCTGTTTGGCTACCAACAGCCAAATCCAGGCAATCTTGGACCTCAGCTCACCCAGATATGTGTGGAACTCGCTCTTCTGGTCAGTGAGTCCAGATCGAAGAAATCTATCCTGAAGCCGCAGTACCAAGATCTATCGCCTGAAAAACTGTCGAGTATATTCGGCAGGATTTTTTTTGGGTGGATCAATGCCGTAATGGTGAAAGGTCATGGAAAGATTCTCACCCAGACGGACCTTTCAGACGTTGATAGGAAGTTGTCTTCGAATTCTTTGCGAAGAAATATATTGCTGTCATGGGACCAGAGAGGTACGAGAATCCCGAACCACATTTTTTGACCGCTAGGTCCATTTTCTGATGTTTTTACAGCCAAGCCTGAAGATATCAGAACGCTGCCGCTGGTTTTACTCAAATGCTTGTCGAAATCTTTCACGGCTGCCATTCTACCCCGTATCTGTCTCATTATCTTTCGTTATTCACAAACAGTGTTAATCAGCCTCACCATTCGATTTGTCAAGAACCCTCGGACAGATCGAGACAGTGGCTTCAGGCTTGTGCTTGTTGCTTTGTTCGTTTATGTTGGCCTCGCGGTAGGTTTTCCCTCCATCAGCTCCTGATACGAACTTACTGATAGTCAAGATCTCCACTGCGGTATATAAACACTGTTTGAATAGATTGAAAGTCATTATCAGAGGCTCTCGCGTAGCCTTGATATATCATCGAGCACTTGAAGGCGAAAGCGGCAAACACGAAGACGGGAACGTTGTGACCTTGCTGAACTCGGACGTAGAAAGCATCGATACAGTTGGAGAGATGTTTCATGAGACTTGGGCGCAGCTACTTGAAGTAGTGGTTGGGACTGCGCTGCTAACCAGGCAAATTGGCTGGCTCTCTCCCGTGCCGCTAGTCCTCGTATTCTGTAAGTAGTTTGTCAGACTCATGCCCAGGAACAATTGTTCTGACTTGGAGAAAGTCTGTTCCAGAATGAGCAAGTATGTCGCGAAATATCTTCGTAGCAGACAGAAGGCTTGGAATGTTGCCATTCAGAAACGCTTAGCAATGATAACCGCAATGTTGGGATCTGTAAACCTCACACTCAGCGGCCAGAGGAAACTCAGGGGCTGAATTGTATGGTATTGGTACGTCTAAAGAGAGAAAGGAGAAAGAGAGCGTAGGGCTCTCCCAATGTAGGTAACTAAGCTAGTGCAAGCACGTGACCCACAACAGGATCTGCCAAAAGTATGAAGATGCTTGGACTCGCAGAAGAGATCAAGTCGAAAATTACTGCTCTCCGGATAGAAGAGATCCAAACAGCGAAGAAGCTTAGGTGGATGATGGTTGCTTACAATGCTAGTGGTAAGTGAACTCTCCAATGACTAATCTATGAACGTCGGAGACTCCCAATTTTGGACTCCAGAATAAGAACACCCACATCTAATGATTAAATTTTCTTTCCTCCGGTCAATTGTTTTTTAGGAAGCTTTAGATAAAACTCCATTACCTCAAACTCTCCAAGCCTAGCCCTTCTGTCCTTTCTTCTTCTTCTGCTTACCAGAGACACTCTCACTCGCATTCTTCTCTTTCTCTTTTGACTGGCCAAGACCGGTCCTCCTCAACCTGCTCAAGAACTTCTCATTCTTCAAATCTTCTTTCGTAATGCCAAAGACTGCTTGATAAATTGGGCCCATGTCATGGGGTCCACATGGTCGAGCATCACCACTTGCTCTGCGCTTTTTAAAGAAATTTTGGAGATAGGATTTGATAGCGGCTTCGATGGTCATTGTCTCGGGTGTTGGTACTTCTTTGCTGCTTTCATCGACTTCGTTGGGATTATCTATACAGAGAGACTCGAATTCTGGGATCTCGTTCAGCGATGAGGGCGAAACCAGTGTAGCTTTAATCATCATGGCTTCCTCGGGTGAGAAGTAAGGGCCGCTAATGTATAGCTCATCAGTTGTGGCTAAAGTACGTGCTTCACTGGCTCGGTCACTGGCGATGTTACAGAGATCATAGAGTAGGATGTGAATCTGCTACTATTAGCATATATGTTAATAGGATGAGAGGCGTGCTTACCTTGTACCAGATCTCCGAGTTTGATTGGAGGCTTAACAGAGTTGATGTTGAGGTACTAGATTGCTTCTTTCTCGTAGTAGCAGGTACCTTCGATTTGGTCATCTTGATTATCTTGTTTTAAGTAAGGATTTAGGTAAGGGAATGTTGAAGCGCAGCTTTTGAGATGATGGAAGATAAACGAGGTGGCGAGGTGGCGAGGTGGTAGAGAGTTGTGGTAAGTGTATTTGGCGTAAGAAAGGTGGTCCTAGGGGGTAACAAGTAGGTGTGTGTAAGAGTTGTCGTTCTGTTCGTAGGGGCTCCCGAGTCGAAGGGTTGGTAGTGAAAATGTAGGATGTGCCTTCTATGGATAGAAAATAAAATTGAAGCATCTAGCTAGCAGATGACTTATATTGCTTGCCGATTCCAGTTAGTGGGCATATTTTGGCGGTCAGCTCTAAACGGAAAGCTTCGAGGCGGTGAATTTAGTTCTGCCGGCAGTATAGGTTAGCGAGGGAGCATAAAGCTCTATAACACTTCAAGATTCAACCCTCTCGATCTCATTCCTCCAACTCTGATGATTCTCGATGATCTTGCAACTTCAATATTTTAACTTCTTATCTGGAAAGGGTGTTGCTCTGCATCAGCAGATAGGTGGTCTAAGTCTTCAGCAACAAGCATCACAACCGGGAACTGCTAGACAACTAGCGAAGAAGAGTAGCCAGTTCTTCAAAAGTATTTTTGGGAAGAGGGGTGGAGGTCGTAGGGATGATACTTCAGGTGCTGGTGGAAGCAAATCCGCAGGATGGTAGTAGAATTAGCTAAATCTCACTAAGTGCTATCTCCCGACTCAGATCGACGATAAATGAAACACCCCAGGAGGACAAGCTGTGGGAAACTCTCGTGCCGCCCGCGAGCTGGCCATCCACAGGCATGATCGAAGTCGACAATATCACTGTGTCCTACAAGTAAGTTGAACATCTCGGATCAGCAAATCACTAGTGCTGATGGTATAGTCCAAATGCAGTCGCTCTTAAGAAAATCAGCATGAAGATTCCAGCTGGCCAGAAACTTCTCATATGCGGAAGATCCGGAAGGTGAGACTGTCTCATATATCTAATAATAAGCCCTTGACACCATGGCTGACTTTTCTTCAACTTCAGTGGCAAAAGCACTATTTTCCTGACGCTCCTCCGCCTCTTGGATGCTCAAGAAGGTTCCATCAAAATCGATGGCATCGACATAGCTCAAATTCCGCGATCAATACTGCGCCAGCAGTGTTTCATAACCGTGCCTCAAGATCCATTTGTCTTTGTCGATGCCAGCCTTAGATTCAATATCGACTTATCGGAAACTCTAGATGATGATGTTATCGTTACTGCTCTAGAGAAGACACATTTATGGGAGCACTTGTCAATCCACAGTAAACAACAGCAAGATTCGAATGTTTGTGAATGCGCCGTGCCGAGCACTTTCAACGCACTGGATCTACCACTCTCAGCGTTTCCCGTGTTAACCACAGGGCAGCTTCAACTCCTCTCCCTTGCTCGCGCGATTCTCCGGTCACAGTTTATGGGGAGGTATTCGGATGAGCTACCACTGTCTACTAGTTCCAGTGAACCAAAACGAAGTCTTCTCCTGGATGAAGCGACATCGTCGCTCTATCCAGAAACGGATTCAATCATGCAAGAAGTGATCCGTGAGGAGTTTACAGAAAAGGGGCACACTGTTATTGCCATCTCGCATAGATTGAGTACACCACCTCCAGGAAGCTCGGATGCTGTGGTGTGGATCAATAATGGGAGAGTTGAAAAGATAGGTCGTAGGGATGAGATGGTGGCGTTTGAAGCTGGGTCAGAAAGTTAAGGTCTTTGAGGCAGAATTTCAATAGGCATTTACCCCGCACTTTACCCGCACCCTGTCTTCTGAGATGCGGATATCTCGTAAGTATTGGAACATGCTGGGCCTCCGTGAAGCTACTGAACCTCGGACTTTAGACATAAAACATGAACTTGAAATCACACTTCATCCTCCCTGAAGGGTGAAACTTCCCTCTATATAAGCAGTTGACAGCCGCTCAGGCCTTCAGTTCGCAATGTTTTGATTTGCTTTGTTGCTAGACATCTTAAGCGAGACATGCCAAGAAATTTGATAAGGTGCCGAGAAAAATATGTGCATATTCGCCTTTCATGAATAGAATCGCTCAAGACAGAACATAGGAGTTACAAAAGCCCCAAAATTAAGTACCAAAGTGATTCTTCTCTTGGCTGTATTGGACAAAGAAAATAGAATCTCGAGAGAGCAGTAATTCACCGCGTGGACCATCCAGGCGAACAACACATTAAAATCCGACCAGATCAAAAACAGAAGAAAATAGAGTTCGTGAGGCAGGTAAAAAATGTTTACGTAGCCTAATTAAAGTCTAAAAAAGAATGTATTCCGAAACGGGGAATTGAACCCCGATCTCCTGCGAACGCTACTGTTGTTTACACAGCTGAGAGGCAGAAATGCTAACCATTACACCATTTCGGATCAGATTAATTTATGTCGACAAGTTGTTTGATTGATTATATTCACCAGGTAGTGAAGTGGGGAAAAGGGAAAGAATTGCGAAGTCGTGAAAACTTCAACGGGCGGTCTCCACTTTGAAGAAAATTTCGTCGCTTGACACGCAAGCCATCCGTACAGTAATGTCAGTCATCAAGACTCAATTTTGCTCTTTTGCACTATTTAGCTATGCTATCATGAGAAAGGACCACACTTAGAGATACCTGACAACACGTGTAGGGAGATTCAGAATAGGATAATAGCAAAAGCAAAAAACACATAACAATTCACATTCGCTAGTAATAACATGTTTAATTACCGATCTATTGATCTGGAATTTGTGTAGAGCAAAGCAAATAGGATGCCTAATTCTTCCTACTACATAATCATAAATAGCAATTAAAGCGGTTTTGATATTCATAAACTAGATTATAAGTATTTGAATAAGCCAAATGTACCTCTATATACAAAAGAATTATTAACAGTTGTATAACTTGTTTGTGTATTTTTGTCACTAATAAACTAGATCGAAGTACACGATTTTCGTTGTACAGTGACAGAGAATGTTCAAGTATGTCCCTAGGTACCTACCTGGGCAGGCATCTTCACGTGACATGCCTATCAGAGCCATCATGGCAGATGTAGCTTGCTTTTTCAATGTATAAAACATATGGGTATTGCTGTGGGAAGGGTAAATCTTGACGCCTTACTGGACATGATTAAATGAAGTCTGGAGGTACACAGGCTACAGGAAGCGATTTGTCGCACAACTTTCTGATTCAGAGAATGTTTCCAAGGACTGGGGAGTGGACCGAGTGGTCTTTTAAAGTTAATACTTGGTAAAAATACAGCATTTTTTGCTTTCAGGACAGTGCAATAGTTAGTAGGCGTACCTAGGTAGTGTCACGAGAATCATCTTTCTAGAATAATGGCCTGATCTCATAAATCAAGTAGTTGATCCGAGAAGACGATGCGGCGTTCTGCGAGGTGGTGCTGCTCTCCTAGATCTCTTAAACTCTGCTTCGAGCGAAGAGAACTTATTGGGTAACACAGGCACAGCAGGACGATACATTGATAGCAGAGCGTGTTCAAGATTTGATTGATAGTGGAAGGTCGACCCAAAAATGTCCACAGCGTTATGGTGAGTACCTTCGGATGCGTTTACTTAGCTGTTGTGAATTGCAATAACTCAGCAATTGCACATTGAGTTTCTAGCAAAACACGCCCACACTACTGATATATCCCAACCCCACACAGTTCTCTGACAACACACTATACTCCATCACACATCACGGTTCATACCAACGTCATCTCAAAAGTCTAATTTCTTATCTCCTAAGAACTTCCGGTTTCCTTTATCAAAAGGGGCTGTCTGGCTGTTGTAGAGTATCATCGCAGTGTGAGACATAGTTCACGGTAAGCAAGCAGCCGTTATCTTGGTGGTAAGAGCCACATTTCGAGCATTCACCGAGATTGCGAATGTTCTGATAGTTGTTCCACATGTCGTTACCACTCATCGCACAGTTGGTTCCCTGGAGGAACACGCCGCAGAATCGAGTGCCGTCACCATAGCAACCTCCACTTTTGGAGTCACCGCTGTTATAGACAGATGCAGTTAGTAAAACAGACTTGTGCATGAGCAAAAAAAAGCAACTTCGGAAACGAAAATTGGGAATATGTCAATGATGGTGTGAAATGTTGGGAAGAATTGAATTCAGCTTACGACGTTCCGTAGGTAAGCGCATCTGTCCGAGTCAAGTTATTGACTACAATGCCACACCACTTAAGGAGGTTAGGAGTTATACACAGTGTCGATCCCTTGCAGTCGTAGTCGGTATTATCATCGCAAGGTTTCCCTGCACATTTGTAGCTTCGTAGAGAACCGCCAAACGCGTTCTGAATTAGGGCATAGCCTTAACCTTGAACTGTATATTCATCCAGTAACGCATCAGTGCTACCCAAGGGGACATTCCAGGTGTAAGTGTATCCATATTGTGACTAGGGGGCTTCGCCGTGCTAAGTCCAGGTCCAATCGGCGTTAGCTGTGCTGCCTTCAACATACGCGCCGGTATACTAGTAGAAGCCTGAATAAAAATCATTACCCTCGACCATGTAGTTGACAAGCTTATACTATGCAATAGGATCGCCGCCACCATTTTCAGTACTGAGACCTACATCGATAAGCCAGCCCGCGGAAGCGCCAACTAGCTTGTGGGGTCCGCCAATAAAGAGACGGACAAATGCGTATAGAACCAAGATATCAGCTGTGTAGACCACGGTGTTCCCATTCTTTGTGTGGCCGACGTTTGTGATTGAACCGCCAGATGGCAACTCCTTTGTACTTGCCCTAAGTAACCGAAACACTCCGCTACTTTCTGACGATAGTACGGTTCTGACCTCGAAGATAATACCAGAAGGTCCAGGCTTCAACATCCCAATTGTTACTCGTGTCAGAGAAGCAGGCATCTCTAATACCAAAGCACCGTCTTAGTATACAGCATAACCAAGAGCGTTAGGTACTGGGGACCAAGTGATAGTGGCTGAGGTGTAATCCGAGGCGATAACATTAGCATCGCTAGGGACACTAGCGATATATGATCCACTGAGTGCAGTCGCCACATCTTTACGAACACTGCCACCTGGAACAGAATTCATTGCTGTATTCATATATGCATTGTTAGGAACGTTGTCGTAAGGATTGTCCTTGTTATCGTCTGTTATCTCCAAGTATCCTACATGGCGCTGGCGAGAAAGTTCAGTAACTTCTATAATTTTGTTCTGTGGAACTCTGTAGATAATGTGCCAGATCTTGCGGTCGTCCTTGGGTGTCCAAGTATTATCAGCATACTCTGATGATATGTAGGCCTCATATCTGTTTTTAAAAGTTAACAGCGTGTCTATAGTATCTTCAAAGCATTGCTCCATAGTTGATCCGGGGTTCAGGACTGTGTATGCTCCAGGATGCTTTCTTTTAGTGTAGGCATTGATGTAAGTATAAAGGTCGGAGTAGATATTATTACGGCCGCAAGATGGCCAGCCCTCGTCGAAAAAGATCCCCCCGATGCCATTTGGATATAGCTCGTACCACTTGTCAACATCTTGTTCAATTTGTGAGGCCCTATTCGACGTATCAGTACATTGTTAAGTTTTTGACATAATTCGACACCGTATCAAGGCGTATTAAAATCAAGCACAGATCTGCTAATTCAGGAGCGTGGGATCTACGTACCAGTCTGCTAGATCCTGTGAGCCTAATCTGGTCTTGAAATCGTGCGCCTGTCCAAGATAACCAGTTCGAACGTATCCAATCACTGTTTTCCCAGAAGCAGCGGCTTTCTGAATTACCGATTTCCAAGATGGATCAACCACGTAGTCTGGACCATTCAAGACATTGGCGACCAATATACTGACCTTGCCCGAGTCGAAAGAGATCAGTCTTTCCCAGGCATCTGGATCCCCAAGTGGGTTGGTGTAAGAGGCAATAGCAATCTGTTGACCTCCAACGTTCGAGCTTGGGCTGCTTGGGGGTGCGACATAGCCACAAGTCTCGTTTAGCAGAGGGTACAGCTCGCCGTCTGTGCAAGCACAGTTCAAGGAGTTCCCCGAAACCATTAAGGAACAAGAGAATGGAGCTTCGGGATCCTTTACAGCACCCCGTTTGCCATCGACACCCGCTGCCCAAGAGACGCACCCCGAGACACTGACTCCGCCATACTTTCTGCTGGGTGAACTCGAATCGCAACTGGCGAATATGTTGCTCATCTGCGACATGCATTCACTTGGGGATACATTTAGCACAGTACATGCCGGATCATCAGTTTGAAGGAGAGCTCCGAGAAACAATTTTCTGTTGGCGGTGTTTGGTACAGCGAAAGTTGCTGTTCTCTGCCTGTTGACATTATCGCAGAATGTCCTCAATGAGTTTGTAGCGAAGTCATGGGACACCGAAGGCGCGGTCGCCCACTCGATATTGCCATTGTTGTTGCAATCGATATAATTTTCTGTGTTTGAGGGGCCCGGTATATCTAAAGCAGGACCAGTTGCGCCGTTCGGGTCATCGGTAACACAGCCATGAACATCGGGGTTGGCTGCAGCGTCTGCTTCACTGAAGAATTGGGGGGCGTAAGTCGGATCAGGCACGGGTCTGGCTGGGGGCCAGCTTGGATATCTAGGTAAATAGGTTTGTCAGCGTATGTTCTTTCGACCAAAGACATTTGTCACCAAACTTACAGTCCATTCTTGTGGTCCACCCATGTCGAAAGCGAGAAGAGAGCCAAGTTGTCGGCTACAACCCATTTAGCAATGTTACCTTCGTAGAATGTATCAACGAACCGTTCGTAACAACATATTTTCCCACATCATCTTTTTCCCAAAGAGCGAGAGCTTTTGTCCATGGAGCGCCGTAGGCTGGCTTTGTTTGGAAACCATATTCAGTCCCCGTTCTTTTGTATTTCATTGCTATATCTGTAATATGGCCTTCAGCTGAAACTTTGGATAGACTATCGAGATGAAACATCTCATGCAGCATCGCAGAGCCTGGAAATATGTTTAGTATACCTTTCCACCCCCAGTCTCAGAAATCAGGAATTTGATTCCCTTACACCATCAAACGACCGAAGAGCTTGGCTTACCTCTGCATATGAAATCATTGAGATTTAACCTATCGCCCTGTCCGTCTTTAAGAGCGACATCACACGGCTTCAGATCATTGAAAGGTCCATTTCAGATCACAATAGTGTCTCTTGTCGCTGCAAAAGAAAAGCCGGGTCTCTTTCCTGGATTGATAGTATACGCAGGAACAAAACTATCCTCCTTCTTATGCTTTGCACAAGTCCCATCAATGTCATCGCACCGAATGGAAACCTTCCAAGCTGTCCAGTTTGGGGGGTTCCACCAGTATCTTCGTCTGAACGTGTAAGCATTATTAAGCACCGCTGTAGAATGGTTAGCAGGTCTTTGGAAAGTTTGATAACTTGCATCTTACCCTTCATATCCTTCTGATAGGCTCTATTTCGGTCTGGGCCTGCCAGGAAATCTTTGGACGGATGATGGCCCCATTCAATCTTGCCACTGACAACATATGCAATGTCCATGACAGAGTCCCACGCATCTCGAATAGCCTGCTGTGTAGTGGTTTGCTTATTGCACCCAACCCAGTCCACAAGCTTCTCTGCCTGAACTGTGAAGGTATCACAGATAGAGTGATTCACCAAGGTGGCCAACAAGAAGGCTGTTTGGAGAAAAGGTTTGGAGGTCCGCATAATGATTTGTTAAAAGAGATTTCTGTGTACACTTGTAAATCATGGATGGATTCAGGAAATATACAGCAAACAGCTTTCCACGTATTGGGAAGGCTTCTTAGTCTTGTATCTCCCCCCCATTGGGGCGTACTTGCTTGAGCAACGAGATAACTAAGCTGAAGTAGGACTCCCCCGATGGCGGATTCCAAGTGTAGAGCGCCGCCCGGGGAAGTACTGATTTGAGACAAGGCAGGAAATCACAATGAAAGAATGAGAAACATCGTACGATTTAGATAGCAGGCGGCTAGACCCATGAAGCTTCAGGCCGATCCACTGAGGTTCGTAGGAGTTATTCGTCTGAGACCGACTAGATCCGAACTCACATCGATGTAGGAGCTATTCAATTTCTTTGTACAAAAAGGCAAGCCTGTTCAAAGTCTTTCTACACTCAACACCTTCAGCATAACGGCATTGAAGAGAGCTTCAGATGGAAACCGAGGCTACAACAAGAGCGTCTTCACCAGTAATAGATTGTAGCTGGGTGATACCAATGGAAGGCCCGCACGCTTCACGGTCTGCGAGCGGATACTGCATCCAAGTGGAACTCGTCCAGCCATGTTTCATTCCGATCAGACCAACATATTCCGGGACTATATATAACGAGTACAGGGCTCTTGATGTTATCGTATAGTCCACATGTCTTAATAATTTGACAGTTACCTCGTGAGTAGAGTAGTAAGTTGTATTGAAGTCAAGTTCCACTCTGAATGGCTAAGCTCGCTTGAAATGACAGTTGTATGACTGGGCCCAGAGGACCTATCAACTCATCCTTGGAATGTGGGAATCAGGTGGAGATCACAGGCCTTCCTCCAGGACTTACCCGAAAGGAATTTGATATAGTGGAGTTAGATCAAACATAAAATAACGAGAAACATCAGTTTACACTCTGCGATCTAGAAAAAAACATGAGGTGCGGTTTAAAAAGCACAATAACTCAATAGAGTGGGTCCTCGTTTTGTACGAGCGCAAGGATCGCTCAGGGCAAAGAATGGTCTTTTGCGGTTTGAAGCCTTTCTCCTCCGAGATCTTCAATGGCAATTCTTCGGTTCTAGAAAAATAGGTTCAAGAATTGCCAAGGAGTAGAGTCACTTTGGTCCACAAAGGAGAGCGGAAGGCCTCCATGAGCCAGACAGACTGTACCCTCTTTATTCACTGATCTACAAATAGGGCTAGCCAAAGCCAGGGAAAAGAGACGATTTGGTTCCTCAGGAACCACGTAGCGTAAAGGCCCCATTTGCAGATTACTGGATGAGGGGAGTAGAGTACCGCACAGACTGGCATCATCAGTGCGGCAGAAAGTCGTTCACGCGAGTGGAGATGCAGGAGAAGAGATGTTCCGCACTCATCTGTAGGCCTGAAGTGCTTCATCCTCTTGGCGATTTCATTGCCAGCTCCACATCAAGGAAGGAGATCATACTCAAAGGGATCGCTTCTATTCAGCTTGGAAGGACCGAGTTTTGTCCTGAGGGTACCTTGTTCTCAGACAAAATCGGGTATCTATTATGGAATCATTGACTTGTTTAAACGGAACTTATTTTCGCGACTGTGGATAGCGGCCACTTTTCCTGTGGCAGTGTATATTAGCTCATACTCCACTCTATCAAATTCTTTACAAATGATCCTCGCGGAACGTCTATACATACTCAATTCGTACGGAGGTACTTGCCCAGATGATAATGGATCAAGGGGGGCGGGGGCCAGTCTGTGGTAGAGGCATATCCGAAGCTTATCTTGTCCGCACACGGGGCGTCCATTGCTTGTTAGACGGCGCAGAATGAGGAAGGTAGCAGTGTCGGAACTGCGCCTGGTCTGTTCCAAAATGTAACTCTGTATGAATGGAATGCGGTTACCCTGCAACTTAAGCGCTGGTGAATAAATATTGTAGGGGCCCCGCTTTGATACGTCCTTCAAGTAGATTTCTTTACTTCCCGCATGATACGTCCAACCGCACTCACCACGTCTCATTCCCACCTCATTTTCTTTCTCTAGATGACCTACAAAATTCCCGACAACATCCATATCCCATCATGTTTGGGCTTTCAAAGAGAGTGTTCCTGCTCATTACCCTCATTTTTTCTTTTATTGGCGTGATCTCCGTCTTCAAGTATGCCACTACTCCCCTCGCCTCACGATCAATCGGCGCGCGACAAGATGAAGACGAGGGCTTCGCTCCGCCTGTAGACGTACCAGTCTACGACGAACCTACAGGCCGAGTATTGGGTCTAGGAGGCTGGAATGAAGTCGTTTGCTATCCGAGCGTTGGAGGCGTCATCGTCAACCGGCACCTCACAGGCGTCGAGCTCGACTTCCTCAATATCTCGCGATTCGTCGACACCCCGCGCTCCTCTGACCCCAGCGAAGAAGATTCTTTCTGCCTACAATTGAGCCGGACAGGTGGAAAATGGTGGCAGAGCTACTTAACGTATGAACGGGCGGTCATCACCAGAGATCTCTCTATGTCAGATAAGTAGAGAGAAACACTCGTCCTCGGATGGCCTGATAAGGGGGGTGTTTGGGTCTTCCATGAGAAGAACTGGGGTGATCTTTCGAACCACGGCTGGGTCTGGAGAAACGCTTATACGATGGAGGAAAGGTGTATGGCTATGGAGAAGTATGGCGCCGTGTATTATGCAAACCCTGAGGATTGCGAGCCTGTGAAGGCGCTGTTGGCGGGTTTCGGGGATCACGAGAGAGAACCAAGAGAGAATTACTACTATGAAGTTGCGGATATGTTTCGCGATGTATAGTACCTATACTTGTTGTTCATGCTCCTGTTCGCTTGTTCAAGCAATTACCAAGACAGATTCAATAAAGTCTGATCACGTGACATCGTCAACTGACGAGATGCTACCTACCTGTAGAGGGGAGCGCGGGACTGAGTATTCTGTTATACCTACAGTTGTTGCTCAGTCGACAAGTAAGTTACTGTCTAGGGATTGTCAATACTTTTCAAGGTGACTGTTGGCAATTAAAATTGATTTGACTGTTTTAGGACAGTGTACCCAGGCCAGCACTTTCCTTTAAGGTAGGTAGGTAAGGGACATCCATGACAGCGCGTCACGTATCAAATATATTCTGGTGTTCACACATGAGATTTCCTCTCTTTATCTTAGCTAACGACTAACTGGTGCTCCTTGAACTCGAAATACCCACAGCCAAACCCCAAGACGTATCCTCTCAACTGTGGCAACAAGTCCTCCAACCTACCTCTTCAACGCCTTATCCGGCTTCTTCTCGAATTTCTTCCCCCAATGTCCCCAACTGATCGCCACCCTCTCCGAAACAGCCTTCAAATCATCTGCAAAGACCACCCTCTGCCACTCCTCATCCGCCCACCCCGTCTCCCCCTCAGCCCTCATCCCACCCGCCTTTCCCCTCACAACAGGCCTCCAACCAATCGCCTTGGCAACATCCGTCTCCGTAGGCGGCACACCAGCGCTATCAAACATATCCGGATTCTTCTTATGGCACGCTTCAGCTACATACCTTTGCAGCACCTCAATTTCAGGGTCCTGGTGAAACCGCAAGAACAGATCTCGTTCCGTGCTGCCGTACTGTTTGAATCTCGATTCGCGAGCTCCGAGACGCTTGGTTATCTTGCGGGATGTGTACCAGCCTCTGGTGGCCGCGTAGCACCATACGGCGTCGATTTCGAGGAGTCCGCCGAATGGCCAGAAGACTGCTGCAAAGGTGTCGATTACGAGGGTCACGGGGAGGAGGAATGTGGAGATGGCGGTTTCTTTGGCGGCGCGACGTTTGGTACGTGTTATCTGAGCGATAAATTCGTCGCGGACTTCGGGGATGGAGTGCGTTACGGTGTTGGGGTAGACGAGAACGATTTCGTTAACTTCTGTACTGTTTTTAGCCGGTGCTGGTCAAGCGAGATGAGGTGTGGCTGTGTTTACCTTTGTTCTCAATACGCCCCAGAAACACAATGTCTGTAGCTCGGATTCGGTGAATTGCCCACATGACGCCCCTCGTTGTTTTGCTATGTAAGCCCCTCCAAGAGAAAGTCTTTCCATCGTATTTCTTTGCTTGCTCCACCTGTTCTTACGTTTAGCTATCTCGAGCAACTTCACAATTTTCAAGGAATCAAACCTGCTCCTGCAACTTCCTCCTCCCCCAATGCGTTTTCTTCTCCTTGACACCCTTCACCGGCTTCAGTAAATGCGGTCTTGGCGGAGTGTACAATAAGTATCGCTGCAAGAGTCAGTGCCAAGATCTCTTACTTCACATCCAAATCCGTACCTCAGGCAACTCATCTGCTCTCTCCAACTGCTTGGTAAGTTTCGGTTTCGGCAGCGGTATCAAGTACGCAACCAATCTCTCTGGATGTCTACTATACTTCAACGCCGGATCTCGAACTTGCTCCCTCGTCTCCTCAGGAATTGTCGGCGGCGGCAGCGTAACTCTCTGCTTGAACGGCGCAGGCGCAGCTCTTGTCGGAAGATCTGGGGTTGGTTTGGGAGCACGACGCTCTGGTTGGCTTGGTGGTCTTGCTGGAAGCTGTGGAGGCTCTTTCTCAGACTGAGAGACCAGCGGAATTTCTCTTCCAACTGGCCTAGGAGGAATGGATGGTTTATCGTCTTCCACAGTCGGCGCGGGTCGTTCCGGTGGTCGTTGTGGAATCTTTGATGGGATATCAGGTGGGCTTGCTCGTGGAGGTGAGCCATTGGCGCTGATTTGCGCGAGATGGTAGATAGCGTCGGCACTTGATTTAAATTGTTCGTCTTTCAATCCTGGGTCGTATCCATTCTCATTTTCAGGGTTCGCGAAAGGATCGTGGACTGGAAATTCAGTGGGACTTTGCGGTGGTGTTGCGTATACCGACTTGCCTGTATGGTCTGGTACCAAAACTGAGAGTGACATTTCAAGACTGTCCGAATATGAAGCTCCCGTGGTGATCTTGAGAAATCTCTCTAGCAGTTCGGAAAAACGCTAGGAAATTCGAAGCTTATGTCTTCAAAAGATTTGAGTTGATTTTCTCGCATATCATAGTTTCGCATTGAAACTGAACTCAGTGCGTCAAGGCATTGAGCTTATGGTGCTAGCACAAGCTAATTCCCTGCCGACGACTCGATATTTGGGTGGGCGTCGTGGTTACGACTCATGACAACTTTGGGTTGATCGAAATGTGCTGATGGTTGGGATACTGATGACGCGGATTCCGCACAATCCGGCTTCGAGTTCCATCTCGGGAGATCTCCAGACACGGGGTCTCCCTACATCGCAGATCTGAGATAAACGAGAAAACGATCAGTTTGGCATGGAATCCTAGGCGAGATCGTGAAGCCATGTAGATCACGTGATCACAGCCTCTGTCTAATCCGAGTCCATAAAATGAAGGCACTCCACAATCGAGAATGAGGAAAAATGCTGACAAACGTGTTAGGTGCTTGAGTTGTAACTGGAAGCATTACCAACTGGAAAACCCTTGCTCTATGCCCCTTGTCTGGAGAGAGTTATCGCATCTCACAGGCTGGCGCGCAAACAACAGAAATCGCAAGCGAAGCAGAAATGTAAACAGCAGAACATAAAGTCAATCGTTCATTACTCAACATCAACATCCCCAAGTCTCTTCTCCAACTCTTTAAACAATCTCCTTGTCGCTCTCACCAGCAACAACATTCTCCACCATCTTCTCCTCCTGCTTCTTCCTATAGATGGCACCCACATCACCCTTCGACAACAACTTACTAGCACGCACGATAGCAAGCGGCGTGTTGTTATCGCGGAAGACGGCATCGATCTGCTCGAGACTCTGGCCCATGGTTTCGGGGTAGAAGAAGTAGACGGAGAGCGGGATACAGAAACTGATGACGCAGAAGAGGATGAAGTAATAGTTGCCGATAGAGGCGATTGCTACTGGGGTGGCCATTACGACGACGAAGTTCCTAGTCTATGTTAGAAGGAGGCTAAAGAGAGTAAATATGGTATGGAATTTACCAGAGCCAGTGGTTAGCTGTTGAGATAGCGGCCATGCTGACACGGAGCTTGACGGGAGCGACTTCAGCGCAGTACAGGAAATTGGCACCGAGGAAACCAATTGGGACGAAGAAGTTGAACTGTGAATATTTCTATCAGTCCTTGTATTTTGTATATCTTGGGATGTGCTTACAGCGAAGACGAAGAAGACACTGGCAATTCCAGCCGAAGTGTTTGACTTGGGGAAGGAAGTGGCAACGGCCAAAGCCAACATACAGCTTCCCATTCTATTTGTTGTCAGTTTATTATTCTCCATAATGAGTAGAGAGTAGAAAGCTTACCCAACACCACTGAACATGAACAGAGCACGTCGCCCGAACCGATCAATTGTGAAGAAAGCGACGAAACTCGACAAGAACTTCCACGTCAAAGTTCCACCAGACAAAATTCTCGAGGTCTGACCATCAAGACCAAGGTTCTGTTGGAATATTACGGGAGCATAGACAGAGATGAGATTCGATCCAGACATTTGCTGATAGAATTGGAGAAGGATGCAGAGACAGAAACGATAGAAAAGTTTCTCAGGACCCATGGTGAACATATCTTTAATGCTTGCTTTCTTGACGGTTGACTCCTCCAGTGAATACTGGATGCCTTCAATTTCAGCAGTGACCATAGGATCAGCCTCGGAGGTGTCCTTGAGGTTAGCAAGAATCGTGCGTGCTTCTTCGACACGGTTCATGCTGATGAGCCATCGTGGGGATTCGGGCATGGTGAAAATGGTTCCCATCAACACAAGCGAGAGGGCTAGTGGAATGCCAAGCGGCATTCTCCATGAAGCCGAAATGTTTGGTCCTGATTTGATTTGCGATGCACCGAGATTGATCCATGATTCAAGGGTGAATCCCAATCTATGTTTTTGTCAGCAGGCTCAATTTTAACAAAGGTTCAGTTACTCACGTCATAAATAGTCCATCAAGCACAACATGCTTTCCGCGGTTTGCAGCGGAACTGCACTCTGCTTGCCATACTGGAACTGTTGCTGAAAGGATGCCAATACCGAGTCCGATAATTGTGCGACCGACGATAAATTGCGGAAGTCCAAATGAAGAAGTGCACAGCGCCTCACCAATCAGAGTGAGCGTGGCAGCCAGGAAAATGTTCTTGCGGCGTCCGAGAATGTTGCCAATCTTCATACATGCCAGAGATCCAACGAGAGCTCCCAGTACGAAGGTTGCGACCACGGTCCCCTGAATTGTCGCATTGTGGGCTTTGACGGCGCCTTTCGTAGTGGTAGTGTCAATCTCAGGGAAGGTTTTGGTCCAATTGGGTAGCTACAGGGGTCAGCACAGTTGTTTTATGTCGTCTCGAACAGAGCTGTCGGATGGATTGTCAACGTACAGACAGAAGTCCTCCAACACCAGCTTGGTTGTAGCCGAAGAGGACGAAGCTGGGAGCAACGACCAATCCGATTTGAGCAACAGACAACTTATGACCACGAAGAGGCATGATTATTTCCTATATCAACTGAACAACAGAGATAGAGGAGGAATATTCAAGAATATTGGGAGGGAATGTCGGATCTTAAAGCAATTCTTCGCAAAAAGCTTGTAAAACTACCCCACCAAAGCTCGCGCTCAAAACATCATCACCGACCCCGCTTCCCCTGGATCATGTCAGGTATGCCTGGCACATTGCGGCTCTCTCCTCGGAGACTCCACTACTGATTTCAATGGCGAATATGCGGTGAGGCATTGACAACTGGAGCCTCCAGCTTCTGCCAGTCATTCGACCAACTGCCGGACCAAGCTCACAGCACCCTGTGTGAGAGGGATCTGACAGACTCGGCGCAAACGCCCTGTACAAGGTTCGCAGAAATCCTTTAACCCCTCCATAACATCCACACTTCAACTCTATCAGCGTGTCTGCCCTGCGAAGAAAAAGTTTGATCTTGAAGATCCATTAATGATCCACTTGAAGTCGGTCCGTCAAATTCAGAGACAGGCCAAAGTGGATGGCGGCGCAAAGACCGCTCCGCTTTCCTTGAGTAGCAGACGGCAAACCAACCGAGACCGTAGTTGAGCCAGTATGTAATGTTTCGTGAGCTTCTGGAGACTCCAAACCCACGGGGTTTTTTCTTTGGGGGTTGATGAAGACTCCAGTTGCGTTCCTTGTAAGACGGCAAATTGTGGATACACTAGAAATCTTGGATAATTGGGGAAGTCCCTGCAAAAAAAATTGGTACATGTCGCATATCAGGAACGCGCATGAGAGAAGGTGCAAATTCAGGATCTGTACATTTATATCAAAAATGGGATGAGGTTGAATCTTTGCGATGAGGCTCTGTCGCGACGGGCATGGCATTGCTTGTCTGGTCAAGAATGCGGCGGAAGAGGCTTCAAAAAGGTGCCAAGTTTCTTGTCCTTCACTTGGCAAAAATATCTCCATCAGAATCCCAGTGGTGCGTAGGTCTGCATCGTGCGAGTCAAGACCCCTGACCTGAGTCGTTAACCCACCAGGCACGTCCGTACTTGAACCATCCCAACCACACCAAAGCACCCGCGAATCAAATCATCACCGTGTTCATACACCGCGACTGATAAATATTGATGGAGACAGCAGAATGCCAATATGTAATTCAACCCACGTGTTCAAATTGAAATCTCTTGTAACTTTCCAATGCCGAGATGGGACAAACGAGATTGTAACTTGAAGGTTGGATCTGAAGGCCGATCGTGATGAGGTTGTCCCTGCAGGCATGTCTTCACCCCGGATACCGCATGAAAGCCTGCTTCACAGAAATCCGTATGCTTGAAATACTCAAGCATGCTGTAAAATTGTGTAGATGGCTTCCGGCAGGCTCGGAGAGGAAATGGTTGGAAGATCAAAGTGATGTTCTGCCAGGAGCAACACAGGCTGGGCAGAAAACCACTGGAAACTTCGAATCTTCTCTGCGCGTCGTAATCATTTCTCCATCGGTATATAACATATCTCTTCGAGGAGGTCTTTCTGGGATGCTGGCATGCTCGCGTATCTCGATGAGGGTACCTTTGCAGGTATGGTGTTTGGGGCTACAAGTGCTGTTGCTTAGATGGACATATATAACTCTGGAGCTCTGCTCTACCGAACGTCAGTATGATAATCAACCAGACAAGTCGAGCGAGAGCTAAGCGACCGACCTGTTTCACGAAAGCTATCAATATAATACTACTTACCGTCACCGTTCACCCAAGTATATCCAAATAGAAACGGTTGGTTTGTACAAACATTCTCGTATTGCAGGTTCTTATTTATCACCCTCTTGTCCATAAACATTCCATCCTCTCCTCCTCCGTCATTTCATCGTTTACCACCCTCCCTCCTCTCCTTCCTCCTTCGAGCGTTCTCTTCAAAGAGCTGGCCCAGCCATGATATAGGAGCTGGCGGGATAAAACAGTCGTCGCAATGCTTGGGACACGACGAGCAGACTTGTACTGACGAGATAGAAAGACAGCTATCGCAAGGACATAATGGGAGACAAGGGAAAGGAGGCAGGATGGATGAAGGAGTGAGAGGTGGTGGTGGTGACGACGCGAACGGGAGGTGGGAGACATGTCCATGTCTGCCAAGCCTCTCAACCTCGGCAAAGTCAACTGGACTCCATCCAAGCCCAGATCTATTTCGAACCTCATACTCCAATTTACCACATCTCTCATCCATCACCATCGTACCGATCTTCTTTGCCTTCAGTCCATAATGTCTCGTTTCGAACGGCATAGTATAAGGAGGGAAAGCTCTTCTTGGAAGTTCCGTGGCCTCGAGAACGTATCTCAACCATTTCTTCACACGAGGCGGCATCCATTTATTCTTCAACTCGTCGTTCCATTGATGAAGCGTTTCGATCATTGATGGAGAGGGGCTGTATTTTGTCTTTGAGTCCACCCCATACGAGAAACACATTGATGGTCTGAATTGTTGGATGTTCGTCAAATCCATCAATGGTCTAAAGCTCTGGAACGCCAAGAACTGTTCACCGAGCTGTTGTGTTGCAATATCAGCTGCCTCTTTCAGCGCTCCAGCCGTTGCTGAATCGATAACATTGAGAGGCAAACCGGTAATCTGGATCGTCATGTGCAATCGAGAGATGTATGGGGAGTTTCCGAGGATTCGGCTAAACGTTCGCACGATGTCGACCTTGCCCATGAGGTGCAAAAATTGCACCTTCATTTTGTCAGGTTTGTCAATGAACATCGAGTCGATTGTTGGCGTGCCAGGGATGAATTTGATTTCGCCAAAGTCAATTTCCGAAACTAGTCCATATATCAGTATTGACCGATGCGAAGCGGGCGGGAATGTGCCGATTTCATCTGAGCGATGACTCAAGGCCTTCACTTTGGAGAGATGAAAAAAGACAGGAAGAGGTACTAACCTTTCATCAGTAAAGCGACTTGCTGGAATTTAGCAAAGGTATGAGGTTCCATGTAGCCATCCAAGACAGGGGAGTCATACTCCGGAACCAAATCATTTTTCACCAATCTTCCAACGCCTCCTAATGGATTATGTCGCCAGATGCTCTTTTTTGGCAATTCCAGTCCAGGATATAATGGAATATTTGCCCAATTTTCTTCCAGCTGGAACATATCCTCTGAATAGACCAGAATCGGATTCTCTCGGTAGAGCACTTGAAGTGTTTCGGCATAGATATCGCGGCACGTCGACATGATTGCTAAGTGCAAGTATTGGCGGCCATCCCTTTCTGGTCGCTTGTTGCGATCCAGATAGATTCCGTCCTTGGACTTGAGAAGATGTCGCCAGATGGTGTATCGGATCACAGAGGGAACTTCTGACAGCTTGTGCTCCTCCTTCCATGCCCTAGAAAGCCAGAACAGTGGGCTCTTATCTTGGATAATTCGACCGTTTGTTTTCTTTTTATTCCTCTTGTCGGTCGATTTCTTCTTGTTGCTGCCCTTCGCCCTATATTTTTTCTTCCGCTCTTCTTTGCCGGCTTTCTGCATGTCGGCTTCCTCATTGAGTTCTTCAGGGTATTCATCTCCCTGATCTTCCGGGAAACTGACGGCCCAGTTGATGTCGCGCTGTTCGATTTGTGGGACCCATCCTGGCTCTTCTGGAAGTTGTGGAACATTGTCAACATCATCTTGGGTATCATCCTCGCTCTCGTTCTCGTCCCCATCCTCAACCTCTTCCATCACCTCGTCTCGGGTTCCATTCTCAGCCGAGCCCTCTGCTTCATACGCCAGAGTAGCCAATTGCAAAGGAGATAGTCTCGCGCGCTTTGGCTGGCGCTCACCGTCTTCAGGTGTTGCCGGCCCTGGGGTGGGAAAAGAAGAAGCCCCTTCAACACGTTGTCCCTTCTCATGATTTGTCGTGTATGGCAAACCTCCTGGTGAGGCTGGCCTCTTGTTTGCTTGTTGCGTTCCCTCCATGTTTGTCGTACCACCTTTTCTTTTCGGTCTTCCATCTTTCAAATACTGGAGGTTCTGTTGTTCTTATGGGATATCAATACTGCCGTGCCCCTAAGGGCCTCTAATCTTGTCGAAGTGGAGACCCTGTATCATTCTGCAATTGGATAAGTCCGTACATGTGGATTTCGATAAGATACTGGCGTTACGTTGAACTGAGGTACTTACGCCTGATTCTTATCTGCTTTTCTAGGTGTACCTACTATTTTTGACATTTTCCTGGGAAAGAGCTGCTTAGTGCCAAGACCGTCGAGGTAGGCACGACGTTAGTTGCTAAGCGAGGAAACTGCAGGCACAACATACCAACAACGAACCTTCTGACTATTTATTAGCCCGGCACCACTCTAAGCTCACACCACTCACTCTCTATCTAGTCAAATGGCGCTTGTAAAAGTTATAGACCTTTATTTGTATGATCTCCACTTCGGTTGCGCACAGGTCTGATTGAAGTTCACAGGTGTGAGAAACACTTTCCAAGCACTCCTAGAGCTTTGATTCTCTGGCGGTGCCAAGAATTCTCTTATCAGCTGTATTATTCTGACAATACCAAGGGCTCATCTAATTTTCTGTCCATTACCATCGGCTGCGGTCGCGCTGATCCGACCCAAGGATTTCCTTTCCTCGCTTTCGATATTTTCCACCGCCCAACCTCAACAGTCGACTCCCATATCAACCATCCAGGTATCATACGCTAGTGTTCGCCATTTCAAACAAAGTTCCATAAAATTAGGAACACACGCCCTCTGGAAGAACTAATCCACCTGTGGTGGGGTTACGAACTTACTGATACCATCTCTCTGTTGCGAACAAGAGAGCAGCGCAGTCTTCAGATGAAGTTCGCTGAGTTCACTCAGACTTGGTCCGACGTGGACACTACTTAATAATCGGCTCCCCTCTAGCACGCACAGAACATGACACAAGCAGTTCTCAGATAGTACTTGATATCCTTCATGTCAAGGAACACTCACTGCCCGGCATTCATATTGCAAACTCTATGCTTATTTCGTTGATGCTTCTGGCTCTATTCATATTCATATTCTCTTGTTAATTTCTATTTCTGTAATCGCACATAATCACTATAAGTTCTTTTTGTCTCTGATGTTTTCTCGTCTCGGGTCTCACTTATTCAACAAGTCACAAAGACTGTTGTTCCATACTTTTCTCTCCACAAAAATTCCTCGCCTAGAAGCCAAGAAGTCTATTTATACTTACAAAACAGCACCATCCAAAAAACATCCCACCACCAAGAAATGCCAGCCTCACCAGGCCGCCAGCGACCTCAAAACCCCCTCCACCAATCGCTCCATCCCCTTCCTTCCTCTCATATCGTGTGATACAATCAATCCCGCAAATCATGCATATTCCTGTTATTCACCCTCACAATCCTCTTCACAAACTCCTTCCCCATCTCACCCTCCAATACTCTTCTCATCTTCTCAGCCGAGACCTGCGCACCAGTAGCTCTCGGTGGCGCAACATCAACGGGTACCAAAACTGGACTTGGCGGTCCCTCAGCAGGTCTCCCTCCAGCACCACCTCCAGCGCCGTTTGTCGGTGCAGGTTTCGGTGCCGCTGCGGGAGGAGATGATACCTTTGGAGCTGCCGGTTTCGCTCCACCAGCTGGAGGCGCAGGGGGCGATGCCTTGGGAGCAGCTGGTTTTGCTACCCCGGCGGGAGCAGCTTTATCTTTCCCTTTCCCGGCTCCTGCTCCCGCGCCTCCGGCTGGCTTTGGCTTTGCCGCTGGTGGTGGAGGAGCTGTTCCATTACATGGGGGAGGTGGCGGTGGTGCGGTGCCATTTCCTGGTGGTGGTGGAGGAGGCGGCGCCGTGCCGTTACCAGGCGCGGCTCCTGGTCCCGCGAGCGGCTTTGGAGCGGCACCTGCTTTTGGGCCTGCTTTTGGGCCTGCTTTTGGGCCTGCTTTTGTACCGTTCGCAGGAGGAGGAGGGGGAGGTGGTGCGGTTCCGTTTCCTGGAGGCGGTGGTGGACAAGCTAGGGGTGCTGGGGGCGAGGCAGTAGGTGGTGGAGGGGGAGCAGCACTAGGTTTTGCGGCTTTGACGGCCTTTGAAGCCTCTGCTGGAGGAGCTTTCGCACCCTCCCCAGCTTTCACTCCGGCTCCTCCGGCTCCTCCAACTCCTCCAGCTCCAGCATTGACTCCTTGTAAAGCACCAAGCAAACCCGCCAGTCCCTGTGCACCACCCGCATTCCCATTTCCTCCCTGGGCAGCACCCCCAGCACCGACTCCTTGGAGAGCACCAAGCAAACCTGCTAAGCCATTTGCTGCTCCAGCACCACCCTGAGCTGCTCCGCCCTCTTTGGCGCCTCCTGCGGCGGGTGCGGCCTTTTCGGCGCCGGCAGTTTTGTTGGCCTTTTCACCACCAGCTGGAGCAGCGACGTTGATTCCTGATTCTCCACCGACAGATTGGCTGCCGTCAGGATTGGTGGTTATTCCAGATTCCCCGCCGACGTTGGTAACACCGCCGGGTTTGACTAAGAGGTGCAGTTAGTTTGTGTATATGTGTGTGATAGGATGAGTGTAAGAGGAAGGGGTGAGAGAATCATACCTGTAATTCCTTCTCTTTTAGCGATGAGGGGAATGGTAAAAGTTTGAGCCCCGATAGCGAGGGAGGCGATGACGACGAGGACTTTCATGATGGGTGATGAATGATGTGTGTTGATGTCAAATCAATCAAAGTACATGTACTCTGTCAAGAAAAGAATATGTCTTGAAAGAAAGTAGAAGTAATGTCCAGCACTCGATACACCAATAGCGAGAAGAGGCCAATGTCGACTTCAAGTCAAGGCAGGTTAAGGAAGGTTAAAGTTTGACAGCAACCCAGAAAATGACAGACAACAAAAAAAAGATAAGATGATCCAGCCCTCTCTTTTATCTTCTCTTCACATCACTCTTCTCCCCAGGAAAACTTCCAAGCAAAAAAGTGCGGGTGAACGCCCAGCTAAATAAACTCCTCACGTCACATCAAATATGTCCCTAACACACCAAGCATTTCACCACTCCACATTAGCACCATCCCAAGCCAGATGGATCCCCAAAACAAAGGAAACTCAAACGCGATCTGGCCTGCGCCAAACAAGCTTACAGTAGCCAAGAACAGGGGGTCAGATCGATCAAAAATAGAAATACGAATCCCCCTTTCCGGGTTAGTGGGTGGAAGGATGGGGGGATTCCAAAACCCAGATTTCGATACGGCAGTATTTGATCGAATCGTGGGTAAGAAAACTCCAGACGGACTCTGCAACATAACATGTCTGTACCAGGATTCCCCTTTACCGATGGGGAAGTAGAGACAGGAAAGACCACGCCAAAGCCAAAGCCAAAGTCCAAAGCCTAACCTTAATTAATCGAGATACCAAATGACACCCAGCCACGCCTTGGGAAAATCCTGTTTGTTTGAGGAAAATCGGAGGCTAAGACTGGGGAAAAGGGTTGGCGATGTCGATGTCGTGCTGTGGTGGGTATCGAGGGTTGTGTAGTGGGGGTGCTCAGACGGGATGGAAACTTGGCAGGATGTGGTGGGACATGTTTTGTTTGGGAATCGGTCGGGTGTTGAGACGGCGCCTGATTGCTCGCTTAAGCGAGAAGGAATATGGTACTCGTAGGTACCTGAGGTAAACAGTTCGATGGTGTTTCGCTTCGCCGCCCGTGCTGATCCTGTCACGTGCGTGTTTGGAGATGGGACGGTGGGTGTTTCTAGCGGGAGGTGGGTGGGTTTGGCATGTCCTCGCGAGGTTTTCCGTTCTGGAAGTAAGTCTGACGGCTCCTTTCTTTTTCGCCTTTTTTACCCCCCGGTGTGTAGATGGATTAGCGTAAGTGCGTGTTGCAGGATATCGGATCTGTCAAGATGTTCGGAGGATATTGTTTGGGGCTACAACTAGTTAGTAACACATCGGACTGAAGGGGCGTCTAGTCTAGCTGCCTATCTGAATTCTTCCAGCGCTGATGCGAGGGAAGAAAAAAAGAAAGGGGAATTTCTGCCATGTCTGTAGGACCTAGTGGAACAGTATCGGTTGCGGCTGTCGGTCTTGAATCAAGTAGGTTCATTTATCTGAACTTCACAACGTCAGATGTGACAGCGGCTGGTTCCCTTTCCGGCCGATGACATCTTCCTTTGAATCCTTCTGCGGGCTTGACAACGTGAAGTTCGGACTAAAGAAACTTTTTGCGGTTAGATCAAGGAATTCAACTTCACATGGAGGGTCTACGAGCACTTTTTCTTTCTTCTATGATGCAATATTCTATTTTTGACCAGCTTTCCCGATGGGATGGAAGAGTAGAGTAGGCTAATCGTCGATGCCCTGCTCTCTACCAAAGGCTTCTCGTTAACATGATTGTGAATAATCAGAGTAAGGTATCAAACACACGTCTGGGCAATGGGATACTTCAGACCCCGGGCTGACTCGAACTCTTCTTAGGGAATTCCTCCAGATTGTGTCGTTAGTAACAATAAGAAGTAACGTTGACGATTGTGGAATTGAGATCCAAAGATGGATCGGGGGCAATCCAAGACTAGAAGCTTTTCCAGGCTAATTGTGCTTCAACGCGCAACGCCACGTTTACTTCACGTTCTTCGCTCAGAATGATTCCTACGTGTGTTTCTTTTACAGAAACAGACTGTACTTGCTACAGTTCCTACTTGTAAACAGGCGATTTCTACTTGTTTGCTATCTGTAATTTAGTCACTTGTCTCTATTTTTCTACGCTAGATTCTTTGGTCTGTATTAGACTCCCCTGCTATTTAAGGTTTTCTTTGACTAAAGCTAATGTCTAGACTCTTGATGTAATCCTTAGTGATTCCCCTTGACAATCACTCCTTCTCAATCTCCATCTCTATCTCTCCATCTCTCCATCTCTCCATCTCTCCATCTCTCCATCTCTCCATCTCTCCATCTCTCCATCTCTCCATCTCTCCATCTCTCCATCTCTCCATCTCTTCATCTTCTTCTCCCTCTAGGTCTCCTCCAAGTCTCCCCCTGATTAAGGAAAAGTCTCTAGTACGTTCTGTCTTACACACCTCCTCAAATCTACTCCCCCCCTTTCCCTTTCTCTCTCCCTTCCCCCCTTATCTTCCTCTACTTTCCCTCTCTATGTATATTTTATTTGTTTTTTTATTACTGCAGGCTCTATCTAAACTTTATCTGTATTTTATTACTACAGCTGAACACAGACATACTATAGTCGTTATCTACACCATAGACTCGGAATGGAATACATCTCAAGCAATATTTGGACCCGGCCACGTTGATAAGAGATGCAAAAACAGACCAAAAGCTGGGATAGCGAAGGCATATGTACTAGAGCTGCTCACATCAACTCCGACAAGAAGTAGAAAGACATGTGTTTCTGGGCTTGGCTCATTTCCCACTTCCTGCTGCTTCGAGAACTGAGGTTCTCTTATCACAAGAGACAATTTGTGCGTGTCTTCTATGCCACACCTCAAACTCACACTACTTTGACAAATGGAAACGGCGTTACACGTTCTTCTTAAAGTGATGAATTCGAGTATGTACATCCTCCTTACTGTACTTCTTTCTGGGTACTAAAGAAAATCTAACGGAATAATATAAGAAAGACAGAGTAAGATACAACACCCACATACCAACCACCCATCCTTCGCTGTAGACCAGCAGCTAGGCTGGGAGATACAATCTCTTAACTATTGTGTTTGGATACTATACTATGGATATCCTTATCGGTTGAACGAGATGAGACATAAGATATTAGAGCTATAGCCAAATCCCCCGTCAAAAAAATGTTTAATGTCAGTATTACCAGATTCTCACGGTGGGGAGTATCTGTATGCAGATTGAGTATTGGCCTGTATATATATATATATAACGTTCCTTCTTCTAACGATATATAACATACTTGAAAACCTACTGCAGGACTGGGGTAGCGGTACCTAAAACGTGGTACTGCGAACGATGGAAGCAGATCTTCTCTCTATCCCCACATTCTATTCTCCACCCCCTGACTTTTACAGATTTCTAATCTCCAGGACCCCAGGACCCTAGCTCAAAACCCCAACTCATGCCTTCTCATAGTAAGACGAGAACTACCTTCCTCTCTCGTCACCTATAGGCTATAGCAGTGTCTTCAAACCCTCCTCTCCTCTTTCCTGTCCTCGCAATTCCCTCTCAATTTCCATGTTTGGAGAATGCATTCCCAACCCCTCTTTACCAACCCCTCTTTACCAACCCCTCTTTCCCATCCCCATCCACTCTATCACAAGTAACCACTCAGTTCTACTCAACCACCCCAAAATTTCCCACCCCACCCAGCAATCTAATCCTATCCTCCTCCACCTCCAGCTTCTTACCGCGAACCTAAGCCCAACCCAAAACCAAAACCCAAAACCCAAAACCAAAACACATCAAACACATAAACAAAACAAAACAATCTCCACACATCCTAAATATCCCATACATCCCATACATCCTACATACATACGTACATACATACATAAACAACCCGTCTAATCGCCTCTCTCTCTCTCTCTCTCTTTCTATATATATATATATAAACCACCTTCCCAGAACCAGATCCAGATCCAGATTTTTCTATCCTATCTCTGCTATCTCTGCTATCTCATTCATAGCTTGGTAGGTAGGTATCTCACAGGTGGATGGGGAGTTGGGTTATCTTTCCTTTTTTGGATTTCTAGTTTGGAAATCCCCCTTTGGAAACCCCCCCTGGAAAACCCCCTTTGGAGACCCCCTTTGGAGGGGGAAAAGATGGGTAGGCAGGGAGAGAGGGAGGGAGGGAGAGAGGGAGAGAGAGGTGGAGGAGAAGATGGGTAGAGAGAGAGAGAGAGAGAGAGAGGGAGAGAGAAAGGTAAATAGGTAGGTAAGGTAAGGTAAGGTAAGGTAAGGTACCTTAAAGAACCTAATAATGTGGACTCCACATGATGTGACCGCCCTGAATGTACATACCTACCTACCTATGTACCTACAGGTAAAGCAACATCCAACATGAAACCTACCTACCTACCTACCTACCTATCTATCTATCCAGGCATACGAAAATATACCTTCCAATCAATCAATCAATCAGTCATTCGATCGATCGATCAATCAATCACCTACCTTGCCCACCACCTACACTCACTAATAATAATAAAAATAATACTAATACTATCAGCAAGCAGTATCACTAGCAGTATCACTTACACAAAACCCTATTTCTTTCGGTTTCTTTCCTTCTTTTCCTTCTTTTCTTTCTTTCTCTTCCAGAACTTCAAGATAGTAAGTAGTATGCAATGCAATGCAATGCAATACAGTGCAATGCAATGTGATGTGATAAGATCTGTAGCCTGCCTGCCTGCCTGCCTGCCTGCCTTTATATTATATTATAGTTTAGCTTAGCTTAGGCTTACCTTTGTAGGTACTTTTGTATAGATCTGCGAGCTTTAAAAGTATTTCCTTTCTTTTTTTTTTCTTCTTTTTTTTCTCTCTAGTGTTTATGCTATTTTGTTTCCATGCTCTCTCTCGTTGTCCATGAATGATACTCCAAAAAAATGTGGAAAATACTGAAATGGAAAACTGAATGGGAATTAGAAACCTAGTGCCTGCACTTCCCAGAGATAGATGGAATCAATCCTGTGGCTAGCTACTTCTGTCCGTAGAAAATACGCAAGTACTGTACAACCTTGACTTCCTCTACGGCCATACATACAACCCAAAGAACAAAGGCAACCCAACTACCCAAAATCCCATCCTAAATCAACAAAAACATCGCCAAAACCGCCGCAACAACAATCCCTATTCCAGAACTGCCCAACCTCCCCCCCACCCCCGAAAACGGAACCTCCGCACTCTTAAACCCAGGCTCATAGCTCAACCCCCCCGCGGGAACACTATCATCCACCCTCC
Organism: Cadophora gregata; assembly: GCF_030347475.1. NCBI lineage: Eukaryota > Fungi > Ascomycota > Leotiomycetes > Helotiales > Ploettnerulaceae > Cadophora > Cadophora gregata. The sequence continues at coordinate 1,464,894 of NW_026695940.1, read as the reverse complement.
CATCCCAACAATACCTCTCAAAGCAGCCCCTACAGATCTCCGGTACACCCGTCCCCGTCCTCTCCAAGCTCCGACTCAACACCGCGCACGCGACACAAGCAGGCCACTCCTTATCCAGCGTCCCGTTCGCCTGCGTGGCGACCTCGTAGCCGTTGCGGATGATGAGGTTGCGCTGCGTGTTGTTGTAGTCCGGGTCGAAGGTGCTGACGTTGGAGTGGGTTATGTAGGGGGAGTTGGGGATGTAGACTATGAGGGGTGCTGTGTTGGAGCCGGAATTGGAATTGGAATTGGCACCAGTGCTGGTGATGTTTGAAGAGTTGCATCCGAAGAAAGTAGGGCGGTTGTTGAGGCCTAGATTGACGAATGTGTTGACGGAAGGGATAGATGGGAAGGCGGTGCCGTTTTCGATTGTGGCGTTCAGGGACCGCTGGTACGTTGCTACGAGGGCGGTGCCGTTGGGCCAGTTGTGGGCTGTGTCGGCTGAGGAGTCGACTGCGAAGATGACGTCTACTGCTCGTTGCGGCTGGATCAGTGGGTAGAGGGGGATGTTTTGTAAGTCCTCGCCGCCGTCGACGAGGGAGAGTTCCGGGGAGGTGGAGATCGAGGAGGCGTTGTTGTAGGCGAAGAAGGGGTTGGGTTTCCACTGTGCGATGTCGTCGTTTCCCTCGCCGAGGTCGGTGAGGATGTTGCTGAATATGGTGCGGAGGAAATCAGGGACGGAGGTGCTGTTTAGTTGGAGGATGAGCTGGTTGAAGAGGGAGGAGGAGGTGCCCATTACGAAGCCGGATTGGTCGAAGCCGCGGACGCAGGATCCCTTGCTGGGGACCACGCCGGCGGAGAAGTTGGAGCCGAGGTATTCTGTGGGGGCGAAGCCGTAGATTACGGGGTCCCAGGAACCCATTTCGAAGGGGTTGAATTCGAAGACGGTGGAGTTGAGGGAGATGATTTTGGTGCCTGGGGCGCGGCCGTTGGCGATGAGGAAGGGGAAGGGGATGGAGCCAGAGCGGAAGTTGTCGGTTAAGGCGATGGAGGAGAATGTGTATGCTGGTCCGCCATTTGTGGCGTTGATGAGTTGATTGGAGAGAGCTCGTCCCCAGTAGTCGGTAATGGAGGTATTGTAACCAGCTTTACTCTTCTTTTCCACATCGTCGATAATGGTGCTGTAGTAATCGGCTGTACTCAACAACTTGATTCCATCACCATCCGGTCCCTCGAAGATGGAATTGTCGAACCTCCAGACATTGGAATCCTTGCTCCCATCCCTGAGAGTTTGGACTGAGCTGAAATTATTCGTATACATCGATCCAACGAGCCAACCACCTCCAGACAAACCAGCAAGGTAAGTAGTAGCTTGAAGCAGCCCACCAATCTGACCAGTATTCGTCGAATTACTGGTCCTACTGTCGGCTGCAGCGACAAAACCAGCACCATTCATCAAAGCTCTATATCCGCCTCCTGACACAGCAATACCAATATTTGGCAAAGCAGTGGCATTATTCCGAATGCCATTAATATAAGCCGCAGCATCAAAATCTGTGATGTTCATCCTAGTCAACCACGAGATCATAGGCTCGATGGTATTGTTTCTGCGTAGTTCCAGCCATGATACTTCACTTGGTGACAAGGTAGCTGCTGAGCGGATGGTGGGTCTCTCGGAGGGGCAATCAACAACGGCTGGAGCGTAATTGCCGGAGGGACTGTTGGGGAGAGCTCTTTTTAGGGCGGTTTCTGGTATTGGGAGGATTTCTGCAGCGAGGATTTCTGGTGAGGCATCTCGTGGGAGGATGAGTGACGCTGGACTGTTAGCGGGTTAAGTGTATTCGGAAGCCCGGGCTTACCTTCACATAGACATAATGTTGCGACTGAAGTAAGAAGAGAAGTGAAGACCTTCATTTTGTATGAAGTACAAGCACCAGAAGTGGATCGATGTACAAAAGATTTCCCCGATCAAAGAACGGCGGGGTATTTGAAGTGAAATGAAGCCAAGCCCAGTGACTGAGTGAACGTGAACGTGAACGTGAACAAGGAAATTAGTTTCGAAGGACCGTGAGTGAAGTGAAGCGAAGCGAAGTGAAGTAAGTCAAGTCAAGTCAAGTCAAGTCGTGAAGTAGATTACAGTAGTAAAGGTGCAGGATGCGCCGGAAAGTATAATATTACTGTATGACGCCGGGGTCGTCGGTAGTGCTCCTTTACTTTACTTTACTTTAGCAGGGTATGACGAAAGGGAGGGTGAGGGCCACGGGTGCGCACGCGCGCAGCACCGCTTTTAGCTACCTCTGTGTCGCGTTAGGCGGAGTTAGGGGGCGAAGGCGTATCCACCCACCTCTCCAGTACAGTACAGAGTGGATCTGAGTCTGGGCGGGAGATCTCCAGGGTCAGGGTGAACAGTGGACACCGAGTGGGTGGTTGAACGGGGATATGGTGATGTTTCGTTGGACTTTACTTTCCGATGTTGAGTACAACGAAGATGATGCGAGATGTACGAGGATATACGCTGTGCGAAGTTGATTCGGTGTAGATGCGAACGAAAAGTTTCGAGAGTCTAGATCTTGTTGATGAGTTGTGAAGGTTTTTTGCGACCCGAGGCGCTGTTTGAGGTGGAGGTCCAGGATCTTATGTTTGGTAAGGGATGTGTAGGTGAGATTATCACTATTCTTGTGATCGTGAGAATGATAGGGTTGATTGACTTTGAGTGTCCAGCCGCTGTTGGTGAGAGGGCAATGCGAGGTTGTCGAAGGGGACAGGAATTGACCTATTAATTGCGCCTAGGTAGATAGATGGTACAATTGGATATAAGCCGATTATCGTGTGCACTGTTTCCGTTTATCATACCACACGGAAGAGTCCAATTGATGTACTACTCCAAAAGGACAGGCGAAAATCAACAGCTTCGCCTCCTCATCAGCAGTAATCAATCAATTGCGTCGTACTCACTCAAGACCTCCCTGTGCAGCTTTCAAGGCAGATATTTTCGTCAGCATCGAGGCTCCAGCTGGTGTGTTGATCTTTCCCGGGCTTATCATTGATGTCGACGTCGCTGGATGACTGCATGTAAATATAAATACATAAATACATATATACGAGCGCACCAAACAAACACATCCAGATTTGATCAGATCTTCACCTCTCAGTCTCCAAGGCACCTCAGGAGAAATGCACTCTAAACCCAACCTGAACCCACCCACCTCTCTGCCCTGGGATCGCTGCCCGGGGCTCGCTGGGCACTGAGGTGGGCAGTGAGTGAGGTGGGTCAGCGATGGTCGGTCGGGCATTCCTGGGGTATCCACCCCGACATTATGCAATCCAATGTACATCCTTTCATATAACAAACCCCACACTCCCAAGCACCCTCGCTTTACCACATTCCATTCCATCACAGTCATCTCACCTTCTAAGGTATATCCAACCTCACACCTTTAATATTTACTTCATAATTTTTTTTTTCACAAGCAAGGCACAAGAGACGTTGAACCATCCGATCCAAACTCTATTCCCACCGACCGTCGACGTTACCCCTTACTCGTTCCGGCCAAGCCGACAGGGCCTGACACACGCAGACAGGGCACAACAGAGAGTATCGATCGACGCGGCAGTGGCTGTGGCTGATTGACGGTGGGATGACTAATGCACGTAATGCGTGGCTGCGTGGCTGCGTGGCTGCGGCACGTCATGTTTATTTTTACGTGAAATATTCTAAACTGATAAGTAGGTACAGTATTGTTTGTGCAGGTACATCATAAATAAGTAATTAAATCAAATAAATGGTTGTAGAAAGAAAGAAACGTTGTCGTGCTCTGCTCTGCTCTTGGACTGGAGGTGGGAATGGTTGTTGTTAAGGTAAAATAGGGAGGGTTCTTGGCTGACACACAACCCTCCAGCCAGGTCCCTCTCTGTTGGTGGGTGGGTGGGTAATGATGAGGATAGTTGTTCCTGCATAAGTATTTTATGCACCTCGCTTCGGCAGAACTGGAAGCCCGCCCGGAAATCTCGGGTGGCACGTGATTGGGCGCCTGCTCAACCAGCCTACCTACCTATCTATCCCAATAAGAAAACCATCTCGCACTGCAGTACACGCCGTATACAGTAATCAATTTTGAAGATGAAAGATAGGCCGTTCGCCGGACGGATTCTGAAAAGGATATTGAGTATGCTATTAAATTCCATACCATACCCGCAGATACCATTGTGCCGCTCTGTTCGGAGAATTATTCCACGATTGTTAATTGTTGTGAGCTCAGGGCATTATTGCTCAGTTTGCCTACTTGGCGAGGTGCATATCTTACCTATCATTATTCCGTTCTTTAAGATGGCTAGGTTGCTGGGTGGCTGAGTTCTTCCTTCTACCTAGCTTCGCGCGGTGGCGTGGTTGGGTTGGTTGACTGATGGGAAGAGCACGGGTTGGTATCTTATGTGATAGACGATGACTGTATGGACAATAGCGCAGCGCAGCGCAGCGACGACCCCGAATGGGATGGAAATGGATTTCGGAGGGGTGTGTATGCAGGTTCGCAAGCTTGTGATGATGAGATGAGGTGAGCTGAGATGAACTGAGATGGGCTGGGTAGTAAGCGAGGCTGGCTGGCTGACTAGCTGGCTGGCTAGCTGGCGAGGAGAGGTAGGGAGGTATGGGACGGTTCATGGAGGAATTTGGTGGTATTGAGGTTGGATAGGTGGATATGTGGATAGATAGATAGATAGAGAGATAGATAGATAGGAGATAAATGGAGAATTGAGATGAGTTGAGTTGAGTTGAGTTGAGTTGCAGCTGGCCATCTCAACTTCCAAGTTCAGTATCAAATTTATGGAGAATCACGATTTTAGCTGGGATTTCTGGTATGCGGAAGGAAAGTCCGAGAGTGTGAATATGGAATTGCGGTTTTCTTTCACTTCTCCTTACTTGTGTTTATGTGTGTATCTGTGGCTGTTGACTGGTTTGGGGATGAATGAGTGAGAATTTGGGAAGGGGAAGTTGGTGAAAATGCCTTAGGTAAGTATGTGCCCTGTATCAATACATTTTTATGGAGGTGAGACTATAGAAGAGAACTGAATATTTTAAACTCAACTCATCGAGAGGCGAGATTCGGGTCTCCAGACGAGGTGAAGAGAGTTTTAAGCAAATGGATTCTTCTTTCTAGTATTACCGCACCGAGAATAAGCAACAACTCCGGTTACGATTATTTGAAGACCTTTAAGGGTGTCCCTTTTCCATAATTGTGAGATAATTCTTCGGGTTTATGGATTGTAAGGCAATCAAGTATATTCCCGCTCCTATTTCTTTGTCTATGTCTACTCTCAATCACACTCTGTCTCCTATTCCGACTCTAGCATCACTGTGCCGCGAAGGATATGCCATTCTTTTCTACCCCTCAAGCTTAACCATATCTTTCGTCTTGGTGTGTGCTTTCCATTTGGTGAGAATCTGGTCAAAACGTTCATTATTAGAACATATTGTGGATGCTGCAAGAAGAAGAGCAACGAAGAAAAGCAGCGAAAACGAGGAAAGACAAGTATTGGGGAAGAGAAGAGAAGCTTACCACAAGTGCAATAGCAGCAACTAAACTCCCTGCGAAAGCGATATATGCAATCGTGAATCTATCATTTTCATCAGCCCTATCACTGCAAACCATTCTTCACACGGCATGGGGACTCACATAATGCCCAACCCTTTCATCAGAACCCCCAACACCAACCCTCTCTCTTCGGTGCTCAATCCCCTGATAAACTCCCCACTGGTACCGGAAATAGCTTCTTGGAGGACGGAGGGGGGTTCTAGCGGGAACAGGGTTTGTAGATTGGTGAGGGACAGGTTGGTGAATATGCTGCCTGCGGTGGCGAGGGCGAAGGCGATGCTGCCCATTTGTGCTGGAGTTGGGGAGTGGTGTTAGATATTTGTTAAGGAGATAGGCAGGAGGAGAATGGGAGGGGTAGAGAATGAGTTTGAGGAAGGTAAATGTAGTTTGGGAGTTGGTTATGAGTTCAGGGGAAGTGAGAGTAGAGGCAGGATTGAGATAGAGGAGGGAGAGAGGACGTACATATTATGACCATTGTCATGGCATTTCCTTTTTGATCAGCCGGGACGCAGGCTGGCATGGCTGTATATGCCATTTGGAGATACAGAGCGAAGCCTGTACCGACTAGAATTTGGGGGATGTAGATCCCGAGGGGTGGAGTTTTTTGTTGGAGGAGAGCTAATGTTGGAGAGGGCCCGCGTTAGCGAATATTCGAGTTGACCCAAACATCAATACTCAAATCTCGATTTTCCCGTTCCTTTCCGATAAATACCAGGTGCTCAGATTAAGACCAGAGTGGACAGAAACAACAAGGATCGAAAATGGCAAGGTAGAATAAAAGAAAAGAGAAAGACACCTACCTAACCCCACAGCTCCCACTGTCCCAACAATCGCACCCACAACAGTCCACCATAACCCTCCCCCAACCCTCGGTATAACCCACCCCACAAGCGGCATGAAGAACGCCATACATCCAATCATCGGTAACAGTCTAATCGCAGCACCAAGCGTACTCTCCCCTCTCACAAGCTGGAAATACAAACTCATGTACTCGAGGGCTAGAAAGCCGCCTGTAGAGCAGCAAGAGCTGACGGCGAACACGAGCCACACTTCTGGGATGGTGACCAGAGAGATGGGGAAGAGTCGGGTGGTGGCGGTGGTTAGGAAGATGGTTTTTTGTTGCACGAAGAAGAAAATGAGGCTTGTGCCTGCGATGGAGAAAAATAGGATGGTTGGGATGCTATCCCATGCGTAGGAGAGGCCGCCGAAGGAGATGCCTGTTATTAGGCCGGTGATGGAGATGACTGAGAGGAGAGTGCCGAGGATGTCGAGAGTTAGGAGGCGGGTAAGCAGTGGTGGGGGTGTGGTTTTGGTAGCAGCGGAGGAGGCCGAGAGAGGATCGAGCGTGGGTATCATGGTTAGGTATACGGGTGTGAAGAGACCGGCAACGATGATGTCGAGGAGGAAACCCCAGCGCCAGGAACGGGGACCGAGGAGACCACCAAAGAGGGCGCCTAGGACGCGGCCAAGAGACCAGCAGATTCCGCTGGATAATACACCAATTAGCTGATGTTGTATGTGGAAGAGGAGAATGTATGGAGAGGAAAGTGAATGACAACGAGAGGAGACTTATGTCGAGAAGAAACTTGACTTACACCAACCCAACATACGTCGGCCTTTCCTGCGGCGTGGTCACACTCGACAAGATAACAATCACACCAGTATAAAGCCCAACACCACCCGCACCAGCAATTACACGTCCTATGATCAACATGTTCATGCTCTGTGCGGCGCCACAAAGGCCAGAGCCGAGAGCGAAGAGCATGAGAAAGAGCAGGCAAAGGTGCTTAGCTGGGAGGATGGTGTATATTTTTCCGACCGGCAGGACGAGCGCTATGGCGCCGAGGGAGAAACTTGGTAGATGTTAGTGGATGAGACGCGAGGATTGATGGAGATCGGGAGGGGCAAGATTGGGAGGGGTAGGGTACCCGACAAATATCCATGGAAGTTTAGATGCTTCCCCAAATTCGGCGAGGAGTACCTGTTTTTGTTTTGAGCATTGAATAGTCTCTTGCAATTTGGACTTGAGAGACTGTAAAGGAGACATCCGAAGCGTGACAACTTACAGGAATCAAAATACTCGTCAAATTGGTATCGAGACAATACAAAAACACAGCTGAAATGACAGAAGTAACAAGAATGGGCCACTGTAGAGATGTGATCAGTCAACCATCTTTCAAGAAACACATATAGTATGGAATAGGCACGCACTCGCCATCCAGTAATGGTCCTCTGTGGCGTCACCGGCTTCTCTACTCCAAGTTCCCCATCCAGAATAATGCCATCTTTCTCCTTGCCATCTGAATCGATAAATCTTGGATCACGAAGTTCGAGATCGAGTTTCTCAGTCGATCTGAAGCCAAGATGAAGAGGGTGCAGATGGCTTGCTTGGAGGTAGTTGTTTGGGTGTAGATGTTTGTCGTCCATTTTGGCCTGGAATTTGAACGTGCCCTGAGCGGACTGGCAGCAAAGAGGTCTGTGAAATTGACGATAATCCAAAAAAGTCCAGTTCAACCCTCGAGGTGCTGGCTGATCAAAAGGTGCAAGTCTGGGGGAAGAAGGGGGTGGAAAAGCATGACTCGCTGAATGAAAGTTAGGTTGTGATGAGACTTGAGATGAAGGGATCTGGTGTTGCTCAGAACCGAAACTCAAAACTTATTCAGGCCAAAGTAAGAACAATGTATGCTCCTGTTGAATTCAATACGTGGCACTGAAGAAGATATCTAGAGAGCTGAGGAAGATCAAAAAACCTCTGCATAACGGGGTAACTATTGTTCGCAGGTTGAACGTGCAGTAGAGAACAATGACCAGGTAGAAACAACCAGAAAAACATGAGATATTGAAAGATAGAATAAGCATGATTTGATCGATATGCATGTCTGTCATGTTCCTTGCATGAAGTCAAAGGTAGATCAGTTTTGGCTTTCCAGGTTTTCGGGACAACAGGTGCAGGAAAGAGAGGGGAAAGCAAGATGTTGAATACACGGGACGGGCAAACCCAAAGCGATCAACTCTACCGGAGAGGCCGCTTGCTTCTGACTCTGATCACTGTAAGACGTGCAGCCGGACGGCCTTGGAGACAGAGTTGAGATAGACTCACGTGACACAACATTGACTGTCGGTTCCTTGTTGTGCGTGGGATCTGTTGCGTGCATCATGGTGATACTATGTAGGCGGTGGATAATGTGTAGCGAGGCGTCGCTGTCACGTCACTGGCTGGTCGATCGACGACTGTGATGTTCGGATCGCGAAAGGTCTGTGATGGAGTGCTGGATGATTGTCCATGACCCCGACAGGAGGCACGAACATTAAGAGTCGATAGATAGATAGCTATCGGTATTTTGAGGGTAGGAGCATCATTCTCCCGAAGACGGCTCACCGCAAGTGCAGTATCACAGCACCTGCAAAGTTTTGGGCTGCGTCGTTAGTCGTAAACAATCGACAGAAGTGGATCCGATCGATCAAATGAGGGGATTCCAAGGTTCCGATGTCGATCACGTGGGCGTTGACATGACAACGACGCTAAATCGCCGGGATGACAACAAACAAGTCTCCACCTCTGATAAACAGCTCCAAATCTGCTTTCACTACAACAGCATCATCGCGTCAATGTGAAAACACTATCGCCTCAATTCGATACTAATCTCCAGCAACAAACACTATCATGGATCAATCACCACCAAAACGTGTCACGCGTGCCCGAGCGGCAGCGAAAACAACAGACACGGGTATCAAGACTACCAAAATCGCGACTGCCGCTTCAAAAGCGAAAGTCACTCGTACTGTCTCGACGACAAAACGCAAGACCCGAGCCGACGATGTCGAAATCGAAGAACAGCAAGACCCAGAACCCATAATCGAACCAGAACCAAAAACCACACGCGGACGTGCAAGGAAGACCGTCCAACCCGACCCAGCGCCAGAGCCAGAACCAGAAATGAACGAACCTCCAGTTAGACCGACTCGAGGTCGCCCCAAGAAGGCTGCAGCTCCGGTCGAAACTCCAGCTCCAGAACCCACAAGAGCTACAAGAGGACGCGCGAAGAAAATTGAAGTACCTCAAGAGGAATCAATCGTCGTTGAGGATCCACCGAAGAGACCTGCTCGAGGACGAGCGACTACAGTCAGCAAGGTGGCAGCCCCCAAAAAGACCGTCAAGTTCGAAGAACCTGACAAAGAAAACATCATCCCCATCGAGGTAAATGCCAAGGGCAAAGGGAAAGCTGCTGAGCCTGCGACTGGTCTACGAGCCAAGCCAGTACGAAAGGCTGCCGCAACAACCACAACTCGAGCTACCCGCGGACGTGCAAAGACCACTGTTGAAGAGAAGGAAAAGTCATCACCATTGAGTCCCAAGAAGGCAACACAGGTGGCTACGGCGAAAGAGACTGTATCAGAAGATGAGCTGGCTACATCTGAGAAGACACCCATGAGACCACTCATGAAGAGTCCAATAAAGGCCCCCGGAAGTATCTTTGGCACTGCGAAGAAGCTGGACTTCTCAAACTCAAACTCCATCACTGTCAACAGGGTCGCCACACAGGATCTAAAGGGATCAATCATGGCAAGCCCAGCTCGACGACCCCCGCAATCCCCATTCAAGGAGACTTTCAAGGCATCTGCTCAGAAGTTGACAATGGGCAATTCGATGTTCCAATCGCCTTTCAAGCCATCTCTGCCAGCTCCAAAGTCCAACACTGAGAACTCTCCATTCAAAGCCTCATTGCTTCAATCGCCAGCTAGACGCCCACAATCGCCAACCAAGGTCGGCGAAAATGGTTCTCCCTCTAGATCCGCAAACAATGCATCTTTGTTCGCTGGAACGCCAAAAGCCAGCACTTTCAAGATATCGAGATTTGCTACTCCAAGAACGGTCACTAAGAGTGCTGTGCGGACTGGAGATATGGGTCCTCCAAGTATGCCTGCTGCTACTGGTAGCCCGGCTTCCAAGGACGATTCCGATTCTACAATGATGGTAGCTGAGCCGAGTTTGACATTCTCTGGTCGTCTTTCGTCGATCATGCCTCGAGATGCTGACATGGCATTCGAAAAGTCCGAGCCAATCGCCGAGGAGATTGACACTTTGACCATTGACGACAATGGACAAGACGGCGATATCATGGCCGTTGATGAGCCGGATGTTATGGTTGAAGACATCGTGGATCACAACACAACTCCTCCTGCTTCTCCACCGAGGGACAGCACTGGATTCTCGGCGGCTTTTGCTCTTCGCGAAACTGACAATAATCCATTCGACGACTCGGAGTCAGAGGATGAACTTGCTTCAGGCTCTCCAAGTTATTCGCCTGTCCCGATGTCAGGCTTCAACATCTCTCACGACTTTGCATCGTCGCCAGCGACTCCAAGTCCTTTCAAGGCAATTGCCAAGACACCCAAGACAACATCCACTCAAAAATGTTTTGAATCTGCTCATAAGAGCAAGATTGGCTTTACTCCTCTTGCCAGACAATTGAGTGACTGGATGGCCGCAAGCCCACAAAAATCTGAGGAGACCAACTCTGACGAAGCAACTTCTCCTATTAAGCTCATCTCACAACAAGATAAAGATGCTACGCCACGACCATCTCCTGCCAAGAGCACATTCTTTGAGGATGAGATGTCTATTCGTGATGAACTGGCTGCTGAACCGGAGCTTCTCGCTCAGGAGGAAGACATTTTGGATGCCAATTTTGAGCCTGTTGAACTTGATGAGGAGGATATGGCTCTTGCCATGGAGGCTGATGAGATGTCCATGCTCGAGCCTGAGGAAGTCGAAGTTCATGTTCATGAAGAACTATTCGAGGAAGCTCCAGTCACTGAGGAGGGGGTGGCACAAGCCTCGGAAGATGAATTCCTTGTCGCCGAGCCAACTGTATCAGAGTTCATCAACGTCGAGATGATCCAGGAGGAACTTGAAACTGTCCAGCCAACCTCTGCTGACGAGCATGTTCTCTTGGAAGCCACAGTCGAAACGCTCTTGGAATGTGAGCCAACTACGGAAGCACAAATTGTGGACGCCGAGCCTCAGACTGTGCAAGAGCAGGAGAACATTCTGGAAGTCATTCATGCGGAGATCTCGGAGCCTCAAGCCATGCAAGAATCCGACATTGATGAGTTGGCTGACGAGGCCGACATGCCATCAGCCCCTGAACCTGCACCTTCAGAGGCCAGCCAAGAATATGGGGACGAGAATGCCATACCTATCGACCCTCAATTGATGGCAGCTCCGGTACCTCAGTCTCCAGAACATTCATATGCGACACCAAGACCAAAGCGCATTCTTGGTGAGCGAGTATGCCACACAGTCTCAAAGGTTCCTCTCAAAGCTGCTGCTGAGGACACCCCATTGAGACCATCTCCCAAGAAGCGAAGTGCCAGTATCTCTCGATTGCCATCGCAAAGACCTTCAAGCAATCTGACTCGCAACAACACAGTGATCTCATACTCGCCAACCAAGAACACACCCAGAACTCAACCCAAGAAGCAAAGCCAAGAAGTTGACATGCAAGGGGCACTTACGACACCTTCGAAAGCAGAGGGCTGGTCCACGATGGGGACTCCAGCTCGCACGCCACGTCGTGACATCAATACTTCTCTTTTGAAAGGTGCCGTGGTCTTCGTCGATGTCCACACGAGCGAAGGATCAGATGCTAGCGCTCTTTTCACTGAGCTTCTCACTCAAATGGGTGCTCGATGTGTCAAGACCTGGAACTGGAATGGCAATTCTGAGGACACCAGCAAGATTGGAATCACACATGTTGTTTTCAAGGATGGCGGAAAGAGAACTCTCGAGCGAGCCAAGGAGACTAACGGAGTTGTCTCTTGTGTCGGTGTTGGATGGGTGTTAGAGTAAGCTACACTATCGATTGAGTTACCGACCTTACTAATGTCTCTACAGCTGTGAACGTGAGAATAAATGGCTTGATGAGTCTCTGTACTCTGTCGACACCGGAATGGTCCCAAGAGGTGGCCATCGTCGCCGCAAGAGCATGGAGCCACGTGCTCTGGCCAAGATGAACGGCGAGCTCGTCTCGTCGATGACTCCAAATCGCAACGTGTCGCCCACCAAGGAGTTTCTTCACTTCCCAGACACTCCAGGAACCAGCAAGAGCCGCAGACGCGAGTCCGTTCAATGGATTCGCTCCCCAGCTTCATCCTCGTCAGGTGATGTTGACGACCAGACTCTGATCCTCTCTCCCGTCCCGGCTACTCCAGCACCAGAGACCATCTCCGCGTATGGCGAGGAAGGTCTCTATGGTGAGGACACACCAGCTGGCCAGACTCCATACTTCCTTCATAACGCGCAGCTTGTCCAGAAGACTGCTCCTGCTGGAAGACGGTACGTTGATACTGAACAGACGGATTCCCAGGGTAGAAACTCTATGGGAGCGGGTTTCTTGAGCGAGAAGAAGGATGAGACTGTTATGATGCGTCTGATGGCTGCGAGGAGGAAGAGTATGCAGTTTGCTCCTAAGGTTGGAAGTCCACTTGCGAGAGGGTCGTTGTTTTAAATTGTTTTTGGAATTTGTGAAGATGGGGAGTGGAGTGCATGGGAAGGAAGGAGTATTATTCATTCTTTGAGGGAGGTTAAGGGAGACGATTTGATGAATTTGATTTGGTTTACTGGCTTGGTTGATGGATTGGGTTGGGGTGTGGTGTTGGAGTACTGCTCTGATTGTTTGGTTGAACTGCTTTGTTGAAGTACCGCATGCGCTTGTTGTTGGCTTGAATGCATTACATACAGTATATTGACTTTGAATGCCTCTTGGTGTGACTTTCTATTCCGGCACGGTGATAACAGCCTGACAGCCAGAGGTTTTGTTGACATCGCCAGGCGAGCTGTGGCTATTTTTAGTACAGCGAGCATCGACAAACTTCACGTGGCTGAAGAGCTGAAAAAGCCTCATTTGCAGGATCGCAACATATCTGGCGCCGCGCCCTTCTTTATTCCAGCTACTCTCTACCCTTTTTCCTTCCTCCTCAACTTCGTCTCCCCGTCCATATCCATCTCAAGCCCCAACCATGGACGTCGACTCTCGCGGCTTCTCCCACCGCCTCGTCCGACCCAACTGGTTCGACATTCAGCCCACCGACCTTTCCACACGCCTCCGCACTCTCATATCCACGCCTGAATTCGCCGCCGTCTCAGCAGCTATCCTGCACCATGCTATCGGTTATCTGAATATTACGTTCTTTCTAGTTGCTATTCTTACGATTTGTGTTCAGGCGGGGGATGAGTTTGTGAGGAGGGATGGGGTTTTTGATCCCGAGAGGGAGAGGGCATTTGTGAGGGATGTGAGGCCTAGGGTGCTTTATGTTTTGTTGGGGGCGGGGTTGAGGTTTTGGTGGGTTGTGAGGGGGTTTGTTAGGGGTGTGGGGTGGGTGGTGAGGGTGAGACCGGAGGAGTTGGTGCCTGGGAAGGGTGTGGTGACTGTTTTGGTTGTTGTGATTGGGGTTGTATGGGTGGATTGGAAGATGGGGTTTCGATGTTGGAGGTTCTTGCGGAACACTTGCTTGACGACTTTAGATTTGACCAAAGTTGTGTCTCGAGGAGTGCTACATCACTTTTGGGAACTACTCAACCAACTGCATATGTTGGTCAAGAGTCCAAATGAGCAGTACAAGCACAAGGATGACCGTACTCTCCAGCCTGGCGAGATCCGACTATTGAGGTTGGAGCGGTGGATCCCCTTCTTTGGAGTCAGGGCCGTTCTCTATCCCGTCAAGGTCGGCGACAAACCTGTTTACGAAGCCATATCATATACTTGGGGTACGTCCAAGGAGCAGCGCGAGCTCATGATCAATGGCAAGCCGTTTGCTACATCCACATCAACATACAATGCTTTGCACGGACGCAGCTCGATGTTCCGCTCACGAGTTGTCTGGATTGATTATATCTGTATTGACCAATCAAATGATGTCGAGAAAGGAAGCCAAGTGAAGATGATGACAGAGATATACGAAAGCGCAACTAGAGTTGTTGTCTGGCTAGGAAAACCCCTCAGTCCTCGTCTAGCTATCACTCTCCTAAATGAGATGGCTACGCTACCATCCAGCATCGACAGTTACCGTCGCTACGAACACTTGACCAGCTCCGTGCAATGGCTAGCCATGGTAGATTTCTTCACCCTCCTCTGGTTCACTCGCGTGTGGATCGTGCAAGAAGTCGCCGTCGCAAAAGAAGTCCTCTTCATATGCGGCGGCATGACATTTTCGTGGGCTATGTTGCAAGGCTGGGTCGAGATATTCAGGGATCCACAGATGAGTGGTTTGATGGGTCTCACTAAGTCCAGCCAGAAAGCCAAGAGGAATATCAGTAACTTCAATTCTATCGTTACCGTACAGCGAAGGCTGCAGATAACTGCTTCGTGGCGGAAGAATCTTGAGACTTTAAAGAGAGCGGACGCGATTATGAAGGCTTTGAGTAAGAGAAATCCTGATCTTGAAAGTAAAGCTGGGGAGCCGAGTATGATGGATAATATCAATGCTATGCTCATGCCGCTTACACTGCCATTTCTACTCACCGACTTTGGCGATTTCGAATCCACGGATCCTCGGGATAAAATATTCGCTTTTACTGGTCTGGTGACAGACGAGCCGAATCAAGCATTCGCTCCAGATTATTCGAAGTCGGTCGAAAAGGTCTACAGAGATACAGCGGTATACCTTCTCCAAAGTAAAGAGCCATTCTCCGTGATATCGAGCGCAGGAATCGGTAGTAAAAGAAAGTTGGAGTTACCATCATGGGTGCCGGATTGGACGAGTCCGCCAACAGGCGCACCATTCACGCATCCCAGCTACTTCGACGATTTCTCGCCTGATTTAAGGGCTTCGGCATGCGGAAATACACAAGCGAAAATTCATTTCGATGCTGGAAGCCCTGATGTTCTAGGCCTTGATGGCATCATTTTTGATGAGGTTACTTTCGCTGGGAAGCCATTTGATTACAGTGCAGAAGACGACGAGGGGTGTGTAGTGGATGAAGTGGGAAATAGGTTCTGGCCACAGGAGTTCATTGGTAATTATCTCTGGTATGAGGAAGCTCATAACCTCGCTCAGAAACACGGGACAAAGTACGGAACCGACTACGATGCTATCGAGAACGCGTTCTGGCGAACTCTTGTCGGTGATCAAACGCCATTCAAGAGACCTGCGCCAGATATCTTGTACCGGGATTACAAACAATGGGTTGAATTGTCGAAGTATAATGATCAGATCGCAAGAGAGATTTTAGCGAAGGAGAGGAATAGTCTTCCCACTGATGAGCGTTATTGGCAGACTGTACAGGATACTGCTACATGGGGGACGGCGCTGGGGACGTGCGCTTCGATGAGGAAGTTTGCGGTTACGAAAGAGGGGCATATGGCAATGTTGCCGACGTTGGCAGAGGTGGATGATGTGATATCGGTCGTTTGCGGGTGTAGATATCCTTTGTTGCTGAGACAGAAAGCATGGAAGGGTCATGAAGGGACGGGGGAGACCTTTTATGAGTTGGTGGGCGAGTGTTATGTGCATGGGATTATGGATGGGGAGGTCATGAACGAGGAGACTGAGGTGCAAAAGCTCCTCATTGTGTAGCTCATCTCGATATTATTCTGAGAGATAAAAGAGGTAAACTCATCGGGGAATTATCCCGGTCTTGAAGTATACATTCGCTAGACAAGTTGTTGATGAGGCGGAGGTAAACTGAGATCCAGTGCACTGGAGGCGAAGTCCGAAGCGAGGACGACTCAAGAAAACGTTACAAGGGCTGCATTATCATGAGACTGTGGCCACCATTATTTGGGCTATTCACACATGCCAATCCTGTGGAGGTTGGATTAAAACACGGCAATAATAAGGCGTTGAGTGGTACGATTTGAGGGTGGCAGATCTGTGTGTGTCAGATTGTAGTTGAGCTTCGAGACCCAGCCATGCAGCAGCACTCACCGGTTTCTCCTTGATCATCCCGGCTTCAATTGGGAGAATAGTGAGGCAGAGCAGCTGAGGAATTCTCACGAGTTGTGATGGGCCGCTTGATTGGATCAGGCGTGTATGCATATGCGCAACATTGACGGTCGAGCCAGTAACATGAAAAGCCTTCAGCCTTCTCGGGCACAAAGATTCGCCTTAGTCTTCTTTGGTTCACCGATCAGGCTCACTTCCGGTTTTACAACGAGGACTGAAATTTCTTTTGTTTGCCTCTTATCTTATGGCCGATGGAAAATTACGTACAGTCTCTTTTGAAAATTGGTGGATGTCTTTCAAAAGTCTCGCGTGCTTCTCTCCACCTCAAACTCCTCATGAACGTAGCTTTTGCCAGATTTTCTTCTTGAAACTGTACGCATCGTCTAGCTAGTAGGTAAAAGCCTCTACTGGAGTCCCTGGTGTACTTTGGAATGACACTCGCTTCCCTAACAACATCCTTGGTGCAGTGGTGTCTGGCAAACAGCGACAAGGCTACCGGCCCAGAGTCGCAATCAAGGACTCCCTTCGAGAAATAAGAGGCTCGATGTCAACCTAACAGAAATGACGGATGCTCAATCACTATCAGACCAGCCGAATAGCAGGCCTTCGAGCCTGTCGGAAAGTACAAGTGATGCATCCAGCGACCAACCCAGCGTAAGTAGCACGAGCACTTGTCCGCCTCCGGCCCCTCACCAAATCGATTCCTGGAATCGCCATATCAAGTTTCAAGATTTTACAGCCGGCCTTCGGGATGCAGCAAAAGCATTATTCCCGAACGAGAAGACGTCGAGATATTCTTGCGTCTCTGTCTTAGTGCTCAGTTGGCAGGATGAAGACCCGAGACTTCCAGTCTCATTAGAGATCGCCGAAGTAGTTCGAGTATTTCGGGACGTCTACAATTATAATGTCGAAGAATGGAAAATTCCTTCACTGGGCTCGCATCTAGCGCTGAACCGGAGGATCATGGCCTTTGTGGACCCGGCTCCTAATGATAGAGAGCATCTAAAAATCGTGTACTATGCTGGGCATGGAAGGTTGACGAAAACTCGACTGCTTGAGTGGACGAGGTACTATCTCCCCGTCTCGATGCCCACTTCCAGAGGGTACCTCTCAATCCCAAATCAGACGGAGAATGTTATCTCGGTACTCTGAACGCTTCGCTGACACATTCTCACTCAGTCTGCAGGACAGATCTAGATCTCATGCCCAGTCTCGTAATAAACCGGTCCAATGGAGCGGCATTCAAGTACTCCTCGAGCAAGCGGAAAGTGATGTCCTTATTCTCCTGGACTGCTGCGCTGCTGGGACTGCAAACGCTGGTGGAGGCAGTGGTGTGACAGAACTTATAGCAGCCTGTCCATATAACGGGATAGCAAATGGAGTCGGGCCATATTCATTCACAAATGCCCTTGTGACCGAGCTCCTAGAGCTCAGTCGGAAGCCTTCATTTTCAGTCGGCGAACTCTACAGCAACATCTTAATTCGTGCGCAATGTCATATACCTGATCTTGGAAGAGACCGACCAGCACCAATGCACATACAGCTCACCCAGCAGTCGCATTTCCCGCGGAGTATTCAAGTGTCCGTACGAAGTAGAATGGAGACAGAAAATAATTTGGCGTTACCAGAGCAGCAATTGGGTGCACCTGAGTCCGATTTAAACGAGTCATCAGCAGATTCTTCACGAAACGAACCAGACACAATTGTGAAGTCGAGCGCGTTACTACCCACCCTGGTACCAAAACCAGTGATGGAGAGTTTCGTGCCCAGGCTTTTGTTTGCGGTTCGGCTTGAGGAAAGCTTTCAGCCAAACGAGTTGTCGACGGAAATGATGACGGAATGGTTGCGAATGATCCCTTTAATAGGCATACAGGAGGTAAAAATCGAGGCTGGATTCAACAGTTTCTCCTCGGTCGTGATAATCTCGGTTCCAATTGCAATGAACGCATATATTCCAACGAATCCGGCCGTTTTCTGCTTGGGACCAATCACGTCGAGAAACAAGTTTGCTGAGTTGAAACAACAGACACCAGTCTCTGCCAAAACTTTGACGAAAGGAACGATACCTAGCAATGCTCTTGCAATACACCGAAGAGATAGCCTGAATTCGACCCTCGCGAATATTAGGAAGAAAAGAACACGGGTGTTGACATCGTCATGGGCGAAACTGCGGCTGGGTCGATTACCTTCGAGAGGTGCTAGAACGGTGTCTCTGGCAGCACCACAAGCTGGATCACGACACGAAGTGATGGGACCCAAGTTGAAAAGGGTGATGGATGGTGGAAGGAACCACTCTTCTCCGACTGTACCCCGTATCAGAAATTCTTCACTCGAGTATGATGGCATCGGCTCAGTGCACAACGCCGAGGGAATGGCCCCAGCAGCGGCTTCCCATAGAAGTGCTATTTTGTCTGCGGACAGGGCTATGACGAGCGTCTCTCCTGATCCCTCAAATGGAGGAATTGACCTTGGCTTGCTCACTTCGGATTCCTTAAGAAGACTTGCACAGAACCAAGCCGGGCGCGACACAAGATTGGAACAATTGAGAGTACACCTAGAATCCAACAATCAATCCACCCATACGACAGGCCTCCTTGATATTCAAGACATCGAAGCTCAAAGCGACCCTCCGAAAAGGGCAATGCTTGGGTTTGGCAGTTCGAAATGGAGTAATTCTGTAAGTCCACACTTGAATTGATGTACTGCATATTGACGGTATCTAGAGCCGATTGACGAAAATTGTGGATTCGGATGTTGGGAGCAGCTGTACGAGATCCTCGGGCTCAATAAACAGCAAACTAGGGCAAATCTTATGTCTCCCGTCGTCAACATGGCCAAGACTCGCTTCCCAATCTGCTTCCCCAGACA
Organism: Cadophora gregata; assembly: GCF_030347475.1. Taxonomy (NCBI): domain Eukaryota; kingdom Fungi; phylum Ascomycota; class Leotiomycetes; order Helotiales; family Ploettnerulaceae; genus Cadophora; species Cadophora gregata. The sequence continues at coordinate 1,445,509 of NW_026695940.1, read as the reverse complement.
TGAAAGGACCAATCTCGGCTGCGCAGGGGGCTTTTATATTCGCGGTGACCGGTGGAAGCGTTCGGTCTACTGTTGCTGAAGCAGCTTGGACTTGGTATCTCAGCTTTCTGGAATCCCGCATCCGTGAAGCTTGGATTCCGCTCTTTCGTCAAGTGTTGAACAACGTTAAGCTACCTTCGTACTTCCCAGTAGAATCTGACTTTGAAGCAGCGATGCGCTTACTAACAATAGTCGTCGGTGCTCTTCAAAGAAGGGAAATCGCTTTGACTGACATCGTGGACGATTTGTATAACTTGAGAGTGGTGAAAGAAGTCTATGATGACCGCGTCGTCGTAACTCGTCTAGTGTTTGCAGCCATTGGTTGGATAAGTATGTAGAATCGAGCATAAACAATTCTGATCGCTAAAATATTCCAGCTCTCCTCTACACGCCGAGCATTAATGGAAGCAACATGCTGCTGGAGCTGTTCAAACACGATAGTTTTCTTCCCGCCGACGGAGCTCCAATCATCCATGCATACGAGGGTACGCGGATCCCACTTCAATCACTTGGAAAGAGAAGCCATACGATCAAAACTTATCAACAAAGCACAGAATATCGAGACCGATCATTGGTTGATTTGCTGCGAAACTTCGGAGCAATAATTCCTGAGCGGAAGGGAGGGAGCAACAAAACGTTTGAGGTGGCACGCACCCATGCTCATGATCGGTGGATCGATGTGACGAACATTAGCTTTTCTGCTCTCTCCAAAATGAGCAAAGTACAAATCGAGTGGGTTGATTGCATGAGTCTACATTTGGAATTCGACCTGCATACAAAAACTCTCAAGCTCTTCCAATTCCCCTCAATTTGCATCGTCATGACCCCAAGCAAGGAGAGTGGGCCATTGAATCAGTAAGCATTCCATCACTGCTTACTTTGCAATCTGGACTGATAATCAAAGGCTATTTAGTGACGCTCTAGATGAGTGGTGCCAACCAGAGACCGATTACGCAGATGAGTATCTGAGAGAAGTCCTCGCCTCGTATCGTCTGATATTTGGCATGGACAGAGGCTCATATACCGCATTTAATCAACTCGAAGGTGTGCGGTTACCAGGTCAGAATGGTCCACTCGACCCTTTGCTGCGCATACTATGCGGGCAGAGATGGGATAGCACAGAGGTGTCGCGCATTTTCGATCAATGTGATATCGAAGATCCAGTCTCGCAATATAACTCGGACAGCTTCGCATTTCTAGGCACTCGCTTATTGAAGCTTCAAGACTGCGTACAGCGAGACAAGCCGGAAGACATGTGGCAGTTGTGGTCCGATAAACGTGATATTTCGCGGTGGTGGACTTTCTGGGTAAGAAAATCGTAACTTCGAGCATGGCATTCATGAGCTGAACATGTACTTTAGGCAGTGATGATGATGGGAGGAGCAACTATGTTACTAGGAATCTTCCAGGTAAGCTTCGCCCGTTCCGACATCTGGTTTGCATGTACTGACAACTTGAATCAAGATGGTTTTGCAGGTCGCACAGGTGTACTATACACTTCGCCATGTACTGCCATATCACAAGTGAGGGAAACATTGATTTTGGAAAGTCAGGAATAGCAAGTTCGATGATGCTAAGCATTAAACAACGGAGATTGTTATGCTATGAGGTTGGAAGCCTTCGCAGAAGAAAAGGGATTTTGAGACTTCCACATACATGGAAACACTGCGAGGAGACCCGAATGGTCAAGTGTGCATCATGCACTTGCCACTTGCAATCACAGGTAGAGTGTTCGGGCTCTCTTTTCCAAGATATCCACACTCCAGATGTCCATCCCCGAACTTTCCGAGAAGCATGAAATGTAGACCTGGTGACAATACTTTTTTGGCATGTAGCTTGGAAGCGCTTGGTGTCTTACGAGGCAAACTTTGCTGAAGAGTCATGACGTCCAGGTATATGACTTGGGAAGAAAGCCAATTCTCTTGGGGGATTATTGCCCAGCTTCACGAGGAATGGGCTTTTGCCACCAAGGGTTGGCGATAATAGTTGTGATCTGGTTGAACAGGCAACAATGCCCTTCCATAACGCAGGTCTCAAAAAGTGTATTGAACGTAAAATTGGGAGTTACAAGAGTTGATTTACAATGTCTAAGTTCAAGACGGAGCTTATGAAGCAACAAAAGCCACTTTCTGTTACTCAAACCGGTTTAGCATGCCCCGCTGACAACTTCAGTCCAACAACACAAGCCCAGTCCTTCAGTTTCCACAATTCAAAAGAGCTTACAAACCATCACGGTAAGTAGACCACATGTTGGTCATTCTGGTGATCTGGTTTGGAGTGAAAGACTCGTAGCAAGTACTACGAAAACATTAGCTATCGCCCAAAGAAAAAAACATCAAAAAATCACGAGTAAGTGAGCGGTTGGAAACAGGATATACGTACTCATAAGAATAATCCATGTAGTTGTGTATTGAGTCAACTCCGCCACCAGAGCAAGAATCTTGTCCGACAGGGCATCCATCGGTCAAGGTGAGCTGAGGTGGGGTGTCGGCAATCATGTCTCCACTGCCAGAGCAGCCTCCTTGGAAGACGTGGAAAAGTCCAAGCCAGTGACCGACCTCGTGGGTAACTGTTCCACCGAGGTTGTAGTTTCTGAGAGAGCCGCCTGGGGTGGTGGTATAGAGGATGTTAAGACCATCAGTGCTAGAGTAGAATAGTCAGCACAAGAGTCTCTGTATCTCAGAGACAGAATGACTTACATGTAAGCAGTTGATCCAACAGCAGCGACTTGAGGGAATTGAGCGTATCCAAGAAATCCAGAAACGGTGTATTGGAAGTAGATGTTTAAGGAGCTGTAAGTTCCCTTGCGGAGAGCCCTCTTCATGGCTACGTCGTTTCCATTGACATCAGCAGCCCAGGCAGTGTTGACAGTGTAATCAGTTGAGATGAGCTTGAATTGGAAACCAGTAGGAGCTATTCATAGTGTTAACTTTTCCCTGCAACATCACAACAGAAAGGAATTAACACACCATAATGTTCGTTTAGAACACTAATCTGGTTCGTCAACTGAGATTGAGGCACATATCCTCCTGACAAGGCAGTGCTTCTAGCCACGACATGGATGTAGGTGTCGATGGTAACGGTGGCCGCACGAGCACTCTCAGTTCTGGTGGCGTTGGTGAAGTGCTCCTTCTCCCATTCGCTGATCTGGGATGCTGCCTCTAGGAACTCCGCAGGTGGTTCGGTACCGCAACCAATTTGTCGAGATGGATCGCGTTGCTGGGGATGGGCCGAGACGGTGGTGATGGCACCCGCGAGCAGGGACGCGAGAAGAGTGAAGCGGACCATGATGAAGAAGACCTTGTAAGGAGGAGAGAGCGTGGGGCTGAAGTTGAGAGGGGTGGCTTCTTTCACATTATGGCGATGGGAGAGATATTTGTACTTTGCTGTCTGGCTTCTGGGGTTGGGATGTTTCGATTACATGTGTCAAGTCCGTCGATGTCGTTATCTCGACGGTTAGTTTAGAAATCTCCACAGCAGAATTCCAAGACATGCAATCAAGGGCCAAGAGACCCCGAATAGAAGGTCATGCAAATCTGGTAGATCTACAGCCGTGCCAAGTAGAGAAACCGGGTGTTAACTGGAAATGCCCCGGGTCGCGATTGAGAAGTACAAGTCCGGTATGCTCTTGATGAGCATCTTCAGTCTACGTTTTGGATGAGTGAGATGAATGATCCTAAAACATCCCAGAAAAAAATGTTCGTTGCCCATTACAAACAGTTCAATGTTGCTTCTGTCCTTCGGGTTTGGTTGCAAAACAGTTGACAATTCTGGATACAAGCCTTTCGGTATTTCCAATTAGGCGAGCTTGCCTGCAATACAAATGCTTAGATCTACGGAGAGAGATCGGACGTTCAGAAGCAGGGTGCCGTCTGCGACCCGTATATTCTCTCCACACTTCGCGGGATTTGGCCCAACTCGGCTCTTGGCCCTGACTCTAAAAAGGACCACCAGACTGCAATACTAAACAAAACAATGCCGTATCTTGGAATATCTCGAATATCTACCTCCGTCCCTCCGATCGGTCTTGCTATCGACATGTTGTTTCCCCAGACTTCGGTTTGGGACATTTGCCGAGCCGAGGTTTAGATAGGAAATCAAAGGAGAGGGCCCCAATCGTTGTCATACAATTTATTTTCTGGAGACACTAGACCCTAGGTCATCTCTGCTTCGTTGGCGACTTATTCGTTACTGTATTTCCATGAGTCCTGTAATTTGTACTTATCGGTGAAGGATTTCTTTCCTCGCGGTACTCCGTCGAAGACTTCGCATCGGAGCTGCCCGAGCAGCCAAGACTAGATCTCCATGATTGACGCAAAGACCTGTCTAAATCGAGGTGTTGTCGCATAATTCTTTATCTTAGATCTACCGTAAGCACCTTCTGAATGAACTCGAGCTCCGGCGATGATCAGAATAAGGTTCTGCAGGGATTGGCTGTGTTGTTGTCTGCCAAGGCTAGATCCGGTATTCAAGCGACATCCAGCTGCTCAACTGGGAACGGGCATGATTATGATTCCGATTCGCAATTTTAATCTGAAAGTGCAAAGCGGGTGATATTCAGGTTTCGGATATGTAGAATAACAAATGTGTATCTATTTATGTTGACGTGACAAAGGTCTGTACTGTCAGTATTTACAGCGATATATGTGCGATGGTGAGTGGGATTGGATCTTGGCCTCCCCGTTTAACATCATACTTTCGCCAAGATGAAATTATACTTTGAGTTCGGGAGCTTAAAGTAACAAGTTCAGAGCCAATTTTGATCACGGCATTGCCGATATGGGTGGGTGTAAAGCCCAAGGAAATCAAGCTAAATATAATGTCAAGCAGTGCACTGCATTGTTGTCGCCTTGTATGGATATGGTCCTGAATTCATTGTGGCGCTGCCCTCTGAACACAAAATTGGTACAGGCTTTGCAATTGTGATATGTTGAAACTCGAGATCCTCCAATTCTGCGACCACTTATTTTCAGTGTGCTCGAGAACTGAGTGTTGCAAAATCCACTCAGCTCCGAGAAGAGCAACCCTTTTCATCGTTGTTTTCCTGCGCAATCAGCAATATCAACAAACGAAGCGAGCACATTACATGAGAGGCAGTTACAGCCAGATATCTTAAACGTAAGAACAAGGTATTCTACATTCATGTCAATCCTCACCAGCTTTCGAGGAAAGAAAAGGAAGCCGCCGACATTCCGACGTACAAAATCCCTGTATTCAGAATGTCAGCACTGGTCGATCTAACCCTGCCAGCCATTGGGATCCTGATGTTTTCCTACCAAGAGCCACATTCATATAGAAATAAACAACGACTGCTACCAGTGATCCTGAAATTGAAGGTCCAAGCAATAGGCCTAGTGTAGATGTGGTTTCCACCAAATCAAAATCTCGCTTATGAATAAAGGCTGGACCTGATACTAGCTCCTCTATGAGAGAGAAAGCGCCCAAGGAATGTCAAGACTATCATATTTAGAGCAAGAATGTCGTAGTTCCATAATTGTCAAAAAGTCCGTGATCCATAATGACGTGCCTTGATATAACTACAACACTTGCGGCAGGTTGAGGTCATCCAGACATTACTCAAAGACACCTTGCCGAAGATATACTCCACTTCAATCCAAATGCCAGAGGTGTATCCGTATCAAGCACAAAAAGTATCTCTCGCTGACTCCAGATCTACCTATCAAGGGAAATCGAGCTAAAGAGCGTACCTAAGATACCAAGTTTACATGCCGCCGCGAGATGAGAATAACCTGAGACAAGATCTTGAAATGAACTCGACTTAGGGTTTATGAGCACAAGGCATTATACCATTATATATCCCTAGACAAATCATAGAGGGATGCTCATCAAATGAGTATAAAGCTTATCTACCCTAATCGGGAATGCCCGATGACGCTTACCGCCCAGATTAGACGAGACCCACTGCAGCACCCCTTTCGTACGAGGTAACCAACTTGAACCGGAGTACGAGGTTTTGAAAACCCATATTCCACCTTGCCTTGCACGTTCTATCACCCAAATCAGAACCCAGAACCCTGGAACATTGCCGCCCAGTGTCTCAGCAAAAGCCGCTGAGTCTTAAGCATTCTTCTGCGAGATAAAGCGCCTCGATGGCATCTTCTGAAACGGCAGAGATGCCGACATACGTCGTCACAATGAGGACATTGCGAAATGTTACCACGGCAGAAGATCTCATAGCCGCATGGCCCACGCTGAAAGCCAAAGCTCTGTCTTCTCCGCCAGGAGTTACTGAGGCAGAGCGTCGTATGCTTCTTGATCTGCCTGACGAGGACGTTGAGAGTGCCAACATCGCTATTGCCACCAATCTTTCACGTGACCAGCTTCTTGAGAAAGCCATTTCTCACCACGAAGACCTCACGAGTGAGGAGGTTGCAGTACTGAAGAATAAGTTCTGGACTCCGAGGACACGTGAGGAGTCTAAAGTTTATCTCAAAGCAAGAAAATGGATCAGTTTAGAGGCAATAGAAGAAGATTGTGTACTCTGTCAGCACCTTGGCCCGCTTGAGATGGCTGCATTTTCCATCGCCATGCACGAGTTCTGGTCAAGAGATCGTGCCGCCTATAATGCGAAGAAAGCCATTATTGCGAATGGCGCTTTACCTTTCGCGAAGAAATGGATCCAAGACTTGTATGAACAAGGAAAGCCGATAGGGGTTATGTATGTCTCTACGATTCTGCTGCTCAACAACTTGATCCTGCACAACTTGACGACTTTGGCTGTTTTCTAGGTGGCTTCTTCCAGGATGCGTTAAAGTTCAACGGTTCAAAGGGCATCATCGATGAGAAGTGGCAACTGCTTTCGTTCAATGCGCCTATTAACTGTTTCGCGCCCTCCACAAATGGTAGCCCAGATAATGAGGACAATGTGTCCACGGACGATGAAACCAACTACCAAAGGGCCGCTGCCCTTCGAAAAGCTTTCAAGTCAATCGTGGATGATCCAGATGAGTACCAAGAGTCCGATGGTGTCCATCCTCCATATTGTGGGAAGACATTCACAGGAAATATGAAGAATGGTATTGCTGGTTCTGGACTTCTTACAAACACCTTCCTTGTCATCGATCCTCCGTGTATCGACCTTGTGCTGTCACAAAGTCCGTTTTACGACGACTTGCGCGTTCTTGTAATCGAAGCTGATTTCCCGGTCAAGGGGCATGAGTATGTGGAAGGGTATGAGGGGTTCACGTGGGTTAGGTTGGATCAATTGGTCTACAATTTCTACGAGCTACGAATGGTGAGAAATGGATCGACCGGGATGGACGAGATCTGGGAAGCAGCCCAAAGGAGTAGGAACCAGGCCTTTGTAAGTATGGAGGCAGGAGAAGATCATTTCACAGGGTCGCGCCGGATGGCTGGCTTTACGCGTGACAGCGTACTTGGGAAAGACTTCTACCCAATGTAAGATGCTAGACGCAATCAAGGGGGCTTGGTGGTACAATCATGAGATTGATCTCTTTCCCAAGACTTCGAAATTTCCTCCTCATCGTCAGATGCACCCCTTCCACGCTCACCACCAAAATCATGCCCCTTTTCCTGCTAATCCCCACAACATTTCGTCTCATCAACAGTAGCAGAATGCGTGATATGTTCACAAAAAGTCGGCAGTGAACACATTCAAACACCGATTCTCAGCCTCTTCTCTCAGCACCAATAAAGGGGTCACATGAAAAAGACCTTTGGGATCAGAAATAGAAAACAACTCGCACTCACACCAAACTTCAACTTCAAACTTTGTACTCATCACTTCCTCAACCTCCATCATATAAATACTCACGACAACCATCAACCCGTCATAGTCTCTGTACTTACCGTTGATTCTGTACAGCAAACCGTAACTGTTTTCTTGTACGTCACGTACACGAGTTCCGCTGCGCCAGTTTGGACTCCGAGTTCAGTGTCCGTAGCCGGGACTGTTACAGTTGGATAGCACTCCTGTTCCCGATTGGCCGTTGGCAGATATGTGGCTGATAAAATTGTGCATATCGATTCTAGATGGTGGGGGAGGGTCAGGAGCGTATACAATCAAGAAAGGCGGAGGTGCAGAAGGAGAGTGTTAGTGAAGGGGTCGTGAAATCGTGATCCAAAATATCGACTCAAGTTAGCATGGATAGCCTTGTTGACAGAGGATTTGATTGTAAAATAACGGAAGAAGGGAACTATTGCAATCACCAGCGCAAGACCCAAAGTCACAATACCTACCTAGAAAGTAAGGAAGAACCAACTTCCTCATGTTTTCAGTTTTCGCATACCTATTACCTAATCAGCGCAGTACGATCCATCAGCAATTTTAGACGCGCGTTCGTCTCATCGATGCGATGTAGCAGATCGACCACACTTACTTGTTCTATTCTCTAACAAGAGAGGCGAGGTCAAGAAAGAAAGAGGGGATTTAAATCGGTGAATCGGTGAGGAATGCCCTGCATGGAATACAAAGCTGTGTCAAGAGACCACTGCATCCGCATCTGCATCAATGGATCTCCATTCTCGGCTAAATTTAGCGAGAGTAGTGGCTGCTGTAAGGTAAGTAAGTAAACAAAAAGAAAAAAAAAAGAAAAAGAAAAACAAGAACAAGAACAAGAACACGACACGCTGGAGCATATATGTGTATTGAAGAGGGATGTTGCAGAGAGTTGGTGAATATAGGTTTAAGTTCGTGACGATGATGAGTGGAAGTTGATAGAGAGGTGTTTTGTGTGGCTCGAACTGGCTGTGGCGCGGCAAAATGGAGGAATTATGCTGGGTTCCGACTCTGATAAAGTTTGATCGTCGGCCAGTACTGGCAGTTTTGGATCTCACATTGTGATGTAAGGTGGTAGAAAGAAGACACATACTGGTCTCCATTCCAAAATCCTTCCTACTCTACTTTACTCTAATCTAATCTACTCTACTCCAACCACTTCCCATCCAACGCCCTCAAAAAGCCTACATCAACATTAACCCAACTCCTCCAAAGATCCACCTCCAACCTCCACGGCCTCATCTGCACCGCAAAAGTCAACGCACTCGCCAAGCGAAACAGCTCCCTCTCATCAACACCCATGACCAGAAACTTATCCCTCCTCACCACAACCCTACTCCCAAAGAACTCCCTCCACGGCTCCAGCCTCAACGTCGCAGTGCGATGAATGCTCCATTCTGAAAATGGCATGCATTTCGGCACGAACATGAAATTGTACGTTCGGCCAACCAGGTCGCGGAAGGACGTGCCGTCGCGGTTCTCGGGGCCGAGCATGAGTGGGTAGAAGTAGGGTGCGCTCCAGAGGGTGAGGACCGCGAAGCGGGCAGTGGGGTGCTGGGAGGCGAACGAGGACGCGAATGTGAGGAGGGGAGGGACGAGGTGCGGGTTCTTGGTTGAAGGGGGCATCGTGACGGTGGGTATGTTTAGACGCCAGTCGATGAAGAAGTCTGGGGTGTTGAGGCGGTGGGGTTCGACGGCGGCGATGGCTTGGCCTTCGAAGTGGGCGTCGCGGCTGCGGATTATGCCGGATTTGTACACTGCGTGTGATGAGTCATGTCTCTCGATGACTCGTGAAGTGAAGGACTGATGTCCCAAAGAAAATGGTGCATGGGGACTCACGATGTGCAATGATAGGCCGGATCGTAAGATCCCTTTCAGGAGGCAAATCCCAAATCCCCTTAACCTCCCCAATCTCTCTATCAAAGTCCTCCCAAAACGACTCCGGCTGCATTTTGTTCGAGCGATGGGACCTTGTGTCCGGATACTCTTTCGCTCTTGCTTCTTGATTGAAAATAAGCGAATACTTGAAGGGTTCTCCGATCGCGCCCGCAGCGAAGAATTCCTTGTGGAAGAACGGCGTCATTTTGGCGACTGCTCGATGGAGATCTTTGGAGTCGCCATGATCAACGCTCATGTCGGCTACGAGGTTGATTGCGAGGATTGTGGCTGGACAGTCGAAGGTACGGTGGTTGAATTTTCGGCTAGAGCGACACATCTCGAGCATTTCGATGTAGTGGGCCTGAGCAAGTGGTGTGGTATCAGCTTGGTGCCACACTTTCGTGAAAACTAAAAGAATCGGCTAGCAGAGGCAGCGAAGAATAGTGATGAAGTAGATATGTTACTTTGGGCTTTTTCCTTGTCGAGAAAAGTCATGAAATCTTCCTGCATGACCCGCGGATCTGTGGGATTCCTCTCTTCAGCTTTTGGTCGCTTCAAGTTTTTCAGCATGGCTGCTTTCAATCCATCTGAGTATTTCAGGCGAGAGATGATCTCCTCTCTGTCAGCTTTTGGGAATGAGAAAGCTTTACCATTGCTTTCACTAAGTGGTAAGCCCTCATTTTCGCTATGATGGTCGTCCGAAAGGATAGCACCTGGTTCGAGCACGTCCTCATCCTCCCCATCGGAATCATCGTCCTCCTCATCCTCACTGTGGAGTCCAGATTCAGTATCCCATTCCATACCATCATCCTCGGAGTCTTCCCCGCTATATTCCGACTCCCAACCTTCCACAAACTTCCGAAACGAGAAGCCCTCATCCTCCCAAGCCTTAAGCGGCGAGATCTTTCCAATATCCTTCGGACTCAACTTGTCGGCTGCAAGCTCTTCAGGGAAAAGAATTGCATCTTCTAGGACATCTGCTTCGTTGTAAAGGAGGTTGGGAGGGAAGACGTCGGGCTCATCATACACACGACGCACTTCCATGTCTGCGTCGTCCTCAATTTTGCTGTAGAAGAATTTGGTCTCTGCTTGATTGATGTCGTCGTAGATGCTCATGGCATTTTCGCCGGGCTTGATATCTCGGACTCGATGGGTAATTTTGTCGCTATAGAGGGTCTTGAGTATTGGTGCTGCGAGGTTGTACATATCGGCGCCTTTCCTGCAGCGAAGGGCTTTGAACATCATCTATATCACGTCAGCAAGGTTCCAACACCGGAGACGGTCTGATCGCATACCTCTTGGACAGTGTTGTAGAGCACAGGAAAGCACTCTCCAGGCTCTAAATCCCAGACAAACACATCGTAGTACTCTTTGAACGAGAAGTTCCAGCCACGGTACTTCTCCATATCCTCAAAGAACTGTGGTCCAACGCTCTTGATGACATCCCACTCGTTCTTTGAAGCTCGCCCAAGCCCTGCCTTCTGTCGCCACAGCCAACGTTCTTCCTCTGGAGGCTTGAGAACAAGGTTGCCTGTCTCGGCATCTCGTACTAGGACGAGTAGACGATGACGCTGCATGGCAAGGTATTGAACGAAGCGACGACTGGCTTGATCGTCTCGTTTGATGTGGGCACAAATCCAATTCCGGGCTTCGAATACCATATGAGCACGACGATTTGGGCCGCGACGTCCGCCTTGTTGTCGATGGATGGTTAGATCTTTGGCATCTGGATCCTGAGTCTCGAAATAGGCGATGAAGCCCTGTATTGGTCAGTCAGATACGCAATGAATAAAGCCCCCGTCGGCCATCGACCATACTTACAAGTTGCAACATCTGCTGACGACCTCTATTCCTCACCCACTCGGCCCACTTCTTGCCCGGAAAGTATCCCCAGATAGCCAATATGTTCAGCTCAAAAAACTCATCCCAATGCCTACAGAGCTTAATAGCATCATGCAAGTCGCTATCCTTCGCAATGATACAGAAATGCAACCACCCGCCCCTACTCATCGCCTTATCACTTGGATAATTCCAGATCGATCTCCCACAAATCTTAACCCGGATCTTCTTCCGTGGCGTCTTATTATCTTCCACCTTCCCAAAAGAAACCGCACCTCCTTCAGTGCTACATACCATAGTGTCGTACGTGACATTCGGAGCGCCCATGACCGGGATAGCTTTCTTCACATCTCGCTTCGGGAGCCATTTATCTGGTAACGCTCCTTTTCCTTTCTTCGGCTTGAAAATATCGTCGTATTCATCCGCCTCTTTGACCCCCTCGTCTGCCATCACGATATCGACGTCTTCCTCTTCGGGTTCCTCGTCAGCACGAAAGAGATCAGCGCACGCATCGCGGGTTTCCTGTAACCCGGGATTCTCCATTTTCAAGCAGAGATCTCGCAGCGCACTAGCAGTGACTTCCTCGTCGGCGAGGAATTCCTCGACGGAATTCGCACGAAGTGCTGCAGGTAGAAGCGCCGCGTGACCTAGAACGAGACGACAGAAGAGCAAGTTCTTGATTTCAGAGATTTCAGAGAGGAGTCGCGCGGTTTCATCTTCGGGGAAGGTAATGGTTTTGGTTGTTATGACCGGGTTTTCGATAGTACCGGCGATGCGCATGCCTTTTACTCGGCTGCTTTCGAAGTCGACGCCTTGGGTTAGACGTTCGTACATCTCGGATTTAGATTCGATGAGGGTTTTGTCGGGTTTCTGTGATTGGGCCTCGGGCGATGAGGGCTTTTTGGAAGGAGTTTGGGATTTCTTCTTTTTGGCTTTCGCCTTTTTGGAAGAGTGGGAGGGTTTAATGGGTTGAGGCGTTGCTGGCTCTTGGGATGTCTCAACTGGCGTTGGTGGTTCCTCGGCTGGCGTGGCAGGGGGAGTATTTTCTTGTTGAACTAGATCGTCGACCCTGTCATCTAGCACAGCCATCCAGAGGAAATTCTGTATGAGATCTAGTGCCCAAGGTCAGTACTATATCACCAATCCTCAAGAGTAGACACTGACCAATGTAACTCCCTCTGTTATCATCCAGAACATCCTCAATAGGATCCCAGTCCATCTCATTCTCATCTTCAGCACCACCGTGCGCCTCCCCATTCCGAGCTTTTTCAGCTATTCTCTCTCGATAAATTTGATCAAGATAAGCATCCTGCCGCTTCGCCTCCTCCTTCCTCTTGAGATCACGTAATCTTGACTCTGCAGCCTTCCAATACCTCCGAAACATAGCAGCTTCGGCTTTGACTCTCTTGGTTTCTTTCTCCTCTCTTCTACTCTCGCCTGCCTCGTCCTGTACACCTTTAACCCAACCCCACCACTTCTCATCCTTATACACCACCTCCGCACTTCTTCTCTCTAGACGGCCTAGCGCCGCCACGGTGCTGGACCGCAAGCCCTACAGGTGATCGAGGTATTTCGCATGGCCGTAATCCATGTCCCAGGCGTAGAAGCGGGAGTTGTGAAGTTTACGGGCTCGGATTACACGATCGAGAAGTTGGAGCTTGGTGAAGAGGTGGGAGTGGATCTCAGAGAGGAGAGACGGCGTCGTGATATCTTCGAAGGTGTATGAGGATAGGGGCTTATTGGGATTGGAGAGGCAGGCTGGTGGAGATGCTATGAGGCGGTCGAGACGAGCGTTACGGCTTTTGTAGCCGCGGTAGAGTCCTGAGGTATGCGTTAGTATTCTGAAGTATTCTTATTCCTGTAATATTTGGCACTTGCACTTGTTGTGCAATTGTCCTCGGCTCCCGGATCCGCATACAGATACTGGGAAGGAGGAGAGTATGTCGACGAGGGAAATATAGGAAAGACCCATCATACCTTGACACTGCCTTGAATGAAAAGCACAAAACAATCCATTGACAGAAGTAGCAACAGCCGTACACTGCTTCTCATCCGAGATATTCAAAGCCCTACAAACCCCACCAACCGCGCCTGGGTCAACGCCAATGGCCGGATTCATATCCTGTTTATCCGCCATGACCGTGACAGTCGCACGTCATTCAAGAAGAAGGGGAGAATGAGCAAGAATGCAGTCCGTAAAGCAAGTTGATAAGCTCTTAACACTAGTGATGACAAAAAGACTCAATTCAAGGCTACGTCGTTCACAATCTCCCCGAAAGTAAAATGGGGGGAAAAAAGATGAAAGTGCCAAACTGCAACTCAATTCAAATCAAAAGTGCAGGCTGCATTGGTACAGCGGAATGCATTACAATAAAGTGAGGTCTATGGGAAGTTGAGATGGCTCAGGGCGAGCGGTGTGATGTGATGCGATGTGATGCGATGTGATGCGATGTGATGCGATGTGATATAACGGAGTCTGGCTGCAGACGAGGGGTCGATCCTGAACATAAAAGGATTAAAGAGGGTCTGGGGGAGACGCGCTGGAAACGCGTCTAACAACTTGACCTGCGGGGAGAGAAAGTCCGTGCGTTCATGCTATCTCGCTTGTCCAACGAAACGTGTGATATTTCTTCTGACTTTTATCCCGTCTAAGAGGATCCTGACTTGAGGAGAATATTTTGTTATTATTGTACCACTAAGAATATGCTATATTTTACTATATTTCCTTTTAACGTGGTTTCAGAATACTTAGGGGTTGTTTGATTCAGGTTAGAAATGTTGCTTTTTTTCAACAACGAGGTCTGAGAGAGAAGTGATTATTCGTATGTAGAAAAGCTCGTGAGAATGCTGTGGAGCCCGAGCACCGGAATGAGAGGAAATCTCGAAAAGAGTGTTTGGATGCCCTACCTATAGCCAAGTATTCCGAAACTGCGTTGAAAGGGCCTGAACCGAGGGAGACGACGAAGAACACGTAGACTGAGAGTGGGGAGAGTGAAAGTCAAAGTGAGATCAGGGCAAGTGAAGACAAGACAGCTCAAGTCCATCCCACATAAATCATACATATTACTATATCCGCCTTGATACTCTGTCCAGAAAGTGCATCCGCCTCTCTGACGTTCTCTCTGCCAGCCTGGCTGGTAAGCAGCCGAACCCTGTTTGTTGTTCACCACCCACCAATCCAATGGCATGCCCCAAAACGCCGTGTGTCCCCGTACCCTTGAGACCATATGCACGCTCAAAATTCCCATTACCTATTCCAATTCCAGTTCCAGTTCCATTTGCTGTTTTGCTCGCCGTAGAAAATCGAGTATCAAAGAGGAAAGCCAGGTATTATACAGCAGGAGTAGCTCTTGACAGAATGCGCATGTTGTCTAGGAAACCTTCAACAAGTGCTATATATTCGTTGGGCTCGCCTGCTGCTGCTTTCTGGCCTTGATCTCGGACTGCTGCTGTCAAGAGTTCGATCTCAAGCTCGTGTTCTTTGCTGGTTTGATTGACGCCCTGGGAACTGTTAGCAAAAGCATCACGCATTTAGGGGTTAAGTGGTACGTACATTACCTACACTCAGCTGAGTAACTTGCGTCAAATCAATTTGGTACATGGACTGAGTATAACTCAGTCGATCCTTGTTCCTGTCTGAGGAAGTCTTCTCTCCCAAATCCTGAACATCACCATCGAAGCGCATTTCGAAATTGATACTAATTCTGCAGTCGAGAGGTGTCATGGGACTGTAGATGTCGAGGTCGATGATGCGGGCTTTGATGATCTTGGCTAGAGGCTCACCGGTCTTTTGGTCATGAGTTATTCGGACTTTGATGCCATGTCGGGGATTCATCTTCTCTCGGAGAGCAGGTGGTATCATGCCATGCATGGATGGTGGAAGTGTGTAGAAACTGTCAGCTTCTCTTGAATGCTTATACTTGATCTCGACTCGGTTCTTGGCTATTGCATCCTGGTTATTGGGATGCGCTTGTCGAACTTGAGCATTGAGAAAGTCGTTCAAATGCCGATGTTGACTCTGAACGGACATTAGTAAAATACATAGAAATAGAATTGCAGCCATACCTCTGTCATGGAACTTTGGAAGCCAACCCGGGAATTCTCCATAAGAACACACTCGGACTTTACAGGTATGCGGTACCGCTCATTGGTCTCCTTGTCGACGATATGACCTAATTTGGCTTCAATTTCGATTTCCACACCTCTACTCGCAAGCTCTCCCAAATCACTCCGAGATACAACATTTAAGAACAGGAAGTCCGCAACTTCTTTTGTCATTCCTTGCGCAGGTTTGATGCCGGTAATGCTCTCCTCCCATTTCCCTAACAGCACTGAAGGGTGCACCTTCCCATCCATCACTGGCCGAGTGACTGCTTGATTTCCATTTGTCTCTGGCTGAGCTGGTGACGAGTGAACTGGTTGTACAGCTAGTGGTTGCTTTCCATTCACTTTGGCTGGTCCACGGTTTACAATGGCCTTGTTCCGGATACTTTGCGCCCAAATTGGAGGTTCGGTATACCGAATTCTTTTTTTCGCTGGTTGTTGTGGTGATGCAGCGGAGACATGATGATTACCATTGACCTGAGATCGATTGTCCGTAGAGTTGATACGGCGAGGTTCCTCGACAGATACCTCACGATCATCCATCTTTCTCTTTCCCTGGTTGTAGTCCATCTCCGATTTTGGAGTTGTAGTTTCCCCCCTTGGTTGGCTCGGCAGGCGAGTCTTTGGACTCACGCTAACACTCCTTTCCCTTTCACTTTGTGATCCTCTTTGTTGTTGTTGTTGTTCACTAATGGAAGTTCTTTGGGAATCGTAGCCACTAGGGGTACTTGGCTGTCTTTGTAGCGATGGGGGCGCCGGGGGTTTGGGAGAAGTTTGTGGGTATTGTGGAAACGGGTTGGGAGGTATGCTTCGTTGTGAATAGGGACTCGAAGGTTGGGCAAAAGCTCCAGAAGATTGTCTTTGAATTAAAGGAGGGCCGAGGGGCGTTCCAGGCTGAGACTGCTGGGATGGCTGACGATGGTGTTGGGGAATTTGTGAAGACGGGTACTGGTTTGCAGAGACTGGACTATCTTGCTGATATTGACCAAATTGTTGTTGGTGCTGACTATTGGCAGATGTGGGCGTTGATGAGTGAGACGAGACAGATCTTTGGTGCTGGTTCGAAGGAGGTTGCTGTTGTTGCTGGTGATGTTGTTGAAGATATGGATGAGGAGCTCCTGGTAGACCGACAGGCGGAGTCTGTGGTGTAGGCGAAGGTTGAGTGAACAAGGTCTGGTGGTGAATCTGCGGAGATTGATTGGGCTGAGAGTAACTATCTCTTTGTTGTAGGTGAGGTGGATAGGGGTGGTGCTGGGCAGGGCTTTGTGGAGTTTGATGAGATTGAGGGAAGGGATACTGGCTACTCGAAGACGATGGCGTATGTTGATACGGAGATTGTACAGAGAAGGACCTGGCAGGAGATCGCAAGTCATTGTGAGGTGGAGCTTGAATAGGCGGTGGTTGGGGAGGTCGTCCCTGGTAGCTTTGTTGATACTGAGTCGGTGAAGCATACGATACTGATCCACTGGGGTGTGCGCCGTAGTCCTGTGAGGGATGTTTGCCCGGCGAGGCTTGTGGAGGGTGACTATAATCTCGGAAGCTTTGCTGAGGATGCGCTTGAACTGGCGTCACAGGTGTAGGAGCAGCTTGCTTCGAGCTGTCGCCGCCATCTGTGTTGATGATTGAACGGAGGTCCATGATTGCGACTTTGTATTCCGTGAAATGACCAGACCTGACCTGCCCCAACCAAGCGCGCCCTGCCCTTTGTTGTCCAGGCTATTGGAGACTCGAAAAACTCGTTGACGAGGCGTGCATTTGTGTCTAATCGCGATCCAGTCCTCTCTGCGCGGCAGTCCTCGAGTGATGGGAATCTAATGCTGGCGCAAAGCGCAAACGGGGGGTTCGAGACAAAGGATTCAGGACACACGACTGAATAGCGATTATGAGGGGCGTGCGTCAGGGGCTTCGCAGATATCGAGAGGAATCGCTGGAACAATTGACAAGAACTACAGATACATGGAGGCGGCAGTGATGGCGTTGGCAGAGGAATTCCTGGGACGAGGCATGCGGTGAGATGTTCTGGGTTGAACAGAATATCCTACCACTGAGCATACATTTTATCTTGGCGGCTGCCGACCACTGCACTGCACTGCGGTGCACCTCCTTAAAAGATAGGGCAGGCCCAGCAATGTGCACCAGCCATACCTTGATTAGACCGTGTGCCCAAGACACGTAAGGGAAATGGTAAGCATGAACCCTGGTCGAGTAGCCAGGAGATGAAGATATTCAAAAGAGTTTAATATGGCAAAAGAAAACATCAACATCATCAGAGGCTTCTCATTCGGTGCTTCCAACCAAACAAACAAATTCACGACGGCGTGCCTGAGAGGAGACTGGTGGCCTCAGGCGAGAGGGAAGGCTAATGGCAGCCACTAGACTAAAGTAGGAATAGCCTCTCTTATATGCGATCCACTCTCGCCAAGCCTTTCGTGGTTACGTGACGAGCTGTGCCTGGCCTGTGAAGAGCTGCTGAGTCGTGAAATCAACACGGAACCCAAGTCCTAAGCAATTCCATCTTCTTCTCCAAATCCACAACACATCAGCCTCCTCACCCCTCGACCTCTGCACATCTCTCATCAACAGCCTCCTCTCCTTTACAATATTCTATTTCTTAGAATACCCCTTCAACAATGCCAGGCTTGACCTCAGCGTCCGGAGTCCTGGGCTTCCTGTCCGATGAGGAGCCCGAGCTCAAGGTCTTCGCGCTGCAGACCTTGAATGACGATATCGATACTCTGTGGACGGAGGTAGCTGGTTCGATTGGTCAGATGTGAGTTTACATTGCTGGAATGGATATTTCAAAAGCTATGATGCGAAGCCTTGCTGACTCGCCCCTTCAGTGAGGCTCTCTACGAAGACGAGTCCTTCCCCGAACGACAGCTGGCGTCCTTGGTCCTCGCAAAGGTCTACTATCATCTACAATCCTACAATGAAAGCATGACGTTTGCTCTCGGTGCTGGTGATCTTTTCAAGCTCGACAATGAGGGCGAATTCGAGGACGAGATCATCTCGAGATGTGTGGAAACCTATATCAGCTTAAACGCCGCAAAGCATTCTGCTCCCCAAGCTTCTGCGAAATCCGGATCCCTCCTAACTCTGGCAACCTCTTTCGCGGCTGGTGGAAGCGATTCAGCTACTGCCGGCCTTACCTCGCCCACAACCCCATTCTCACAGGCTACCTTACCCTCGAAATCCCTTCTTTCTCGAGCTCCAACTGAGAACCTGTTGGAACCATCGGGACCGGACGGAGTTGACTATATCCCCGATCGACAGACACAAGCCGCGCTACAAAAAGTTATCGAAAGATTATTCGAGAGCTGCATGCGGGATGGGAGGTATAGACAGGTGGTTGGAATTGCAGTGGAAGCCCAGAATCTGGAAGTTCTAGGTAGAGTCATCAAGCGCGCCAGCGATGATGAAAAGAAATCGCCGGGGAAGCAGGCCGAAGGAACTCCAGGGCCAACGGAGGAGCTGATGGAATATGTTTTGGATATCTGCATGGGCGTGGTGCAAGAGCGAAGTCTGCGAACAAAGATTCTAAAGTTGATCTTAGATCTGCTGAGCGATATTCCAACGCCAGATTACTTTTCGATTGCCAAGTGCGCCGTCTATCTGGATCAAGATGAGGAGGTTTCAGCAATGCTCAAGAAGCTGGTGGTGAGTGACTTGACTCGGATTTGGTTAGCAGTGGCTGACTACAATAGGCACACGAGGACCAAACCTCGACCGTGGTCGCATACCAAATTGCCTTCGACTTGTACGACAATGGGACACAGGAATTTCTCGCCAAAGTCATCAAGTCTCTTCCTGAGCAACCTGCTCCCGAGAGTGAGAATCGTAAGTGGGCAGTTTTGAGAATATTTAGACTTTGATTTGACTGTTGTTAGCTACCGAATCCGACCAACTCTTAGGTGAGTTGAACGAGCGCGCAGGCGCACCAGCTCCAGACTCCGTCAATATCTCTGATAAGGAGTACGAAACTTTCAAACGAATACGCGCAATTTTGGATGGCAGCGAAACCATCAGGTTGAACCTCGAATTCCTCTACCGAAACAACCATACAGACCTGAGCATTTTGAACAAGGTCAGAGACAGCTTGGAAGGCCGCAACTCGATTTTCCATACTGCAGTCACTTTCTGCAATGCTTTCATGAACCAGGGCACAACAAATGACAAGTTCTTCCGAGACAATCTAGAGTGGCTTGGAAAGGCAGTCAACTGGTCGAAATTCTCGGCAACAGCAGCTTTGGGCGTCATCCACCGCGGAAATCTGTCACAATGTAGAAAGCTTCTTGAGCCATATCTGCCTCGGACAAATGCAATCGGAGGGTCGATTTTCAGCCAAGGTGGTGCCCTTTACGCATACGGACTCATCTATGCCAACCACGGTGCCGAAGCTCTCGACTACTTGAAGAAGCAGTTCACGGATGCGACCGAGGAAGTTATCCAGCATGGTGGAGCTTTGGGTCTTGGTATTGCAGGTATGGCTACTGGATCTGATGAGATTTACGAAAGTCTCAAGAATGTCCTTTACACCGACTCTGCTCTCAATGGTGAGGCTGTTGGTCTTGCCATGGGTCTCATTATGTTGGGAACCGGTAACATCAAGGCTTTGGAAGATATGATCACCTATGCACACGATACCCAGCATGAGAAGATTGTCCGAGGTCTCGCTCTCGGCATGGCTCTTATCATGTATGGCCGACAGGAAGGTGCTGATGAACTGATTGAGGGTCTTTTGAACGATCCCGACCCAACTCTCAGATATGGTGGTATCATGACTGTCGCTCTTGCTTACTGTGGTACCGGCAGCAATAAGGCTGTCCGAAAACTTCTTCACGTTGCTGTTAGCGATGTGAATGATGATGTCCGGAGAATTGCGGTTATGAGTTTGGGTTTCATCCTCTTCCGCAAGCCTGGCAGTGTTCCTCGCATGGTCGAGCTACTATCTGAATCATACAATCCCCATGTTCGATATGGTGCAGCTATGGCTTTGGGTATCTCCTGCGCTGGGACTGGTCTTGCCGAGGCCATTGACTTGCTTGAGCCCATGGTCAAGGATCCAACTGACTTTGTCCGCCAAGGTGCCTTGATCTCGCTTGCCATGATCATGGTCCAGCAAAATGAGGTCATGAACCCCAAGGTTGCGGAGATCCGCAAGACTTTGAAGAAGATTGTTGGTGACAGACACGAGGATGCTATGACCAAGTTTGGCTGTGCCTTGGCCTTGGGTATCATTGATGCTGGTGGACGCAACTGCACTATTGGATTACAGACACAAACTGGAAACCTCAACATGGCCGGTATTGTCGGTATGGCTGTCTTCACCCAGTACTGGTATTGGTTCCCATTCACCCATTTCCTGTCCTTGAGTTTCACCCCAACATCTATGATTGGTCTCAACGACAACCTCGACATGCCAGCATTCGAGTTCCACAGCGCAACACGACCAAGCTTGTTCGATTACCCACCTGAGCAAGAGGTCAAGACTGATGAAGCACCTACACTCATCGCCACCGCCGTTCTTTCCACCACTGCTCAGGCAAAGAGACGTGCTCAGAAGAAGGAGCGCGCTCAACGCCGTGAAAGTATGGATATTGACCAAACACCAACCACGCCAAAGATCAGCGCCCCTGCTGGAGACAAGATGGATGTGGACGAGGAGGCCAAGGACAAGGATGGAAAGCCAGAGGAGAAGAAGGACGAAAACGAGAAGGATGCCTCCCCAGCTGAAATCGCCAAGAAGAAGCTTGAGAAGGAGAAGGTCGGCTATGAACTGCAGAACATGTCCAGAGTCCTTCCAGCTCAACTCAAGTTCATCAGCTTTCCAGCCGGCCGATACAAGCCAGTCAAGAAGGTAAGTCTTCCTAACCTCAGATACATCATACAATGCTAATAGCCCTAGCCAACTGGAGGTGTAATCCTAATGATCGATACCAAGCCCGACGAGGAAGTCGTCCTCATCGAAGAAAAGCTCAAGAAAGCCACCATTGAGAAAGCTGCCGCGCCTACAACCCTTGAGGACATGCGCACCGAGTCCTTCAATCTCCGCCGTCAAGCAGAGGCTGCCGGTGAGGCTTCTGGAGCCGCGGCTGCCGCGGGCGTCTTGACTGCTGTTGATGAAGATGAGGAGGGTGCTGAGGAGGCTGAGGTTCCGAGGGACTTTGAGTACTTCTCTGATAATGAGGATGAGTTGTAGATGGCTGGGATTAGAGTGAGGGACGAGAGGAGAGGAAAGGACAGGAGGGGATTGTAATATTATGCCACCGGATTACGGTGGAGGGGAGGAGCGGTGATGGTTGGGGAAATAGTCTAGATGTAGATGTATAACAGCGAATCGAGCATTTGGGTGCAGTGTTGCAAGCACATGCACCTGCACATTTTCTCAAAAAAACACGTCATTCCGTTGAGACAAGACCACCAGCCGATCTAGGTCGTCGCCGCCACCCCTAACTTCACTTCCTCACAGCACCTTCTCGCTCCAAGAGAGTAAATCAAGAGTGAATGCAATAGTACGTATCCATCTACATTCTATCTCCACTGTCTCTTCACCCTCATGGAGCAAGAATCATGTGTAGTAATAGCACTGAGAAGATCGAAAAATGATCCGAGAAGTGCAGAAAATTCCACTCGCTTATTCCACGCCGATGACTTAAGGTAGTAAACAATGAATCCTGCAGGGGTTATGGGATCGAGTTCATAGCTTCCAGTGTCTCGAATGGTCTGGTGTTTTTCTTCAAGGATGATGATGAGTAATATCTCCTTCGGGTGAACTTTGTAAATTCTGGTAGTTTATGCCGTGATTGTGAATAGTGCTAATCGAGAGGACTCACCTGGATCTTGGCATAAGGAACACGGACAAACTCTATGCGAACAAAAAGATATGTATGAATGGCGATATAGTGAGCTCAAGAGTTAAATCTGAGATATCGACAGATATCGGACTGATGTCAAGTGTGTCAGGGCTTGCAACTTCATCAGTATCTTTGCCCGGGTAGACTTTGCGTTTGCAGAAAGTAGGTCAGTACTGATCTCCAGGAGCGCTCGCTCTTGCTAGCTTTTGCTCCTGTGCCCATTAATCCAATTGTGATAGCTCTTTTTATCATGTCGAGGAATCATTCAGAGAGACCACAAGAGACGAATGATAAACCAAATTTTGCCCACATCTGAGTATCTTTATGAAATTCTGACTTGAATCTGTTCCCGCTGGAGGGCTTTTTGATTACTTGCTAGCATCTCTGGCGTGTATATTTCGTTCTCTTACACTTGAGCTAGACTTTTTAATGAAGATCTTGATTGGAACATCAGCGGCGCGGCAGACAGAGTGGCCGATCAGTCAGCCGGCTTTTAAGCTAATCAGTCAGCTAGGAAAAAAACGTCAGCTAGTCAGCTCGAATATATTTATAAGCCAGTTAGCTAGAATATAGCCAGCTTATAAGCTAGCTTATAAGCTAGTCCTTATATTTTTAACGATTTTAGAGTGAGGTTCTAAGCACTTAATATAACAATTTAATACTATACTTACTAAAAATAAAAGTCTTAAAGCGGGAAAACTATTTCCGATTAGCTAGATTAGGCAGTCTAGTACAGTAAAATAATCAAAGCTCGTCTTAAGGCTATCTATATTATATAGTAACTCTCTAATTCTATCTAAATTGACACCGCAAACATATCTTGATTAATTACGCCTTTTAATATTAAGAATATAGCCTTAAAGACTTTTAAATCTCCATCTATAAGTACTATAAGTGCTCTAATCGATCCCTTTACTTATATAATAAGTATAAGTAAGAAACCTTTAGTAAATACAACTTAGCTTTTATTTATAATTAAAGACCGCTACTAACAACTTAAGGTAGTATATAATAATAACTATAACCCTTTTAAGCTATTAAGAGATAATTTAAAAGCAGACTACTCTCTATATTTCTTTAAGGAACTGTTATTTAACAATAAGCTAGCAAACGTGTCACTTTTACCCTAAGGCTTTATTCTTACACTTACAATAAGTATTTTAAATCAATCGTAGCTCTAGAAAGTTAGCTACACTTTAGTATAACCTAAGAAAAGCAAAAAACACTCTTTTTAAGCGTGTAAACTATATAAGCTACTTCTTTTATCTATACTCTAAATGCTAATAAAGTTAAGTCACTACGATCCTTAATTTGCTAAAAACAAGACTACAGTCTTTAATAGCAACTCCCTCAAAAACATAACACGTTATATAGCTCTAGAGTATTAATTAGACTAAGATAGAGATATCAGAAAGCTTCTTTTAACTACAATTTAACTTGTATAAGCCTTTAGTCTTATAAGAGATAGTTACGAGTATATTATACCTTTTTAAGAGCTAGAATTCAAGAATACCTTTATTAAGTAAGTAGTAATAGACGATATTAAACACTATAAAGCCTCCTCTAAACACTTTTATTAAATTATTAAAATTGTAAATATTTAAGCTCTTAACGTGTTACCTACTTCTTATTTAACTTTAGAGATCTAATATAATAGTCCGGTATTTACTCGCTGTAAATACAGAAAGCTGCAGTTAATCTCTAATAATCGAGAGGTAGGTATATTATATAAACAGAAGATAGTTACTAAGTATTAGAATACTATTTAAAGTTAAGTATAAAGCTCTTATCTAATAATAGATATACTAATCTTATATAGAACCTTCGTTTGCTTTAGATCCCTTAGGATACTAGATCCTTAGATCCTTAGATCTGTTTTCCTATAAGAGGATCTAGGGATCTAGGGATCTATTATATAACTTATTATCTACTATACTCTAAGTAACTATTACTACTAAAGCGTGAGTGTATAGTAGTACTACTCGCTTATCCTATATTATTCCCTAGCTAATACTACCCTATCGATAGTACTACTCCCTTATTAGTACTAATGCCCCTATAGTACTACTAATAGTTTTATTATTATATAGGTGCTAACTGAACTATAGCGCTAAGGGGTCCGTAACATCTAAGTAACTTAAAGATTCAAGTACTTTAAGCCGCAGATTATATAAAACGTTATAAAAGCTCAATTAAAAGTCTTTATATCTTTTAATAGTTAAAGATCACTTTAGGATAAAATTAATATAGTTGCAGTTGTTCTGTATTATATAAATAAAAAAGGAGAAGTAATTATAATACTAGCTAGCCTACTAGAGCTTTTAGGCTATAAAAAAACTAGTGTTAGTAAGCTAGTTCTTTTTTAGCCTCTCCCCTTTACTAATTAAGTATAAACCAAGCCTCTATTATTCTCCCTCTCCTTTAACGATTCGAAATCAACGAATATAACCTTAGTTAGTTTGTCCTTGATAACACGTTAAATAACGATACTATACTCTTAAAGCTTTCAAAATCACTTAATTTCAACCTAAAACAACACTAGCTTTATTATATAAGCTATATACTTAATCTTATCGCTAAATAATACTTATTTAGTTAAGATACGTTATCTTTTAAAGCTAAATTCAAGAAAGCTAGTCCTAAAAGAAGGAGATAACTTTAAAGGTCTTATAAAAAGCTTAAAAAGCTTCATAACTTAGTGGCATATATTATAACCTCTAAAAAGTATAGTATAGCCTTTAATAGCTTATAAGATAAGTTTAATTAAGGTAAGGCCGCTAGAAAGAGATAAAAAGTTATTTTAGACAGTAGTATACGCTAAAATTCCTTATATTTAATGATTATACACGCTCTAGCTCTCCGCAAGGCTCTTAATACTTACACTATCAAATTAAAGGTTTCTAAAGATACTCTTAATCAAAAGGTATTTTAAGAAGATTATCTTGATAATAACAAATAAAAGACTCTTTAGCTAATAGCAGAGTACTTAAAACCTCTTTTCCGTCTTACTAAAGACCTTAAAGGCAACCCTAATTAATTCGACCCTATATTATTATCTTATAGAGCTTTCTAGAAGTTATTACCTCTTTTTAAAGCTCTACTCTCTTACTTTAAGGTTCTAAAGGCTAGCGTAAAGGCAGGTTAATTTAATAGCTACTAAGATATACAAAAGTCGATTATACTTACTTAAAATAAAACAAAGGAGTTCTATAGTACAACTAACGTCTCTCTTATGTAGATAACAGCTTTAGTTCTTCACCCTCGCTAGAAATAGCAGTATTTCGACTAATAATAGACTAAAGATAACGTATAATATATAAGAAAAGAGAAGGTATCTTTATAGAAGCTTTAAGAGACAGAATATAAAAGAGAAGCTGTTATATAAGTAGAGAAAAGAACTCTAAAGCTAGAGCTTTTAAAGCTATATAAAACTAGTTAATTAAAAAAGCTAGCACTTCCTCTTACTAGTATAACCTTCATAGTAAGAACTCTATAACCTTTAAGCCGAAAAGACTAATTAGCCTTATATCTTAAAGAGCCTCTAACAGATCAGCCTCTTTTAAAGTATTAACGTTTAAAGTAAGTCCAGTAGCTATAGCTTACTAAGATAGCCTTTGATTTTTTATATATACCTACTATAAGCTCTAAGTATAAGTATGTTTTCTTGTCTTGTTCTATATAAACTACACTACACAGTTTAAAGTTATTAGGTCAATTGCTATAGTATTAAAAGTGCTTAAAAAACTAGCAAAGAAGGGGGATAGTAAAGCTTATAGCGACATTTAATGTAGTTGATCTTAAGAGGGATTTTTAGTATATGTCTATTTTTAGAATCAGTTTTTAAGTAGCTTTTAAGCTCTTCAGTTAAAGCTATTAAGCTGTGATTTATACGTAAGCTAGTCAGCTCAGCAAGTTACTCAGCTAATAGCTGACTGATTAGCTGATCGGCCACTCTAGCGGCAGAAATATTTGATGTCATCGACATCGTAGCGCCTTGATTTTGAGAGCTGTAGCGTAAATGTTGCACTTCTGAGGGATATGGGGAATCATCGAAGCTACTGGTTTCTCTTGCATCTCAGCGGGTTGCCGTTTGTTGGTGGCTTGAATCTGGCCCTGCGATGCGGGATGCCTGTCACTTCTCACATCGGATCTCGAGATCGTTGTTCGCGGTCCCCCGGAGACACAAGGCAGATCACCATGCATTCCAGACTTGGTGGAAAGATAAGGACAGTTGAGAAGCGCAGTCTCGAGTTAAGCGAGACTGAAGTTATTCTAAGCGGAACCTTCAGAAGAATCCGCTTTGCTCTTCGTATGACAGGAGTCGAATGAAGCGAGGGATGGTCTTTTGACTGATGGGATGAAAATGTAACAGTCAGAAGTGGCATGCTACTAGCACATTTTTCGACGTACAGCTGACAATAGGTCTCAGTTCATGCCGCTGTTGTTGGTGGCGTTCTGCCCCAGACAGTTATACTGGAAACATGGCGAATTGTTGACTTGAGATGAGTAAAAGCAAAGATGGCAAGATGTCGTCGACTTGTTTCATTGGAAAAGAGTTCTGCCAGCCCGACAGGAGAATATCTCGGAGCAATATCTTGAGCAATGTTTTTTGGATCTGCAGGTGGCGTAAACAATTCCACGCACCGATCCCGCATCGTCCTGGATGAAGAGATGAGAGCTAAGACTCTTGTACTTGCGTCCCGTCAGCTCACATTCGCCCATCACTGGAAAATAATGGTTCTCTGGATCCAAGAAATGGGACAATTGTACCTGAGGTTTTCGTGGAGCACTTTCAAGAAGATTAGTGAGGGCTCGTAGCTTACAATGTGATCACTGTGTTCTTGAGATGACTGAAATGGAATCAAGCTTATGTCTCTATCCTCGAATTCAATGAATTTTATCTCCTCTGATCACTGATGGAGCCTGGCTCCCGTGGAGACGCCTTTTTCCGAGCTTGAGGCTGCTGAAGAATGCAAGGACCATCTCCCGGCCGCATCCCCACAATTCCAGCTACCGGGAATGGAAAGAAAGCTTAGAGACTAGTCTTTGAAAGCTAAGCAAAGCAATCGAAATCTTCTTTTTTCCTTTTGCTTATATTAGATACTTTTAGTATATGGACCAGTCAATGCCGCTTCAATTCGCTGTACTTAGTTCAAGAAATTCAGGACCTTATCCTCCTCGCTCTCGGTTTTGTTTATTCGCATATGACTGGGCCCTTAAGCGAGATCCCAACCTTTATATTTTGAACCAACATAATAAGAAAGCAGCAGCCAACCTCAAAGCCACACACGTCACTGGTAGAACAAACATTTGGTATTAGATGATAAACCTTCACGTTCAGATTGTCTTATCCTTGGGTGATATGGCATAATGTGTAACAGTCGAAGGTCCAATTTGTTGCTACGAGATACTTAGAATATACTGAGGTAACGATAATAGGACCCAGCTAGAACAGGATTGATGAAAGGCCTGAATCAACCGTGACCAGCATGTCTCAATCTACATATGGAGATACATAGGAAAGTACATCCGTCATGAAGAGTTGATCCGCCGCCGCGGCAGAATTAGCTGAACAGATCCCCGCCAATCAGAAGCGCCACCAACACTGTTGGATCACCACATTGTTGGAAATTGTTGGTTCGGGAGATCAGCTGGAGATCAGGGATTCCGGCTGGCTGGTCACCAGCTACCTATTGGCTATTCGATAATTATGGCTCATTAGGTTTCCGCAACAAGAGTTTCCTTAGATGAGAGAGGGAATGCTCTTGTACTTGTTGAACCAATTGTGCCTATGAACCAAGACATCCATTCCCATATACTGCAAACCGTAGCTTTGTTCTAGACGGCGAGCAAATACAGGTGGCTTGAGAAATCAAATCTCAAAATAGCATAGACCTGGGAGAGTTTCAGATGGGAAATTCAAAATCTAGAGCTTTTATTGGGAGAATATTACGACTTTGTGAAAGGTGACTATCCACGTGGAAGGTGAGATTTCTGCTCAAGGCTCCTAAATGCAGACCCACACTTTTCGCTGTAGTCTCGGTGCTAGTGAACTCTTAAAACCTTTGAACATCCGCTGCCGCTTTTCTATAAGGAAGTTTTGATGGGCGACACAACCTTTGGAGTTAGCAAACTTGTAGCAAGTATAAAGAGGCGCGCTCACCTTCTGTTGATTTGTGTATACCAACTAAACAAGCCTGGGGACAATATCAGGTCTATCTCCTGTCGAACTAACATACCATAGGCACACAACTCAAGACCTGTTAGTACTGGTTACAATGAAGATTGCAACAGATCAGACAGTATTGTCTTCTGCTACGATGGTGTCCCAGCAACAGTCCCTGGAGCTTGAGAGACCAGAGGAACGAGTCCCTACACAAAGAACCAAGGAGAGTGAGATCTCTGGCTTCTCGCAGGTTGAACGCATGAAGCAAGCACGCGACGGAGCCAGCTTTGATTCCCACAAGCTTGCAGCCATCATCTACGGCAGGTAAGGAGGTTCTTTAACTCCAATCTGTCTCAATGCAACGCTAACCTCTTCTTATAGCAAGGAAGAGCTCGAAACTACACTGGCTGCCTTTGCTCGGGTTGAGAAAACTCTGGGCCACACGGACAACTTCAAGCTTCCTGCAGCATATATGGATGAGACGCGTCAAAGTGTCTTTCTTGAGGGGCTTCGTTGTGGCAAGGCTACTTTTCAAGATGATTTACCCGACAGCAAAGTCTTCCATGGTAAGTAAATTAGAGAGAATTCTAGCGCTGTAACTCCATCACACGATCTATTATTTTCTGCTTTCACCCAAACTTCTTGCAAGCAAAGCTGATCTTCTCTTAGAGAAAACCCACTTGTTCCGCATAGCCAACAGCAATCCTTTTGGTCTTACAAATGGCCTTTTTACACCATATCTCAAGCTAGTTGGTACTGAGGAGCAAGTCAAACACTGGCTGCCACTTGCGGAGGAGGGAATAATCATTGGTTCATATGCGCAGACTGAAGTTGGACATGGTACATACGTTGCAGGTATCGAGACGACAGCAACTTTCGACGAGGAGGCTGATGAGTTCATCATCAACACACCGCGGGAAAGTGCGACAAAGTATTGGCCTGGAGCACTGGGCTTCACTGCGAGCCACACAATCTTGTTGGCCCGTATGATTATCTATGGCAAGGACTATGGTGTTCACCCTTTCGTGCTGCAGCTGAGAGACCTGAAAACTTTCGAGCCCTTGGAAGGCATCGAAATGGGCGATATTGGGTAAGTTCGTTTGCTGACTTCTGTTCATACCAGGATTAACATCATGCAGTACGAAGATGTCGTTTAACGGTACTGATAATGGCTATGCCGCTTTCAAGAACGTGCGAATCCCACGTAATTATCTTATGATGAAGCATGCAAGTGTTTCAAGAGAAGGAAAGTATACTCCTGTGCCACTTCGTCAAAAGCTTCTGTACGGTGGCATGATGAACGGACGCCGGATTATCATTGGTCATGCTGCCTTCCAATTAGCACAGGTGTGTTTCGTCTATCCCACTAAATTGTACCCAGAGACTCACTTCTCACATCCTAGACTCTTACCATTGCCACTCGTTTTCCGTTGTCCGAACTCAAGGTCGAAAGGTAGCCAAGCCGCCGAACTTCGCAGAGACAGCCATCATCCGCTACACTCACCAGCAACAGCGCCTTGTAACACTTATTTCCATGTCATATGTCACGATATTCGCCTGGGCGTCCCTCAATGGTGTATACTCAGGTCTGCAGGCTCTACAAGCAGCAGGTAACCATACCACTTTGCCGTACACTCACATGCTGCTATGTGGTCTCAAAGCCTGGGCTAGTCAGACTGCTGCAGATGGCGCTGAGGAGGCTCGTAGGTTGTGCGGAGGTCATGGATACCTGATCATCTCAGGCTTGCCAGATATCGTCAATAGCGTCCGCGCAACTCCTACCTTCGAAGGCGAAAACTACGTAATGTGGGGACAAGTCGCTCACTACATGATGAAGGGACTTGATGCCGAAACTTTGCCCCCTGATCTTGTTTACCTCGAGACATACTCTGCGGACTCGAAAAGCTCCTGCAAGCCCGTGGGAACAGATTTCCGCGACAGTCATGTACTACTGGATATCTTTCGCCGACGTGCTGCGAAGTGCATTATCGAAGCCCATGATCTTGTTGTCAGCGCTCAGAAAGGACATGGTCTGAGTCGTGAGGAATCGGAGGACAAGCATGCATTGAAATTGATTCTCGCGGGACGGGCTCACATCGAAGTCTACATATTGGAGGCTAATATCAAACACCTGGCATCGCTGCCCGCGGATACCGACGAGAGCATCAGAGTCGTTCTCACTCGTCTCATCTCACTGTTCGGACTCAGCACTATCTCTTCCCCATTCGTTCCATTTACGGCTTCGTTCCTGGGTAATGGATATCTGTCTGCAGCACAGATCCGTGAGATAGATGACCAAGCCGATCAGCTAATCCAGGAGCTATTGCCCGATATAGTTGCTCTGACAGATGCTTTCTCTTTCACTGATGCGTGCTTGCAATCTGCATTGGGCTGCAAGGATGGCGATGTGTACCGTCGAATCATGGCTTGGACCCGTCAGCTTCCGATCAATGTCGAGGCGAACAACAACGGTGGTGTTTTCAAGGCTGGTTGGGAGCAGTACATTGAGCCTTTCTTGCGCGAGAGCCGTGAGCGTCGCTTCAAATCTCGGTTGTAGAGTCGTAATCTTGCATTGGTAAGGGGATTTGATTCAGTTGCTGGGGAGTATGATCAGGATGAATTCTCAGGTTATGCAATCAGTGGCGGTTAATTTTACACACGCGTCTTCGTATGCTCATCATTTTCACTGCGGCACTATCGATCTGTCTCTCTCTTGTCGATATATTTTTAGTGATCAACCCTTCGTCACGATTTCAAGAACCAACGCCTCTTTCTTACTTTGAGAGCACACAACCTATTGCTCCATTAATTTGGCACATAAATGCCATGTTCTCTTCGTTTCCTTGATTCTCATTACTTTTCTTACTTCAATGGAATGCTTCTCGCTAAGGTTCCACTGCCCCAGGGAACTTAAATATTTCACATAACGATGTGATCAGCTCAACTGAATAGCGTAGATATCTTTATGATCCTATTCAACTTCTTATATTCCCACAACGATCGATAGTTAGAATTTAATTCAGATAATTCAACTTCAGGTGGATCCAAAATGATGTAGCTCCACCCTCATAGTTAAGGCACCTATACATATCTTGGTAGAAGTCGTACGATTCCTCATCATGAAAAGTCAATACCATGCGAATCAACGCAATTTTCCGCAATTCAGAATCCCTTTCTTCTTCGAGCTCTAGTAACCATATATTTTTTCATACATCTTCATCATGTCCACCCCCGGAAACTCCATTGCAGTGATCGGCGCCGGATCCGTCGGCTCAGCTGTTGCATTCTCCCTCCTCCTACGCCAAGTCGTCCCAGACGTCGTCCTCATCGACATCGACGATGATATGTGCAAAGCTCAAGTCCAAGACCTTTCTGACGCAACATTCCTCTCAAACGTACGCATCCGTCAAGGCAAGCTCGCCGATGCGCAACAGGCTGCCATCATCATCATTACTGCCGGCGCGAAGCAGAAACCAGGTGACACACGCCTCGATCTGATTGATCGGAACTTGAAGATTCTGAAATCTATCCTGAGCTCACTGCAGCCCATTCGGAAAGATGCAATCTTGTTGATTGTTGCCAATCCGGTGGATATTCTTACTTTATTCGCGCAGAAGTTCTCAGGATTGCCGAAGAGTCAGGTGCTTGGTTCGGGAACATTGTTGGATTCTATCAGACTCAAGAGGATTCTTGCAAGTAGGCTGAATGTAAGCTTGATTTACATGACTTCATTCAGAGCAATAGAAAGAAAGTAGAGTGACCAGGGCTGAAATCTTTCCAGGTTGCAGATACCTCCATCCACGCTTTCGTGATCGGAGAGCATGGCGATTCTCAATGTGTAAGTCCTTGATACGATGTCAAATGTCACTTATTGGTTACGACAGCTCTGATTCCATATCCAGGTGGCCTGGTCCACGGCCACTGTCCACGGCACACCCCTCCTCAAAGTCCTCCCATTGACTGATGTCGAGCGTGACGAGATTGCCACCACGACACGCATGAAAGCCGAGACCATCATCCGAATTAAAGGGTTCACTTCGTACGGAGTGGCAGCTGTATCTGCCCGGATCTGCGAGGCCATCATCTTCGATCATCGACAAGTCTTACCGCTCAGTCACTGGCGTGAAGAATTCGGTTGCTGTCTCAGCTTGCCCGCTGTTCTGGGTCGGGATGGAATTATTTCGTCGTTTCCAATTCATTTGAAGGAGACGGAGCAAAAATTCCTTGAGGCATCGGCGGAGAGTTTGAAGAACGTCATTTCGGGCTATGCGGACGAGTTGTAGATGGGTGTTTGAAGACCTTTTTCAGGTGCTTTTCAGGAAATGGCAAACCTTCAACAGGAGCAGAAGATCCAGAGAGCATCGTGTTTGACGTAAAACGTGTGTCTGGTCAGTCCAGAAATGGCCACAGCTATTTGCGAGTGATAAATTGATGAATGATGATAGGGAAGGCATAAAATCCAGTCACAGTACTTCATAGGCATTTAAAACAAAGCTCAAGAACGCACGCCTCATCGACTTGGCCAAATTTGATCAGTATCTAGGCCGTTTTTTCTTGGTACTTGGCACGTTTCCACATTATTCTGCTTCCCACTGTAAGCATTGGGGCATTGTAACTCTCAGCCTACTCTCAATGTCTCTTCAACCAAGCCAGGACGGAAGAAAGTAGAAGGCGCGGAGAGTGACACATCTCCCAGCAACGTTTCAACCTCATCCTCTCTCCTGGTGTGGAGCAAGCCAGAACTCTGTGTCAAGGACTCAACCGGTCATGCGAATACCGATGCAACGGATACGAAGCTGCCACCAGCATCAGTATTGCCCGCTCCTGCCACAGTCGAAACGTCAGAAGTCAAGCTGGGATCCATCATCAATGGTATCTTCAACTCCAACTCGGGATCAGGAATTGAAGCCGCGAACCCAGGCGTGAAGACAGTACCTAAAAAGACCAGCAACCAAGCAAAAGCCACGGAACCAGTCCGAGCCAACAAGTGCCAAGTCAGCTCTACTACTTCTGAGTTCTTCTGCTCGAACCCAAATACAATCTGTGACGAGTTCTACGCATATTGCAGCACGCTCACTCC
The DNA here is from genome assembly GCF_030347475.1 of Cadophora gregata. Lineage (NCBI taxonomy): Eukaryota > Fungi > Ascomycota > Leotiomycetes > Helotiales > Ploettnerulaceae > Cadophora > Cadophora gregata. The sequence goes on along the minus strand of NW_026695940.1, from coordinate 1,411,790 downwards.
CGGAAAGAAGGTTGCTCGACGGGGATGTGTGAATCTGTGTCCATATGTTGGAGAAAGCTGTGGGAGTGGGACTACCGGCGGTACCTATGTGGCGTTTCCAGGCTCAGAAGACCAACTTGATGGCACGACTCGTGGGTATTGTGCTACGCCATTCAGGTGGGCAAGTGCGAAGTGCTCAACGCTTTCTTCGAGAAATTCGGTGCAGCCAGGTGAGGCGTCAATACCGAGCAAGAGGAGGCGGGATGGGGACGACCTGTTTGGAGAGATGGATGGTTTGTAGCGGAGCATGGTATCTGATGTCTTTTGAAATCTTTACTGTTAGCTGATACCCAAATCATTATCGTGCCGTTAGTCAATATGAGAACTTAGATAGTACACAGCTGAAGCATGATGTCGGAGTGGACAAGTCTTCTCAGGCTCTCAGCATATCTGATACTCCGGCGGTGCGAAAAAGTCGCTGCGTTCATAACACGTTTGAGAGGTATTCTAGATGACCCTCACCGAGGTCTGGATCTACCGCCCCCAATGTGGCTGACACGACTTGAGAAATATCTGATGCTGTTACTTGTAAAGTTGGTGGTTGTTGACTGATGAATCTCTACATACACCATCTCCAAGGACGACGCGCCTTTTCGTGCTGTGTCAGCTGATCTTAGTACTGCTGTTTAGGTAACCTGGATAGTTTTTATCAGTTTCTAAGCCTGAATGCTCGGGTCATGAAATTTCTGCTGTATCACTGGATCGCAAGTCATGTATAGAAAGCATGTTCTCGTTGGCATGCCTTTACAGGGACTGAACTATGCAGATGTGATTTTTCATTAACACCAGAATTGCGGTCAGAGAGACTTGTAAGAAAGCTGAAATAGAAAATAGTTCATGGATGGGAACCTAGCTAATGTGATGAAGCGCAAGTCATTCTTGGTAGCAAATTCTCCTCTTTTCTCCCCATCAATCATTCGCACGGAAAATGTGCTCCGCTGTCCTACTCATTAACCTGTGTGTGCAGCACATTAGAAGACAGACGCCAAAAGTTGAGATGAGTCCACAGCTCCAGCATGGCCATTGCCTTAATAAAAGCGCGATGGAATACACACAAGAGCCAATCACCAAGTATTCTCATCATTAGAGTCGATGATCTTTCTCTTCTTTCCTCTTCGCTTGGCGACCTTCTCAAGACCTCGAACCTCCTTGTTTGTTTGAGAACGACTCACTTTTACGATGCTCACTGCAGCGCTCTTGTCAACAGTCGATGCTTCTATGATCGACTCATAAAGATCCCCAAGCAAAGCCCTTAACTCCGCTTCTGAGCCAAGACCCTTGATGTTCGCTATTGCTGTAGCTTTGCGTTTCTGCCATGCCTCATGGTCAGCAATGAAATGATCCTGATGGTTCTTTACGACAATGAGAGCGCGCTTATTCCCACTGCGGTCAACGTCTGTATAGAAATTGGTCTTGTCGACCACTGCCTGAATATGGTTTTGCCGCCATTTGCTCATTACAAACCTGCCGACTTCTCGAGCCGGGTCCAGAAGAAACTTGTTGAAGGCGGCATGATCGTAGCAAATGCAGCTTGTCAGTGACTTTGGACGAGCCCAATCTGTAGGAGGCTGCGGTTCCTCTTTGACAAATCTTTGGATGTATACTGGTAACAGACCCTGGAAAAGATCTTCGACCAGCGAGTCTTGAACAAGGACCATCTGCTTTGATAGCCAAGCGGTGAGACGCTTGAGCAAAGGAAGAAGATAGGTGTCAAATCGCTCGATGTCAATACTGCCCTTGTCCATGGACTTGGAGGTTAGCTTTGAGACAATTATGCAAAGTTCATCGGAAAGCCCGAGCTGGTAGCTGCGGTCAAACATCTCCAGGAAGTCGTCGATCTGCTGGGCCTCTGGTCGATCATACTTGTAAAAGCCGTGGTTTCCAATGCTAAATCGGTCCGCCAATACAGGCATCACTTCAGCGTAGACATCGTTCACAAGATCCGTGGATAGTGTTCCGATAGCTCCGGTGTCGAAAATTGATGCTAGAAATGCCATGGCGGTATTGGTAGCATTATCGTGTTCCTCGATTTGCTTCTTAACAACGGGGAGTAGCCTTTTCTCAACTATTAGAACTGCTCATACCTCTACGATTTGTGCGTACCTAGTAATTATGTCATCAGGGGCAAAGCTTGCCAATTTCCTACAGCAGCAGGCCAACGCGTATCCATGCTTTGCTGTTCCGATATATTGGCTATCATGACTGACTGCTTGAAATATTGCGTCCCTAATCCAGCTTCTGCAGAAATCATCCGGTCGCTTCTCCATTCGCGAAGCTTCTCTGGTCAGACCATCCCAGATCGCCTGGAGGATTTTGAACTGTTCATAAAGCTCAAGATCCGGGGATAGCCGAGCAGTCAACCTTCACTAAAGTCAGCCTTTGTAACACGCAGAAGTGGATCGATTTAAACATACTCTGGCAGTATCGAATTTATATCGAAGCGCGCGATCGCCACGCCGATGTCACGAAAGGCGGAAAGTGGTAGCCTCTTGGGGCTTAGATCGTATGCTTCCAGGAACAATTCCTTATTACCAATATCAACACAAGTCGACAATATTCTATTTCTCGTCTTTTCTGGGAAGAATGGCGTGTCTTTTGTATGCCACTCAGTCCGGAGATGGGGTGTTTCGGAGATCTTGAGATCATGCGATCGTCGGATGACCAATTTACAGATTTGTTCGAGGCCGTGCAGGATACCGGGATCACCTGGGCTCTGAGCCAAATCACCGTACAGTTCTTCAATCAATGAATCAACCTCTTTTGGTCTTCGAGTCCCTCTTTCGGCTTGTTGGTAAGATTGGCTTGCGGAGTCGAGGTACGGATTTATGCGAAACTCAACTTGGTGGGATTTAGGCATTATGAGAGCAATCTTTTTTTTTTATCAGCTCACGAAGTGAATCAGTTAGGGATAAATTCTTACTGTTCTACGGTAGATGTGGTGCAGGAGGATAGCCCCGCTGTCATCGAAAATTGGGTCTCCCTCCTCGTCAAGATCCACATATTCCTCATCAGGACGAACGTCCACAAATGAATATTCCTGCATAAGGCACTCCTCATTGAAATCTAAACATCGGTCGATTTCATTTCCATTGGGGTCATATATTCTTCTCAGAACGGTGTGTCGATCAAGTTGCTCCGCGAAGGTGTGGAACCCGACGTGCTCTGTCTCAGCCTCCTCGCCATTTTCAAGTGTAGCAGGCCCATCATTGTCATCACAAACCCCAGAGACTTTGATCTCAAGTTCAGCGATGTAGAGGGATAGTCCGTATTCTTCGCAGCTATCTCGAAGATGGGAAACAATATGGTAGTCTTGCCCTTCCAGAGTGTAACAGCCCCAGAAACGGAGATAGCGGTGTTCAAATACATAACCCAGTATCTTCGGATGGTGTTCAATGTGGAAAGTATCTTTCCAGCTTGAAAACAGATCGTGGATTTGAGAATTTTGGGCATTACTTTTGGCTTTCTCTTCTAGTATGGTAGAGTTGTTCGTAGTATGAACAAGTTTGTACTGTAGGAATATTCGACGACCTGTCAAGATTGGATCCGTTTCATATTTCACATCCACAAACCTATTGACACATTAATGCAAGCTTGAATCGCAGGATTATTCCCTCTTAGCTACCAGGCAATCCAAGATTCTTCAGATTTTGAATACTGAGAGAAGTCAAAACTCTTCTTTTCCCTTCCCTGAGTGACTGTGACTTCACCGCCAGAATGTTGGCTTGGGAGCGTAATGCAGATAGTCGCAAAAGTGCCAGGAATATTCGCAGAGCTGTGAAGGTTAGAAAGTGCCTCGAAACACTCCGAGAACTCACCAGCCAAGGGACTCATGCAGAGCGCCGCCCTCCTCACACAGCACCAACTTTGAAAGTTTAGCAGAAAGGTCACTAGGTCGCGTCTCAATCATCGTAGGGCACAATCGATCATCGCCAGTCATGTAAAGACCAAAACCAGAACAGACAGCAAAGACAATATTCCTCAGACGTTGCTCCCAATCAACATTCCTGATTTCGAGATCATTTGCGAAGATCTCCCAGACTTGTGGATTGGGAGAAATTTTCTCGCCTTTCGGGGGTTGTGAAGCCTGACTTGCAATCTTGATTTTCTTTGCGTCCTCGTCTGTCAGAGGAAGCGAGATTGGCATCGCATCATTCATCAAGTAGATACCTGGGTCCGGCGCCATCTTCATAGGTCTGAAGGTTACGAACGTACCTGAGCTCTTGATTGACTTCAAGCAAGCGTTCAGGTTGGCCTTGAACTCCGCGACATTGAAATCGGCAGAAGCGGAAACGGAATCGTCCATGCCGGCTGGCTGCTTACCGTTATCATCGGTCTCCGACATCTTGTCCTCAATTCGAGAGTTGAGTTGAGATTTGATGGAAGACGATGATGTCCAGGCTTTGAGGTTGTTGAAGGAAAGAAGAAGTAGATGGTGGGAGGAGTCGTGGGAGTGAAGGAAGACGCGATGCGGGGCACTAAACAAGCGAGGAAGTCGCGAGCTACATGGATCCACGTGACCGTGACATTTTCCTGTCAGCTCATCCGGCCGATCTTGCCGCGCTGCCCAGCCCTCTCATCAAACATCAAAACATCAACAACCGAGCATCCTATCTAAGAAACCAGTCAATTGTCACTTATCCAAGCTCATCAAGTATTTTGTAACATTTTATCTCAGCTTCAATACCACTTTTCAGCGAAGGAAAGGCGTTTCCAGCGAGCCAAGACCCCTCAACCCAGGAGACAGCTCCGAACCACCACCAGCACTAAAGCATCATGAATCAAAGCATCCAGTTCCTCAAACCGGACGGTACGCCCTCACGGGCGTTATACTGCCAATCCGAGGACCCTTTAGAATGGCACGAAGTCATCCCTCCGTCCCGCAAAAAGACTCTAAAAGCTCTCATCCTGGATCACCGCACCTGGGAAGCTCTGAGAAAGGGCGATCTGAATGATTTATTTATTTTGCTGCCATCTTTACAAGAGCTTATTTTGCCGATTTATGATTGGGGTGATATGGTATGTTGAGTCATTTTGGGGATGTTGACCTATGTTTTGTTTTCTTCTTCTCTTGGGAGACCGTGCCTCTACCTATATTTCAGATCACGCTCCCGATAACTCCCTCTTCTGCCCGAAACATTGGTGATAGAATGAAGGGCTGAATAGATGTGAAGGATACCTACATAGGAACCATGCAATTCACAAAGCTGAATAAAGACCGCATCGTCTACATCAGCGGTTCTCTAAACATCCCGACGCTCGACAAGAACGAGTACGACAGCTGGAGCGAGTGGAAGCAGGATCTAGAAGCTGTAGGTGAAGAGATCATCACGCCCGGGATGTTGGAGAAGGAGATTAGAGAGATTGTAAAGGCTTCGTTGGTAAGTACGGCTATGGAGGGGAATCTGATTGATGTGGATCCTAGGGAGGTGAAGATTACTGTTTGTGGGATGCGGAGGGTGGAGGGGTAGTAAGTGAGATTATCTGAAAATGAAACTGGTTAGATAGTTCTTGGATATCATTTTATTGATGTTGAACAACAAAGGGAGCTTGGATGGAAGAGAAGGAGAGAATAATTCACTTCATTCTCTAGCGTGTACTTGAGACATCCTGCAAGTCCCGTCCGGACTCGGTCCAGAGCTCTACCACCTTCCAAATCACACCTCCACCACCCCCTCCGCACCCCCACCCCTCCCAAACATCCTCACCGAACAGCCCGCCAAATCCTCCGGCCTCTCCCAAGCCGGAAAATGCCCACCCTTCTCAAACTGCACATCCTCCACCACCGGACCCAGCCCCTTCCTCCAGCTCTTCGGCGCATTAGCAACCTCCTTTGGGAAATCAGCGATGCCGAGCGGGACGTCGACGTATTTTTGGATGGTGAGGAGGTTGAATTCCGTGTTGTGAGCGGCATTGGCTTCGTAGTAAATGTTGATTGAGGCGGCCGGGCCGGCGGTCGAGTGGTAGTAGATTGAGATCCACTGTGGGAGGAAAGAAGGAAATTAGTTATCGGGAGACTGTTTTGGAGGAGGATTGCAGTGCTCTTACAGTCAGGATCTCGTCGGGAGTCCATGGATAATCGTCAGTCCAAGCGACGAGCTTTTCATAGATCCAGGCTAAAAGTCCAGTCGGCGAGTCCGCAAGAGAGAAGCCTAGGGTAGCTGGCTATTGTGGCAGTAAGTTCTTGGTTGTCTTGAATGAGAAGGGCCACATTCATTCTCAGCTTCGTTCTGGACCTTACCTTAGTCGACTGTAGTGCGAGATATCCAATGCCATCCCGGCGCCATACTTCACTGTTTTTCAGGGTGGTAAGCTCGCGCTCGGTGTATTTGGGTTTTGGGTTGTCTGCATCCCATTTCGGCTCGCTTGCGATTGCAACATTGATGTGTGAAGCTTTGTTGTGCTGTGGGAAGCGGGCACTAATGACACGGGATATGAGAGCTCCCCAATCACCCTGCTTCGTGTTAATCCCATGTCAAGATTCATTGACAATAAGACATACTCCTTGGGTTACTGGGATATTGTTAACAGAACTTCCGGGGTTATCCTCTGGATTTGAACTTACCATATTGATCGTATCCAAGCGCTAGCATAAGGTTGTTTACGACCTCTGCGTATTGACCGAGTCCAAATCCTTTCTAATCTCGTCAGCAAATTCCAATTCCACGGATCCACTCACATACCTTCGTGACTCGACCCGAAAATCCAAAATTCGGCAAACTCGGTGCCACAACATGGAAAGCCTGCTTGCCGTTGTTCCCTTTCAACAATGGTAGTATCTTCGTCACCTCCACGAAACTTCCTGGCCAGCCATGCAGAAACAGTAGTGGTATAGCACCCTCAATATCGCTTTTTTGATGCACGAAATGGATATCAATAGGATGAAAACCTTCGACTTTGACCTCCGTCTTGAATTGAGGAACACTATTGAGTTTCTTTTCCTCGACTCGCCAATCAAAGTCCTCAATCCAATATTTGGTTAAATCTCTGACTAGCTTTCTGAGTTGGTGTTAGATGTCATGCAGAGTCTATGGAGATAGTGATGGGTACAAAGGAACACCGTAATCCCAACCGGCTTCTTCAAGGTCCCCTTCTGGAAAACGAGCCAGCTGGAGCTTCTCCTTTAGGTTCGCTAAAGATGCGTCTGGGACATCTATCTTGAAAGGTATGATGGGCGACATGATGAATATCTGGTTGTCATTTGGTGAGGGTCGACGTCTTGGTATAATGATGTGAGGAGGAGGTCAGCAGAGAGCTCAGTACTACCTTTCTACTTGTCAATGAACCTCACATCTCGGGTGCCACGGACGGGACCCATGATATTGTCGGTCCGAATAACCGTTGTTTTCTCTATTTGTTTCCGTTTTCAACATCCAGGACCGTACCGGCTATTGGTAAAGAATTATTCCTTCATTGTTGTCGGTCTCGCTCCACAAACCCACAAAAGGGCGCCAAGCCGTAGTACCATGCGGGTCATAGAGTAAGCTGCAGGATAAGATATCGGAAAATGGGAGACGATGGATTTCGACAATTAGATGTGCGAATATGTCGCATCTTTGGTTCGTGCCAGGTATTCACATCAAGACATGCAATCGAAAAGAGCCGGACGCAGTGTAGTCGATAGTTTTGCCGTTTTGTCAAGAACTAGCACTAACTGCCGTTCGTTACTAAAATCCTTAAACTAACTACAGTTGGTTATAATAAGTTAAAACTGTAGTTAGTTTAATATACTAATAGTAAAACGGGTTCGTTTTTAAAACGGACTATTTTTATAACACTTACCTTATAGAAGGATAAAATCATGTTATAATAGTAGTCTTATATACTAAAGATATTAAGTAAAAGTAATTAAGCTTATTTTAAAATCTATAACTAAGGTAAAAAGAAGGTAAAGGAGGTTAAAGAAGGTGTTCTCGCTTAGCTCGGGTTATACCTTCCTGAATAGGAATAGCTAACCGAGCTATCTGAGCTATCCGAGCTAGCTACCTGCCCTTAAATCGTTATATAAATCGCTATAGTTTATTTACTTCGTTCTTAAGAACTACCCCGTTTCGTTCGTTTTAGGCTTTATATAACGGACTTAAGTTAGTTTTTAAGGCTTAAAATGCTAGTTAGTTTAAAATCTCGAAAACGGGGTCGTTTGAACGGCCGTAAACTATCGACTACACTGGCCGGACGTGCATGAAGTGCAAAGGACATTGGTTCACGATGTCCGCCAGGTACTGCATCTGTGCAGGCTAAACGGACAATTGCCAAATAATCACGGCAGGACAGCTTGGTATGATGGCAATGCACTGATTGCCTTTTTCCATTTCCTGCGGTCATCATTGATGAGAAGGACTTGAGGCTTACCTAAGCCTGACGCAGAGACAATCAAGGTCGGGCTTGAGGAGGTGTGTCTCTGACATCCAATGTGACACTGCGCATCACCCAGCTCACCATCATACAGGCAATTTGCCCACTTGATCCAGGCATCTAATAAACCCGGGTACATCTGTCTGGTATCACTCACAATCCTTTCAATGGCGCTGTTCATTTATTTGTTGCACATCGACGTCGCGGTCTTTTCGCGGTGGGTCTTCATACGCGAGGGGCGAGGGTGAGATCCTCAAAGTATATCACTTTGAATTCCGCTGTTCGTTATTCCACGTGCGGAATGTGGTTCATACTGCTTCCGCGAAACCCTGTACATATGCTGAAATGGGGAGAAGACCTTGTGATTGGGAGAGTCATGTTGAGGGATGAGCCATTGTTTTGTGGTGAAGTGAAGAAAGGAAAGCAAGGAGCGGGCAATTCGCTTCAGTGGATTAGCGAGAGCCCTGTGCGGCCAGTTATGGAGACAGGTAATGTTGCATATCCTCACTCTCGTATTATTGATCGGTTCTCACTCGAATCACATCCATCGTTACATCAGAGTACACCTATTAGTCGCTATGAAATACAGAAGTCGGTACATCCGATTGAGAGAAAGGAGAGAAAGGACAGATCATGTGACTAGACTTATGCAAGTTTTATGCACTAGTAGTTTGGTCAGGTAATCTTCATCGCTTCTATGTTTCTTGTCCTCAAACCTTCAATCCGGGACATCATCCATCCCACAATATTCGCCTCGCCCTCATCGCATGCTCTACTTATTGTAACACGCATCATTCAGCTTGGTTCCTTATTTAATCTGCGCTCTTCAGCTCGAGTGGTCAGCGTCGTGTCCAATATACATCCATATCCAGAAATCGATGTCTCAACCTTCCCTGCCATTCGATGTGCCCCAGCAGTCCATTTCAGTAAAAACGGGCTATCGTGACATCATGAGGCAGGTATGAGAACATGGTACCTGTTTATTCTACGAGTTTGCGACATCTGCCATCGAGATCAACGGCAAGCCAAAATTGGTGTCAGTCGTGCGACCCTCACACGCACTTCATTCTTCGCCTCAAGTGATGGCCTGACTACAGTCCAGCTGGACCAATCGGCCAGTCGTCTGCCTTCTGATTTCAACGAATTGGATCGATTTGCACGAAATCTTTCCGTGGTACTGAGAATGTCTTCTCATTCTTCCAGTCTACCTCCTGTTGTTTTGCAGCTACCTTACAGAATGCTAATGGCCAAAGAAACAGTGGGGACATGAACATCTATTGGAGAGCATCAGATTCGAAGATACTCTGCCACGAGGTCAGAGCTTCAATATTGCCTCAGATCGAGAATCACGGAACTCTCAAAATATTGCAATCATATGTCCCTCATTTGGATTGAAAAAAACCGAGAGCAGTTTTGGAAGCAGAGCTCAAACCTATCATACAGGTAGCCAGGTGTTTCTTGTCTCTCATACATAGCAGGTATTTCTTTTGTACTGGCATGTAGCGTCTAGGTGCGCTTTAAGAACGACGTTCTAGTCCATTCCACGCCATGTTTGATTTGTTTTCGTTCGTTTCTTCTCTCCATTTTCTACATCCATCAGACACAGCTTTTAGTAAGGCCTTGATTGTTCCATCATGTCAAGCTCAATATTGAGATGGTTTATTTTTCTGAGCCTGACTGAAGTATTTACTAATTGCTCTGCTCAAGTTTGATATCCCTATCGGACAGGAAACTATCGACCTAGCTAATATTCTCAGATCAATTTGGGTGCTGCTGCATCGTATGGCATTTATGGCGCATCAAGCGTGACGAACACAGGATCAACAATAATTGATGGCGATCTTGGTACTGGAGGGACCAGTGTTACTGGATTTGGCCCAGGAATCATCAATGGGAACCTTGTCACTGGCGGGGCGACCTCTGCAGTGTTGACAGATGCGTCCGCCGCATTTACGAACATCACAAATTCGATCCCGGACGAAGATCTCACAGGAGAGAATCTCGGGAATAGGATTCTACCACCAGGAACATATAGTTTTGACGATGCAGCTCAGCTCACTGGCACCCTCATACTCGAAGGAACAAGATCCCCAGATGATTTATGGTTCTTCCAGATTGGAGAAGCTTTGACAACAGCGACTGCCTCAGCTGTCATTTTCAGTAATGGTGGACTGGCATGTCAAGTCTACTGGGCAGTTGGATCCTCAGTAACACTAGGAACTGGCACGTCTTTTGCTGGAACCATACTTGCCGGGTCCTCCGTCACATTCAGTACTGGGGCCTCACTCTCTGGGCGAGCATTTGGGCTATCCGCTACTGTGACATTGGATACAAATGCTGTCTCTGTACCTGACTGCCCTGTGGCATCATCTTCGACGTCGATTTCGCAGCAGAGTTCGATCTCATCGCTTTCAAGTTTGTTGTCATCTGGCCTCTTTCTAACCTCAACTTCCAGCATCTCTCTCGGCACATCTTCAACACCTTTGAGCGAAATACCGAGTTCAACAGCCCCATTCACCGAGTCAAGAACGAGCTTCTCCATGACCGCGACGCCATCGGTCACAGTCCAGCCCAGCTTGTCAACTCCAAGCATCACGTCTACTATTACGCTCGCTTCAGCCAGCACGGGTAGCTTGCTATTAAGTTCTTCAACGTTACTTCCTTCTTCAGCATCACAATTGGATTCCGGTAAATTGTCCATCGAGATCTTCTTTCCAGCCATCTTGTTCTGTCTTCTACGTTCAGATGACCCTTGCTAATCCATTGCCCTCCAGTCTCAAGCTCCTCCTTGTCAACAGATTTGTTCTCTCAAAGCTCAACACTATCAACATCCTCGTTGCCTTCACTTAGCCTGACGTCTATTCTATCTTCAACTTCTATGCCAGAGTCAAGTTCAGTTCTGTCTTCAGCTTCTATAATGTCGCCATACTCTTTGCTATCTTCAACTGCGGAGCTGTCATCGACCTCTATGCTGCCAACGTCTCCAATCCCGTCGACATCATCTTTGCTCTCCTCAACCCTATTGTCCTCAACTTCGTCACTGACGTCATTCTCAAATTCTTTGGCTTCTTCTATATCTTTCCAAGACAGTTCAACCACTTTTTCCTCAACCTTCCTGTTCTCCAGTACGATAACGACATCGACAGTGATTGTGTCCTCTTCCACAACATCACGGCAGGCCGACATATATAACTGTGCTTCAACCATCATCATGACTACAAAGACCACAACCCACCTCTTTCACTCAACTCAAACCCAGACAGCAATGGTGCATGTGACGGTCAAGGATACAACCACAATCAGCATCATCAAGTTGTCTGGGAATACTGCGACGACGAAAGTCACGAATACACTCAACGTTACTAAAACTACTATATCGACAATTTGTTTGAGCAGTCTATTCCTGGCGCGAAGCGACACCGACTTGTATCCTTTAGAAAGCGAAACGGAGGGCCTTCTGGCTGACAGCTTCCCCACGTCACAACCTTGTGAGAATGAATATCCAGTTACGACCAACGTGCCACTGGCGACAATATCTACCCTGACATCTTGTCCACACAAAGCTTCATGTACAGGGCAGACATCTACAGTAAGGTTGAGCCTGGCATCCAAACGTTCCATGAGCTAATTTGATATAGTGGACTGGCAGGAATGGTCCCCTCCCATGTTCCGCTCAAAGCACTTGCTCGTGCGTCCTCCCAGGCGGCACTCAGCCCATTCCAATATTTACTACCAGCGTTGATTATACAGGGCAGGCCATAGAATGGAATACCAATTCGGAATCTAGTGCTTGTGTCGAAGGAGTAATTTGTGGCTTGGTGTTGCCGGAAGCGACGAGGTCTTTACTAGCTGAGACGACGGAGAGCCTATTAGTAGCATGCCATGTCGTCACAGGCGTTGCATTGGAAACAACTAAAATCCCCGAGCCAGCCTCGGAACAAGTGGATCATACGGCCACAAGTATGCCCTTTGACGGTGTTGTATCCCCATTGCCTGTTGCCACAAGCACCCCGGCTCCTGTCAACTCTGGCTGTGGTTTCTTGAGACGCGTCGATACGGTTGGTATCATTGCTATTGCGATGATTTTGTTGTGGTATATCTAGTCGTATGGAAAGACTAGAAATATAAGGGGCATACTCAAAGGTGGACGAATTATGAAAATGGGTTATCATGTTTTGGGTCATCGTGGCCAAGAAGGGCGTATTGTTCTCTTGCATACTCGCTGTATTCTATTGCGTGCTATTACGTCTGGCAATTGTCCTTTACTTTGCTTTGCTTTGTCTGACTGCTTTGCTTTGAATAGTGTTTCTGCTTTTAAACCCCCATTTAACTTTTACCACAACGCCGTCTCGCTTAGCCAACCACATATATTCGTTGTTGATTTGATTGATTGTCTACATGTTAACAAATCCGAGACACGCTAACACAAAGCTGTGATTTGCTTTACTCATTTGAGCCGATACAGGCTTAGCGTCTGATAGGTTTCGCACTCAAACTAATTAGCAATGAACAGAGCTGTCTGCTTACTTCGAAATTCACGTCCCGAAATTTGTTTCCCCTTCCATTCCTCTGCACCGCGAGGAAACATCACCAGTCGCGACAGCGAACACATCATACACTTTACCATAGTTTAGTATTCAAAAGCGGCAAAATGAAGGAGGAGGACCTCTTGAATGACTCAAATAGAGCTCCAGATCGAGGCGTCAACAAGCCTTGGGCCTCCCCGCCTCGAGTCCCTGCACGACACAGCCCAACTTCGAATCCTACTGCTAAATCCGTCTCTACCACCAATTGCGCTGTCTTCGAGTCTGAAGCTATGTCTGTCGGTGATATCAACGACAGAGTCTCTGACGAATCTTGGGAACCAATCAACAATGGACTCCGCAACGTCCTCTTCCCCAGTCAAACAGCATCCGCGGAGCACGCCATTCAGTCAAAAGAAGCCTTGGCTACCGAAGATATCAACGACAATGCTTCCGACATCTCCTTGGAGCCCATTGAAGGAGGCCTGGATAGTTTGTTCGCCACTTCCTCAACTGTAAAGACAAAATCTAGGTCGAAGAGAAGGTCTAAGCGCAACAAGAAGAAGGCTCACACGCCAGCTATCGAGAATTCTCTCTATACAATCCTCAAGAACATGGCAGCCGGGAAGCCAGCACCACCTCTCAAGTCAGGAGACGAAGCTCTTCTTGACTGGACCTCTGGTCTTTTGGCATCGATCTCGGTCACCAGCAATACATCCGCACCACCTGATCCAGCTGATACAAACAACGATGATTTGGTAGTCAGCTATGCCAGTGACCTTCTTACTTCAATTCCTGTCTGTTCTAGCACGATTGAGTCTGGCCAAGCACAAAACCAAGTCAATGGCGCTGGTGGCAGCAATAACAAGAGTAGCGTCTCGTCGAATTTCCAAAATATCTTCGGCACACCACCAGACATCGATAGCTACAAGTCCAAGTCTAACACTCCAAAAATTCTGACGATGTTCCACAAATCAAAAGGAAGGAAGAAATCTCAGAAGAAGTCGACTAATAATATTAATAGTATGGACGACGACGCACTTTTCCAGTATGCCATGCAGCTGTCGCTTATCGAGCAGGCTGAGAAGGAGTCCTTGTCTGACACGAGAGTCAATAATTGGGGTTCTACTGATGGAAAACAGGCGTCATATGCGAACAATAGCCAGGTTAACAGCCACTTGACTTCAGCTTCGATACCTGTTCTTTCAGCCCTACATCGCATCAGTGAACTGAAGGCAACCGAGCGAAAATATTCTGCATTCACTAGCGCCAATGTTTCGTTCGGTAAATTGACAAAGACAACAGGCGAGTCTACTTCATACAAAAAGTCAGAGCACAACCCCAACAAAGTTGGAAACAAGGCGGCGATCTCGACCGAGAGCAAAACCACAGAAAAAATGGACATCGACATGTCGTTTGCTGCGATGGATCACAACTCTCCACTTGGAGCCAAGGACGGCAGTGAGAAGGGTACCTCAGCTTCACCAAACGCGCTTCTAAACCAAAACAACGCACAAGCTACCCACTCGCTCGTCCTTAAGGAGACTATCAACTCAGCACCACCTCAGATATCCGCTCCCCTCGCTCAAAACCTTGCTCTCGCACCACCAACTTCCACAAACACTACAATAGATATCTCACGCTCTCTCTCCGCCCTCACAATGGATCCCAACTTCCCCCACCCGCCCTTCAAGTTCACCAGGCTCCCCTTTACAGTCCGCAACTCAATCTACAAGCTCCTCGTTCTCTCACCTTACTATTACCGCACCACCTCCCCACGCAACCGCCGCGAGCGTCGCACAAACCCACACACCCCGTCCGCCCACACCTCCGTGTTCCTCGTCAACAAGCTCATCTCCGCCGAATCCCGCGCGATCTTTTACACCTACAATGTCTTCACGATCGGTAACGGCCGCTGGGGCTGTACCCTCGAACCCAACTTGCACGGATTCCAGACCTTCGCGAGTATTGTGCCAGACCAGTTCAAGTCGATGATTAGACTAATGGAGATGAGGATCGCTGTCCATAAAGCCTGGCTGAGCACGTATTTTCAGGGCGATGATAGAGATTTCGAGGAGTTGAGATTGCAGGAGAAGTTGGATGGTCTGGGTGACCTATTGAAAGCAGAGTTCCGGGGCATAACGCGTGTGGCGATCGAGTTTTACCTTCCAAGCGGGCATTATGCCTGGGGTTCTCCAGCCTATTGGAGGGATAAGGTGACCAGTGCTGTTAGTCGAGAGGTAAGTCCTTTCTTTTAAATTTCTCAATGTCCTCTCCTTCACTCCGGACTTTTCATGAATTGATTTTCTTTGGGTACGAATCGGACAGAGAAGATGCTAATATACCACCCAGGAGAAACTCAGTTCCCTTTACGGCTTGATCGACCTACCCCTCCTCGAATATTTCCACATCCACCACACAGGTCCCTTGGACGTCATTGTTGAATTCTCAAACATAGCCAATGATGTTATCTTCAAAAACAAAGCCGAAGGTCGTGTTGCCTACAATATCGGAGAGCAGCTTTACACAGTGCAAGAGGAGCAGGCTGGAGTTCAGCTTGAGGAAGGTGAGATCTTGGAGGAGGACAAGAAGGACAACAAGACTGAGTGTAAGCACGATGAGATTCAGGAGGCTGATGATCAGATTTACATGAAGGAGATCGAATATGCTGATGAGGGTGGCAATGACGGTAGGAGTGGATGAACCTATACAATGATAATGGCGGTGGAGAGGACTCTGATTACTATGGCGATAATGGTCTTAAAAAGATGGTTGATGCGCCGTCTGATGATGGCGGTTTATTTTCTTCATTTGGAATTCAGGAATAAGTGGGTGATTTGGTTAATAGCATTGGCTTCTCTACTTATTTCTAGTGGGGTAGAAGGCTTCTTGGGAGGAGATGGAGATGCCAAAGTATGCCAAAGATCTTAAAATTTGGAGTGTTTTGTTTATAATAACACAAATGTATTCTGAGTCCTGAAATTTAGGGCAATTGGTCTGCTTCTTCTTCTTCTAACACTTTGTTCCCCTCCGTGGCTGGCACGTGTCATGTGATCAACTCCCGCTCGCGAAGAATCGAATTTTGTACTCGGAACAGCGAGATCAGAGGTCAAATAATGGGCTTATAGAGTTTCACTTGCTTGATTATCTACTTGGGATATATCACAAGGTGAGATAGTTCTAGTTTATATCTCACTAGATTAAAGTCAAGCTTTATACTAAATCCGAGCATTTGTTTACTTTCTGCTCTTAGATGTACTTAAAGCTGTTATATCCGTTACACGGTAACCTACTTAAGTTTATTAAAGCACTGAGTGTTATGCTACTAAGATAATTTTAAATGTTTTTCTATTAGGATGTTATTAATCATTTATGATTTTCATCACCAGCTGTAGTCAGCTGTCAAAGGTGGACTCGCTTATTCCGGTGGAAGACTAAAGTCACTGGATTACAATAATATTTGTAACACAAGCTTGTAATAATTCGGAAGCTACGATAAAGGAGCTTACTTCTTGGAATATTAGGGCTGCAGAATCAGTCAGGAAAACTTCTTTTCTTTGTGTTGCAGGAATCGAAGGCGTATTCGGTGCCTCTTAGAGAAGACGAACTGTCTTTTATTATGCCAAGATCACTCCTCTACATTACTGCAAATTTAAATCGAAGCCTTCTTTTATAAATTAGGATCTAGTTTCGGTATCACCTTGACCAAAATGTCACGAGACAGTCGAAGTCGTTTTCTTCAAGGTCTCGATCTGCCTTGTGCGTTGCGTTCGGGATCAAGTTCCGCAGCCTTACGGCCTCCTTGAAGAGCTCAGTAGCCTTTGTGGCCTCTTTCTGCTGGTAGAGAATTCTCGCCTTCAGAAAAGTTGTTCTGGCTAGTTCAGGTATGTAGATTTGTTGATTGGCACCCCAGACTTTAAGAGCTCGGTCGACGAGCTTTCTAGGCACGAAATATTTTCAGTTCATGTCTGTTCGGGAATGGATCAGAATCTGTGCTTACATGGCGGCTTCCAGTTCCCTATGCCGCAGACAGTGTTGGGCAACTCGGTGACAGACGTCTGCTGTGCGGTGGTGGTTATTACCAATAGTGCTTTGGTATTGCGCCAGAGCTCTCCTGTGGTAGTTCTCGCTCTCTTCTATAAGACCCTGGGAAAATCTTACATTTCCAAGCCCGTGTAGTAGCCTGCCAGTCCTGAGAGAATGATATGAGCCTCACAATCCTTCATATACGTGCAGAATGGGGAGATGGAGTTTAAAATACCTGAAAGAATCCTTGTCCATGTATCCGAGGTGTTTCTCTCTTCCATGCAAGCTCTCTAGAAGAACTTCTGAGGCCGCTTCATAGTCGCCTGCAAGCCAGTACGAAAGACCGAGATTTGCTAGTGGTAGAGAAATCATCTGGTACCAGAAACTGGGGAGGCTTTTGTAAACTGATATTCCCTCTTTGAACTCTGCCGCAGCTTTATCATACGCTCCATTCATCATCCAAGCGATGCCGCGCTCGTTGTGGGCAACTGCAAGTCGTATGCCCGGGGGCTCGTCATCTGCAACTGCTTTAATACGAAGGTCAAGCAAGAGACCCGTATGGTGCAAGCATCCCTCAGGATCATTTGTTTCTGTTGCTACAGCTTCGAGGGCGTAGTGTACGTCGCTTAACAGGTCTCGAGTTTGCGGAGAGTTCATTGCTTCGCAGATATTTTGGCTTAGATTTAGGAAGGGTCGAATGTGATGCGAGTTTCCTCGCTCGTGTTGCCACCTGTACTTGTTAGAGACTAAAGGGTACAGTTTGACTATGGAGTCGTGAGGAAGTAGCTTACCAGCCTGCTTCGTGTAATAATGAAGCGAGTTCAAGCATTGGTTCGATAGATCCATCCTCAAATCTTTTCTCATAGTAGTTCTTGAGAGCCAAAACGTGCGGAAATAGCTTCTCGCACTCTTGCCAACGATCTGTTGTGTGTCTTTTGTCGATAGTCACTCGAGGCCAAGCATTAGAGACGAGGTTCACTGTGCACATGAACGAGTTGATGGCCTTCTCGCCATCCAATTTGGCGCGGACAGAATCTTGAAGAATTCGATGCATCCATAGTTCTCTCTTCTCATTGTTACGCTTCACTAGAGAAGCTTGTAATAATTCACCTCTTGCAGCATTCCAGGCTGCAATTTTCTGTGGGAAGTTGGGGAAAGTTATCGAAGAATTGTCCACAAAGATGCGTTCCGGGATAGAATCTGGATTCAAGAAGGACGAGAGTTCTAACAAGGTCCTTGCTTGGACTGACAGCCGCTCGATGGCAAATATTGACGCAATTGTGCCTCTGGCCGTAGCACGTGGGTTCTTGTCTAGCTGAAGACTGTGTAACTCGTCGCGTCCTGCTTCGTCTTGATATTGCTTCAAGAAATCCGAGTATGGAAGAAACTGCTTCCGTATTACACTTGCCATTTGAGTAATAGCAAGTGGTAGGCACCCCAGCGTATTTACAATCTCATGGACTCCTTCTTCCTCTTCCCTGGGCACCAATTGTTTCAGAAATTGCACAGCTTCTTCCTCTGAAAGCGGCTCCAAATCAATACCTACAGGGTTAAAGGAAAAGGCCATCTTCGTAAGAGGATCTCGACTCGTGATCAGTAGTGATCCACTTCCGAAGATGGGCTTCAAGTTGTCCAGGATATCGGCATTGTCTGCATTATCAAGTATCACCAGCCAGGTCGCCTCGGAGAGGCCCACCGTGTCGCTTGTCTGCTCAAGAAGCTTCTTTGGATTTGCAAGCCATCCTTTTACAAGTTCGCGATTGACTTGTTGATTGTTAGGGTCTGAAGGGTCTTCGAGTTCGAGTGATGTTGCGATGCGACTGAAGTCAAGTTCCAAGTTCTCTTCTTCATCGGCACGAATCCAAAAGATAGCGTCGAACTTTTCTCTGCGAGAGTATGCGTATTCAATGGCAATCTCGGTCTTGCCTAAACCACCCATTCCACACAATGCAATGTGCTTGAGAACTCCGCCTTCCGAAGACACAGTTGCATCGTTGTTGGGCAGCAGTACCTCATCTAGTCGTTTCATAACATCATCCCTTCCAAAGAACTTGGGATTTCTCACAAACGTATCCATCATGAAGCATGGCAGTTTCGCTTGTCTACGGACAATTGTGAGTTCGTCAAGGATAGGCACAATTTCGAATCCAAAGGTAGAGGAGCCGTGATCGGCGTCTGCTCCTGAGCTATCGCCTTGGGCTGATTGCAGTGCTGTGGTTGAAATAAGCGAGAATCCAACAGGAAAGGGTGGGGTCATTGCTGAGAAACACACCATGCTCTGCCGCGACTACGAGATCGATAGAGTCGTCGGACGAAGTAGTACTAGGACTGACCATAGGGGGTGTTCGAGATTTATCTGGGTACTTGATAAGTTTCACTGTGTTGTCCTAAGAGTAAGGAGCGAACTTACACGCCGCGAGTCTGTTTTGTATCACTGTCGTGGCATTTCCGACAACATGTTGTAGCCATTGCACAAGTTCAGTGTCAGGTGTACCGTCACTGTTGTCCAGTCTCCATAAATTCTCATGATCTTGCTGGACTAGAAATAGAACTTCGACTGGTGCAAGTGTCCTTGCAAGGTCTGGACCTACAACCTGTATTCGTGTGAGAACATGCTTGCCTGTTGACTCGGGGGACAGAGAGAATATCACTAACAACAACGCCTTTTCTTCCAAACCGACCATGGCGAACCTTACTTTTCTTCTTCTCTCCAACGGATGCAATGTCAACCCTCAGATTAACATCTTTGAACCTATCAGCCGCATTTGCCAGTATCAAAGCATCGCCCTCAAGTCTCGATAGTGTCTGCTTGGAAATGTCGTTGGGCAGAGATTTGAGCAGTAGTAGAAGCTTCTCACCCAGTTGCTTCTCATCATCTAGCCTATGGGGGGTACCTAGGAACATGATCCCTGATATTAAATTGAGAACACCAACATATTTTCGGGACTGCTGGTTCGCTACGGATAGTGCCTCGTAAAGATTTTAGCCTTGATATCTTGTTCATGGGCTCGGGCGAGGTCTTTCACTTCGACTTACTTGCTTCAAAATGATACCGCCAAGACTGTGACAGATAAATATCAAAGGACGGTCGTTGGTCTGAGCATAGTTATCGGTATGTGTATCTCTGGCCAAATTTTCGATCATGATCTACCTCGGACTCCATACATATCTCATGCAGTGACTCCAGGAGGCAGGAGGCCTCGATGAACAGAGTCTGCCAAGAGAAGCGGTCATCAAGTGGGATATTGTAGTTGAAAGTAAGTATTCTTGGCCTCGAAAGAGCTGTTGATATTATATCCGTCCAAGGCGGAAAACGAATGCTCCATAGCTCAACACCAGGTGTTCCCACCCCTGGAATAAGAATGAGACTAAAAAGGCAGCCGCTGTGTAAGCACGTTGCGGTTCTTCTAAGGAACACGAAACAAGACTCACTCTACATTTGTATTCCCTATCTGCTGTCCATTCACCGGTAAGATCCTGCAGACATTTGGCTGGTGGGTAGTGGTGAGCCTTGACAATGAGGCATTGCGGCTAACACCGCTACCACTACGGCTGCTGCTCGCCATGGACTCTGCTGAGGCGGGCTCGAAGAACCGTGAGATCGAGAGATGGTTCAAGCTATAGAGTCAGCGGTGTGCAGATAACAATCCAGCTTGCATGGCTTGAGAAGGGGCCGATAGAGTGTGCCGGCCTCCTTCAGCCGTGACTTGCCAATAATTCTGGCTCAACTCAGGAGGACAGAGTTTACAAGGACTGCAGAGCCTCACATTAGTATCTCCAAGACCGCTCAGATATTACCTGAGCCTGGCTGGAGCAGCAAAGCGTGGGGGTATCTGATAACGTCGTACAGGGGTTAGTGAGCCTGCCACACCCGGGAAAAACATCCGTCGTCCAAAGCGGGGAAATCAGAGGATTGGCCTAGGCTGTCGTAAGGGCGGCGAGAGAGCAGTTTTACAGCACTAGAACCGTGGAACGGAGCCGCATGGTAACGTTCTTATATGTTCGGCGTGGAATCAGCCAAGTCCGATCCTACACCAGACTCGACCTTGCACACAATCAGGGAGGAGCTCAAATATTCATTCAAAGTCCAATAAACTGTAAGTAAACGGTACCTAATATTTCCTGATGCTGACTTCCCTATGTCACATAGTCTTCCATAAACACCAAGCTCTCGCAGACATGCCTCAATCGACGGCCCCCAAGGCCCAGCCATGGAAGACCGAGTGGCCAGTCAAGTCAACTGCTGCTTCCGACACTAACAATGGTGGCACGGTTCATGGATTTGAAAAAGGCAAAGAAATCGTCATGGATGGCAATACCAATGGCAACACTCTCCCGAGACTTGGTCTCGCTAAGCAAGAGCTCGAGGAGGTCGAGGAGGACAAGTAGCAGGCTGACGTTGAAGGGATTCTGCTGGCTAGAATTGGGTGTTCTTTGTAACGGCTCAGTTGGATTTTTTTCTGCTTCTCAAAGCTATGCACGTATCTGTCGAAAGTGTGATGTTGAACTGGTTCCTGCTGGAGGATGTATTCTTGTCAGTCGCTCATTCGAATCAGACTTTAGCGAATATACTGGCTTCGCTGAAAACACAAGCTGCTCGCATCAACGTTATTGGTGATCTGTAATATGTTTTCTCCCCCATCTGATCTAATTATCATCCTGCCTATGCTCTTCTGGTGGTGGTGCAACCGTAGTTGAAAATCTCGAAAAACTTCAACGGGGCACAGACTATAGTAAATCATACTGAGTCAATTTTTATTACCATACAAACTTCCCACCTCTGGTGGCACTGAATCAGCATACAACACAAAAGTCCGACAATCAATGCTCTCCCGTGGCGGGTCGGCAGTTGAAGCCCTCGAGTTGAAGAATGAGGTATGCGGACATGCTGTTTAAAGTCAGCCAAGGTAGAGAATGCAGTCCTGACAAAGGGCCAGTGCTGAGACTTAGACTAACCCTGACACGCAGTATCATCTGAGTCAGCACTCTTGAAAATAATAAGCTCCGATACTGTTTGTTCAGGTAGCCAGTACCATCGTTGTGTTGAGGCGTAATTGACTTGAACATTCTCGGTGACCCAGTCTTTGTAAACAATGTCCCCGGGCTCACCATCCTTCTCAAAGTTGAAGGACTCAGCATCACAGACAGCCAAAGGCCAATCGCGAACAGGTCCTTTGAGAGGTTTCCACACACTTTTGCCAGTTTAATGGAGAAGAACTAAGTGGTAAGATGGAGCAACTCACTTCACGACTTGCCAATGGTAGCTCAAGACTTCGTGGGCTCGATTCCCGTACAGCTTTTGTAACATCCTTGAAGCTTCTTCCTGGGTGAAGTCTATCTTCGTCAGCCTTGAACATGAGTAAAACAGAAGTTCAATTTCTAACCGATGTGAACGATGGAAGTAGGCTGCTCGGCTTCGTAGTTCTCTCCCGTTGAGACTGGGTAATCTGGATGACGCCGTCGTACCTATACCTTCTCAGCCACCTCAGCGAAGCCAGAATCACATCCATACCGCGTAGTCCATTACAAAAACATGCTGAGCTTTCAATCTAGCTTTCACCGCAGCTCTAATTTCAGGTGCATATATTTCTGCAATCTTCTGCACATCCCGAAAGTCTTCGTATGCCATGTTTGACTGAAGTGGTATGACATCAAACCCGCACTTGTCGAAAGTAAGGTTTAAATTCGGCTCCCGTATACTGCGAATCTTGATAGAATGCTTTTCTGGCAGCAAGTTTGTCTGTTTCACTTCTCCAATCGGTTTGAAGCGCATGCTATATGGCTTTACCTCGCGGTACAGAGGATCACGAGATAGGAAGTGTACTTCTGCTTCAATATCATTGATGCTGCCTTTTAAGACTTCACACATTTCGTTAACACTTCACGCAGAACAAAATTTCCAGCTTCATGGGTGGTGTACCTTGGTCTTTGGGATGCTTCCTAGCAGAGGTGGTCATGACGTGTTCTTTAAAAAGTGATGGATACATAGTACAGATCGCAACATCAACGGGCACCGATGATTTAGCAAATACCATTCTCTCATGCTAGCATATGTGGATTGAATAGAGCGAATGTGTCGCTGCTTCAAGAGCATTTCACCAATAGAACACTTAAATGGGCGGTCACAAGTGCCACCGCATGCGAGACAATAAACTGGAAAGCCACAGCCATCCATGGCCACCACAGCCAGTCAGTAATTGGCCAAGGTTGATCGCTTTTCTCCCTTTGCATATCGGTGGCAGGATTTCGAACATACCGGCCGGGCGAGACTGCAGATCAATTCATGCATGACAACGAGAAACAGGTTACCCCCTTCAGCATACGTGTGGGGGTTGACTCCATTATTCGTCGGGCGTAAATGCAATTTGGCTGGTGTAACGCGAGAGAAAGCATAGCCTGGCACCACAACGCACCCAGCTGCGGCTCCAACAGTCAACAGAACCTAATGATTGGCACCCTAATTTTCTTGCAGTGTCCGTCGAGCAACTAAGACCAGGTCTCTACGAGTATTGACCAAATTGCAAGCTCATATCGCGGGCCGAGAGAAGCCTGAGGTGTGGTGGCACGAGACGTGGTCTTTTGAGATTGGCCTCCACATGTGTCAATCATGGGCGAGAAAATATGTGGTTGTATGACAAGCTGGAGGTGAATCTAGCTGTCTCAAAAACAAGGATAGGGTAGTCGACAAGAAGTCTAGAGATCAATCGAAGTAAGGGGACAGTATAACCGTAACGGCATATAGCAATTTCCAAGCCATGAATATCTATTTTCAATTGCGGCATACTCAGAATTTTGGATCCAAAACGGCTCGGAATATTAACATGCTTTGATAGGAAGGCTGCATTACCTCCGACCAAGATTTGTGTGAAGAACGTTCTGCCGCATCGAAAAACTGAAAGCAGCCGATACTATTGTCAGTGCAAAAATGAGTAGGAAGACGCCGTTGAGCGCGGCCATGTAGCTCTCTTTCACGGCAGGCTGAACAGCGGGATCAACAAGCCAAATCTCGTCAAAACTCCCCCTAATTCTTTCAATGATCTGCTCGGCCCCTGGGATGTGGACAAGTCGACTCGTAAGGCCAACTCTGAGCATATTTTGGAAGACGACAGAGCAAAGGGTCAATCCAATAGCAGATCCTGTTGAGCGAAAAGCGAAAGATGCCGACGTAACCACAGCTTGATGTTGATGATCTACTGAGCTGATGAGAGCAATAAGGGCGACCACCAGCATGCTACCAAATCCTAGTCCGTATAGACCTAGGTATAGGAACGGACACCATGCAGGAGTGTTTTGATCCATCGTTGCAAGCAAACCAGTAGAGATAATAAGAGCAGTCTGGGTGCCCATGTTGAGCCACCGATAATTTCCAGTAGCTCGTATGATGATTCCAGTGCAGAGGGCTCCGATCGCTGTACCTGCACTCTGAGGGATGAATCGAAGGCCTGCTTGAGTGGGAGAGCTGCCAAGTAATTGCAGGTACAGCGGCGTGAAGAACATTATCCCGTACTGAGCCATATAGGCAAATTCGTACGTAGCACATGCAGAAGCGACCGTAAGGTTCAGTAGAAGACCCATAGGGATGATAGGTTCCGAAGCAATATGGATCTCGACATACACGAAGACGGCGAGAAAAATCACAGAGAGAGGCAGCGTGATGCGCACAAGAGGATGGCTCCAAGGTATAATATTGCCCCCAGCATTCAGGCCTAATAGTAAGAGGACCAGACCGGCTGTGAGGGTCAACGAGCCAAGGTAATCGATTCGCTGGAGGGCTGACTTGTTACTGAGCTTGACCGGTACTCGAACGGTGAAGAGTACGAGGATGGTGCCGATGGCTATGAACGGTACCTGAACGAGGAAGGCGAATCTCCAGCCCCATACACTATCAAGCCAGCCTCCAAGAAGCCCTCCCAAGCCTGCACCGCATCCCATAGCAACATTATTGAGGCCTTGGACGACCCCACGCTTCCTCAGAGGTACCAGATCGGAGCCAACGAATGTTGATATTGCCACCATTGCCATTCCCCCAGATCCAGCAATTGCACGACCTAATATGACGAGCCATTCCGTAGTTGCAATGCCACAAAGTACAGTCCCGATACCAAATGCGATATTGCACACAATCAAGCCTGCCCTCCTACCGAAGATGTCTGTAAGACGGCCACTCAGAGGCTGGGTTGCAGCACCTGCAATCAGATAGGAGGCTCCTAGCCACGACAGAGTCTTGAGAGACGAGAAAGAGTTCGAGATGGGGGCCAACAGGGTGGCAACAATGGTGGAATCTGTTTGCCCGGTGAATTAGCTTATATGGGTTGCATGAGTAGCTGAAGACCGGGAAGTCCCCACCAAGGGCTGTCAAAACGACACCGACCTGTATACATGTGAGTCTCGTCAGAAATGATGCCAAAGGACATGGGTCCAGGTGCAACATACCCATATACTGCCCAGAACCAAAGCAAGGCGTCCATTGGAAGGCTCGATGATTTCGGCACGCCCTCTATTCTGCTGAGGCTCTTCATCTGGACGTTGATCCGGATTCAGGTTTGGGCTGGAATCTGTGTCTGTGGCCCAGGTGGAGCTTTGGTTGTCGCATGATGAAAAACTGCTCGCCCTGGGACTTGAACTGTTCAATAGGGCACTCCGCTCGTTAGTATCGGCAGAAGCCATCTGGTGGTTATCTCTCCCGATTGTCGGCTGTATCGGTGACCTATTAGTACTGTATCTGACATGCAGCTTTTCTTTGGGGGAGTTTATTCATCGGGGAACGAAAGAAAGGAAAGGAAAGGAGAGGAAAGGAAAGGAACGAATCTAAGAAGGCATTGTTGAGTACCGAGCATAAGCTGGTGTGATCGCTGCCTTCCCATGTAATAGTGCTGGTGACTGAGGCGGTACCTTAGAAGCCCTGTTGTGGGGCAGCGGCTCGGGGCGGGCAGACAGAGCATAAGGTATAGGTAGGTACCTTAGCTCGCAGGCTCTCGCACATGTACCCCTGCCCGCCTCGTGTAGTGTGTATATCAGACACATGGGTATATTTAGTGGGAAATGATAGAGAGCCATCACGGTCCAGTACGTCATGTCACATTTGAGCTGACACTCTTTTCAAGTTCGGAAAATCATAGCATACGAACGCGAAAGTAAGTTAGTGTTGTGGCTCGAACCCGAGCCTCTAGATCAGCCTCAGTCTCAGTCTCAGTCTTAGCCTCAGTCTTAGCCTCAGTCTCAGTCACGGTCTCAAATTAATTCCCTGCCCCCTAGTCGCCTCTCAGTTATTTCGTTCGGTTGGAAACATGTGTCTACCAGTCTGAACAGTTGTTGGCCTGCCTGTCTCGTTGAGGCACTGCCTCACAACTTCTATGAGGCGAGTGTCAGTGCCTATCACATGCATGTCAGCATTCATATTGAGTTGTGATAGAATTCCAATCATACCAGGGAGGCCAAGGACTGAGACAGCAACTGGCAGCTGCTCGACCAGACCGCTGATGCGAGACTCGTATGGGACTTGGCCAACTGGAATAAGCATCAGCTCTGGCATGTCTCATGATGGGGTGGCGTATACTTGGCACTACAAACTCGGGCGCACCTAGAATTGGGGCTAGAAACAAGGCATCGAAAGCATTCTGCTTGAAATACGGCCTGGAATGATCAGTATACGCCCTAAAATCGATGCTGCTGTGCTCACCCTGGCTGCGCATTGCGGTAATTCGGTGCAGCTTCCGCAATGGGTAGAATCACAAACGCTTCCCGCAGATCTTGACATAGAATTTCTTCTAGCATCCATTTTCGATATACATCCACTTTACGGAATGCCTCATTTCTTTGCCTTGGAGTGATCGACTTGCCTAAGTCCCTGTTCGCATCTTTCAGCTAGGAGAGATTGAACGATGGCGAGGTGACAAACCATCGCCATTGAATGAAGTCATTTATATATGGCTTCTTGTGATGCTTATTGAAGTAGTCATCCCGGAACTGCTGGAAGCTGTGATAGAAATCGAACAGGAACGTCTGAGTAGCGACCTGGAAATCTGATCAGCTAAGTCCACAGTCCGTGATTGAGAGGTACCTCTTCAAAATACTCATCGATCGTCTTGCCGTGAGCTTCGGCCGGACCATTTACTTTCCAAGAATCTGCAATAGACAGTTTTACAACCTCTGTTCCCATACTCATTCCCAAGTCAGTAGCGAAACAATCTAGAAGCGCCATTTGATCGGCATTAGACGTTGGCAGATAATCCAGAAGGTATAGAAGAAGTGGCGGCTGAGCCTCCTATCAGCAAGAATTTGGCAATCAAGAAATGAATTCAAGTGATATCTCATACCTTTTTCTTCTCCAGGTTTGAGATAACTTGATCTGGGCCCAGCCAAGCTATGCTAACCTTCTGGCACAGATCTATATCTCGACAAAACAAACTAGGCACATCAAATTTCCTGTAGATATATTAGCACTTATAACTACTGCAAGACAGGACAATAACTCAGAGGTCAATTGTAGCCCATCGAGTGGAAGTCGTCCGTGAGAAGGGCGCAAAGCAAAGCAACCGTTAAAAAAAGCCGGTCGTCTAGTGCTGCCGGTTGCTTCCACTGTCAGTACCTCACTACAAAGGGAAGGCATTGGATGAACTCACTATCCGTACCGATGGTGAAGTCCAGAAAATCATAAGATGAAATGGCAGCTGCACTACCGCTACTACTACCAGCAGGAGATTGATAACCATCTGCACGGGGATTGAACGGTGCTTGAAAATCTACCGACTCGGCAGGCTCCTCACGAGCAGCAAAGCAAGCCAGCTTGGTCAATCCCACCAGAAAAGCCCCCTGATCAAGGAGCTTTTGCACAGCAGCCGCGGTGGTTATGGCAGGGCAGTTCACGTCATAGTAAGCTCTATTCCCAAGCGTGTTCCGCAACCCGTTGACCCTATACATGTCTTTCACGGCAAATCGAAGTCCGGCCAAAGGCTCCGCTTCCGAATGAGATGAGCCTATACGGGATGGAATCATAACACTCAAAGCTTGATATTCTTCACCGCTGACACGCAAATGGAAATACTTGCTTCAAAAGTGTCAGGAGAAAGTCTCAAATGCAAAAGAATGGAGTGTACATACCGAGAGGTCTGGCACCAGCGCGTGGCTGTCATGAAAGATCCATATAGATCGTCGAACAACCTGTAAGCACGCCATAAAGCATTGGCTTTCCATACGTACAAGCCAGAAGCTGGTCGGTGTGGTCTATCTTCGGCCATGTATTTTGACCAAGTAGTTCCCCATGATGTCAGAAGGGCGTTCAGGTCTGCAGCGACTAGACCATCTGGCTCCTGGCCGCTTCCTGTGAAGATGATCCCATGTAGGAAAGCAGTGTCGAACACATCGTCAACCTCCATTTGCTGCTGGACATATGTTTTGAGCCACGCAGCGTTCATCGTCTTCTCCGCTGGAGTGGAGATGACGGCTACTAGAGACGCGTGATCGATGGATGGCAAGAACGTAGAAGTCTGGATTCATCAGATTTATCAGTTTAAATCACGGCTATAGGGAAGCGACCTCACCTGGACCGAAGGCCAAGCAATGTATCTAGCCTTGCCCAGTTCGAAGTGAAGCGTGTCGTGCAATTGGTGAAAACGGGGCGGAACCTGGGTTCCAGGATATCGAGCTGAAGAGTACATGATCTGAACGTTGCTGACAAGGCCAGTCATTTTCATCTTCATTTTTGTTTTCATTCTCATTATCATTCTCGTTCTCTTGCACGAGGACTCACAGCAGGCATGCGAGTAGATTACCTGACCTCACCGGCCGGAGGGTAGGAGGAGGAAATTGTCTCTGTTGTTGAATCCAGTTCAGCTGGGAGACTGCAGAGAGGGCGGGGTAGAGGAGACGTCGAGGCACGATGCGATATTATTGGGGATGGGGAGGTGAGCGAAGGTGAGGTGGTGGGTGTGGCTCGCGGCAGCTGGTGGTTGGTGGTTGCTGGTTGCCGTGGCGTGCGTACAGTGCTTGTGTATGTCGATGCATCCCCTCGACTGCCGAAGACACACTTTTCCAGGGGGCAGCGCTGAGGATCAGGTCACCAAAGCTGCCTATCACGTCCATGTTTCAGGCGGGCGTCGCTTAATTGCAGGGTACTCCTTCAACCTGTAAAATGTGTTCTTTTTTATATGGCAGTTGAGGTAATATGATAAGGTATTCTTGCCTGCCCCCCTGCCGCCCCTGCAACGCCCCGTTCGACCGCAGTCCACCGACTCTCCCTTCCATTCTCGCCCGAACATGATGCCTGCGCTGGCTTCCAGCGGCGAAGGTGAACGAGAGGAGGTACGGTGAAGGACTGGCTCAGACTATGCTTGTGCCTACTGCTGAGCAAGCAGGTATGTTAGCACAATGGGGACGGACTCTCCTGTCCTGTACTGCCACACTGCACAGCCGTGGGCAACAACAGCTAGACGCACCACTGTTGGGCAGATCCAAGACAGAAAATCCGTAGCCGCCAGCCTCGTCGTCAGTACCTCCAGCTGTCGTGAAGCACGGCAGGTAGCTTCCTACCTAGTTTGGGGGAGTTGGAAATTCCTTAAATGGGATGTTTCCCCCGACTTACCATACGCTCCCTGGCTCAG
The DNA here is from genome assembly GCF_030347475.1 of Cadophora gregata. Classification (NCBI taxonomy): domain Eukaryota; kingdom Fungi; phylum Ascomycota; class Leotiomycetes; order Helotiales; family Ploettnerulaceae; genus Cadophora; species Cadophora gregata. The sequence continues at coordinate 1,382,251 of NW_026695940.1, read as the reverse complement.
CGGGCGATGAACATATGCAAGTACCCACGAAATGACCACGGCGGCGGAGCAACCTTGCCAACAGAAGCCTCGCTCTCAGAGCACCGCGATAATTGGTCCAGTCCAAGGACTGTCTACCCCAGATGTGGCTGGTACAGGAAGTACAATCCGACAGAGACGCAAAGATGAAGGCAAGTGTAACTCAACTATTCTATCGTGCCCTATCTCACCACCCCACACCACACGACGTTGTACATGGTGATAGAGCACCAATACATATTCCTTGCCGTCCATTCCTTGCTGGCAGGCACGCGTTACAGCATGGGCTGACAAGTTGTGAATAGTACATAGCTTGGAGCCACGGGCATACGCCGACACTGTGGCAGCACACTCGAGCCTTTCCATTGTTGACTCGCTGTATCCTGGCAACGCATTTGCAGGGCTTGCGAGTTATTTACGATCACCGTATGAGAGATATGCTCGTGATCTGACGCAAGGGGCCATGAACATGCCGAACTCTGAAAGGCAATGCTTCGCCGCTGTATACGACTTCTCGGCTAGTGCAACCAAGAAGGTCTCGCATCTACGAGATATTGAAGAGCTCGCACAGCTTGACGAAGCGCCTGAGACCAGAAATCGATCGCAGTTGCTCTTCCTCAATGGCCATCCATCGCCGCAATGGCTCAATGCCATAGGGGGGAAGTTTTGTGTTGATCCGGAATTTTATCACCGCCATCTCGATTTCCGGGCCGCGATCGGTCGTCCGAATTATTTCACTTTGCCATCGTTGCCGTCTTCCTCGGATACCATGACCAAACTCCGCATAAATACTATAGGCTATCGACAGCCTAGGCTTGGGCTTTCAGCTCAGAGAAACCCACAGAAGTATCTGGATGGACTGCGGTCGGAAGCAACGAAGAGCATGGTAGACTATGAAAATATTCTCAGTATGGAGAACAAGTGGAAAACTGGGGACTCCATTGTTCGAGACTTTGCGATTCATGATGCGGAACATTTCACAATCGAGCAAGATATATCCATATGTATTGATAGAACGGGACATGGCTGGGTTGGTAAGCGTTTCGTCCCCAATTAAAGCGGCGCAGGAGTACTGACGACAATAAAGCGATCGCGTGGCTGGATATTGGAGCGTCCTTAGAAAGAAGTCCTTATGGCCCGTGGATGCCATCAAAGAAGCAGAAGGAAGACCAGATAGAGTTCTTACCGACCATGCAGTATAAGCAGAAGATTGCTCTGAAGAACTCAGCGATTCCGTCCGCTTCCCATTGCAGGGAAAGTCAGGAAATGGGGGACTTTTTCCAAAGCGCTTCGCTCATTCATCTCGACTACGGCCGGAAGCTCGATCGAGAGGCGGCTGGTGCAAACCCCCTCTACACACTCAGCGATCTCTTCCGTTTTGCCGCAACCTCGGAGCTTCAATTTCTCAACATGATGGCGACCAAGGTAGCAAAAGAAATGGATCCTGCAAGCCTCGTACAGCAGGAGAACCCTACAGTCGCAAACATCCTTCACAGCCGTCAGATTCTAGAGCGTCATCTACAGCGCATAGACGAGAACATCCAGTTCATTGATGCGCAGAGAAATGTGTCTCCCAGAAGTTCTAAAGTTGATGCAACAATCGAGTCTGTGAAGAATGACTTTCGCGCTTTAGCATCGCGGGCCCACGAGCTCTCCGAACAATGCGACAGAGGAATGACGATAATCATGAACAACGCCACGATCAAAGAGTCTCAGCGGGCAGTCTTGCAAGCGGAAGGAGTTGCAAAGCTTACGCGACTCGCCTTTATCTTCATCCCCTCGTCATTCACAGCATCCATTTTTGGTATGAATGTCAAACAATTTGGTGTGGGGGGGAATGTTGAGCTTTGGGTATATTTCTTGACTACTATTCCCGTCATCGCAATCGCAACTCTGTTCCTGACTGTCGATGTTATTGGTCTCTGGAGATCCTTGTTCTCGCTGGTAAGTAAGAGGAAAAAAGTAAGAACGAATTCCTTCCCAACCTGATCCTACGTCGTTTTATCCTGGTAATTGGATCATTGGAAAATGGTAGATAGAAGCAAACCGCTATGTCAGATTTAGAAGCAATGACGAATGACTCATAAAATAAGCCACTATCGCTTAGCTTGTTCAGCATATGATGAACTTTCGGTTGGATATGCAAGCACCTGCGGATAAAATCTGTGGAAAAACAATGGTAACGGACCCAGGGCGCAACTGAACATCCACAATACCAAAGTCCTTCACAATAGTAAATGAACCATAACGATATACACAATAGCAAAGCAATAGCAAAGCAACATCGAGATGGAACCCGCGATCAGAACTCTCTATCCAAGAGAGAGACCTCGCATTCTTTATTTCCTGCAATTCTTTCATGACTTTTGCAACTATGTTCTCGTTTCATTCAGCGTCAATATTCGGCCCTCCTACCTTCATTTCGCAAACTCAAGCTTCTCTCAGTCAAGTCCCCGATCAAGCAGAATGGAAGTCCCACCCGGAGATGTCATCGATGAAGTCATCACTCTACTCCCAAGAACAGTCTATAATGCAAACACTGGAGTTTATCTTGTGGAGTAAGTCACCCCGGCCGTCCATTTATCCTCAGGATTTAGAGACATGCTGACTTGCTCCAAACCAGATTTTCACTACTTCCGAAAGCTGCCTGCGGAGATGCGCAACATGATCTACCCAATGGTGCTCACATCCAACCGTAGCATCCAGGTCAGCTCTCCACTCGGCAAGCGAAGACGGGGTGCTGGCTCGAATTTTGCGTCTCTACTTCTTGCTAATAAAGCTACGTATGAGGAGGCACGTTACTTTTATTATCTTTGTAATACTGTATATACTTTTTCTCCATCTACATTGCATGTAAAGTTGGTCCCAAACCCAAGTTCTTGAAACGAATATTCGTCCTACTCTTAAAGCTTTGTTTTCGCCATTGCTAACATTCGGTCTTCCAGTTCGCCATTGGGAATAACGTCTGGGGAAGCAGCTACCTCTCCGATCTGCACGGTCTCCGAGTTTTCATGAAATATGCACACAAAGGTTTTCTCGCCCAGATTGACCACATCGAAATCAACGTCTGCGCCGAGAAGTTTCGCTACTCCCAACAAGCGATGAGACACGTCCAATTCTACATCTTCGAATCGGAGAAAGGCAAAGAGCTCCGCAGCATCTGCAAGCTCCTCCTCAAGCACTTCCGTGGCCTCAAAACCATCACCACCAAAGCTTGCGAGCTAAAGATGCGACCTCGAGGATTCAAATTGCCGAGTCCTTTGGAGACTCATCCAATGGGCGACTATGAGACGGCGGGTGATGCGTTGAAGTTGATTCTGGATGGGAATAAGAAGGGCGAGAAGGGGTTTGAGCCGTTAGGTGTTAGGCGCTTTTGGTGGTATTAGTCTGAGAAGATTAAGTGGTATTGGGATAAAAATGGGCAGAGGCAGGATCCGACGGATTCTTTTGCAGGGTATGTGGAAGCGCATAGACCGGAGTTGAAGGACCGTCGTGGGGTTTGGATGCCGTGGGATATTACGGATGACTCAGAGTCGGTTTTGCGGATGTATGAGAGGATGGGTGTGATATGATTTGACTGTTCCATTTAGGATGAGCTTACGGATCAGCTATGGGGATTTGAACATCATGTCAAATTCTGGTTCAGGGTATTGAGAAAGGCTGGAGGTTGATACACAGACCTGTATAGATGTCGCGGTACTGTATTGCGTAATGAAAAGATTGGTTGGTAACTGCATGAATATCGTCTCGTGGTCCGGAGCACAAAATTTGTATCAGTAGAGAAGTCATCTTTTCACCCCATGGTGGGAGGAAGCTTTGTTGACTTCCAAGAAACAACCCTATTTGGAACGGCTGAACCAATCGTTCGCAAAATCCTTGCATGGCGACCCCGAGTGCATATTCGAGGCTATTTTCAGCGAGAAACTTGCGTCGTATGAAAAGTTACGTTTCTATTCATCGAAGCGATGCAGTATCTACTCGAAGCCGAGTGAATTTGAGTCTTGGCGCGGGATCGTAAATTTAGTTAAGCGAGCCTTCCCCGCCATTGGTCATCCTGCTATAAAGCCAACATTTCTTTAAGTCAAAGACTTTCTTTGACTCAGCCAAGTTTTTTGAGACTGAACATCAACATCGAATATGGAGGCCATCAAAGTAACACCTGCACTGACAGCTGCACGGAAGCCATCTATCGGGGAGACGGGGACAGACCTCGAGAAGTAAGTAAACAGCCTCTTTTCAAAAGCTTGTTGGCCTCCTCACCTTTACAAATGCTGACTTTCGGTGTTTTGCTCAGGTTTGAGTACTTTGAAAAGCTACCTTCCGAACTACGAAATCGCATTTACAAGATAGTTCTCAAGCACAAGGGCCCCATCAAGATCATCGACCCTCGAAAAGCTGGTGCCCGGCTCTCGACTTTCGCAGCTATCTTGGCAACGAACAAGACTATTCACTCAGAAGCAAAAGGGTATCTTTACTCACTGAATACCTTCACCTTTGGACGCCAAGAGAGTTTGGACGCTTTCATTGATCTTGTTGCCAAGGAATATCGTCTCTTCATAACCTCAATCGACTTAATCGTCAACCCATTACGTTGCAGTTACACCAGTTCAAGCGGTCTAGCTACGGAGTACTTTCACTCTATGGTACAAGCCGAGCAGCTGGCGAATCTCTGCCGCACTCTATGCTTGAACTTCACAAGTGTTACGCACATTACGATTCGAACAATTTTTTTCGACTGCACAAAAAGCAATCGCAGCTGGTATTCCCGTCCCAAAGTACACACTGGAAATCTAAATGGTGTAGCTGCTGCTTTTAGTCTCTTTTTAGATGGTGTCAATGGCGTGAAGACAATGCAGGATCTGAAGCGGCTGGCGTGGTGCCATGGACAGGATAAGGATAATTGGTTGGCGGAGACGATCCAGCCCCACGATTGGACAGATCCTGGAAATATTCCAACTCTAGTCGAAGGACACCGCGCGGAACTGAAAGATGAGAATGGTGTTTACAAACCACTCTTGGTTTCTGAAGCTGATCTGGAGGCTTATTATGAGAGTGTTGGTGGGGTGTGAGGGTGTTTCGCGATGTTGTGAAAAAGCTGGACGACATGAGTGGGATGGAGCATGTCGACATTCGACAGGGAATAAATAGTTACCGGGATCTATTAGATGTGAGGGGATACGCCTGAACATCCATGGTCTGGTGTTGAGAGCGTGGAAGTAATATTCTCTGCGGTCGACAGCCTAATTTTCAAAGCCCGCCTCTTTTCTCTGGAACAATGCCCAGAAATGCAAACCCAACCATCGTTACCCCACCATACCTGCTCTTTATGTCGGAGCAGTTAATCAAATACCAATTATTCAGCCCCAATAACCCAAACTCCAATCTCCAATCTCAAAATTTATTAGTATCGTACCTGCTTCTTTTTCGTAACTCCTTTCCTTTCCAGAAGAATACCCACGGCACAGGCATCAACAACAGTCCTACAAACGCAAACACACTGCCTGCCCAATGCACACCAAGAGCAGTATACATCTGGATGGTGAAGAGAGGGAAAATGGCTCCAAACAGGTAGCGCAGGATGCCGTTTGCTGCTATGGCGGAGGCGCTTGTCGTCATGTAGACGTCTACTAGGTATGTGGTTGCTGAGATCTGCGGGGTGTCAGTTGAGTGCTGATGCTGAGTACGAGACTGGCATGGATGGAAGGGAGACGGGGAAGGAGAATAGGTAATTAGAAACTTACGAAAATAGCCAACGAGCCCCACCCGAACGGTACACCAGCCAAAACCGGCACAATCCAATGCACATCCTTCCCGGGAGCCCAAGCGAACCAAAATAAACCAATCGGCATCATGATAGAGCCCAGCATGGCAGCATACAATCTATGCTCTGGAGCTGGATTGTGATTCGCCTTGATCGAAGCTTTGGTATACAGCGTAGCGTCGAAGATACCGAATGAGATGACGGCGAAGAAAAAGCCGACGAGGATACCGAGGAAGGTAAGGCCGATTTCCTTTTGGTTGAAGCCGTAGACGGATTGGAAGACGTAGTTGTAAGACCCGAAGAATGAGAACATCATGGCGAATGAGAAGCCGGTGTAGATACTGAGGAAAGCGACGAGGGGCTGGAGGGAATGTTAGTGGGTTGCTGAGATGCTAAGACATTGGGATGAAAGACTTACTTCTAAGAACATCATGATGAATGGTCGAGTGAGTCCAGCGCCAAGTTTGCGTAACAACAGATGGGTATCGCCTTCTTGGTGGGGGGGTTTGCCGGTGATCTTCTTGGCTCGCAGATACAAAATTCGACTCTTCATCGTCTCTTGCATGAACAGAGATATGAGGTAGATGGGGGACGCGATGAATAATACTACCCACTGCGTGTACCTCCAATCGTTATTGTATTGATCGACGATATATGCGCCAATGAGAGGACCTAGTGCTGGACCAAGGAACGGAGCCATGACGAAAGAAAGTGCTGCTCGACCGGCGCTTCTACGATCCCAGATATCTGAGATAGTACCTGTCGCTATTAGATATGAGCAGTAATAGACCAAGTCGGCAGCTTACCTGCACCAATTGCAAGTGCTCCTGAACCTCCGATACCAGCGAGGAGTCGCATCACAGTGAGCGTTGCGATGTCGTTTGCCGCTCCAGAGATGGCAATAAATATAATCAAAAGGGGCATCGTAACCCAATACACAATTCTCCGTCCATATATTTCGGACATGGGAGCCGCAACTAAGGGACCAAGCACGAACCCAAACGTATACATGGAGAGAGGTAATACGGCGACTTCTCGTTCGACTTGAAACTTCCTCATGATGATCGGTATTGCTGGTGAGTAGGCTGAAGTTGCAACGGTGCTGCAGAGCGTTAGTAGAGCGAGGGGTGGGCTGCAAAAGAGACACTTACACTGTGAAGCCATAGAGTGCGGGTATGGCAGTATGGAGAACTTTCTTTGAAAGAGCCCAGTTGTGAGGATCGCCTCTGTCTTCTGGGGAGTCCCAATCTAATTTAGCCAAGGGATATCCTGCCTCAACATCACTGCCAGATGCAGGTGAGTCTGTTTCATCTCCTTCCCTGGTGGCTACATCGGACGCTATTGAGGCTCTTGGCGGGATGATCCCATCTTCGAGATCCTTCTCTGGTATTTGGCTGTTGACCATCGTACCAAACTTAAGCAAAAGAAGATATGAGAATTTACTGAAATCTAAATTAGATTATAGATTGAAATATTGAAGAAATCCGAATATGCGGGTGTGTAAATGCTAGCGAACTTGTATGAAGAGAAAATTCAAAACTAGAGGAATATGCCATGACCATCCTAATATAAGAACATCAAGGACTCTGAACGCACAATCAACTCCGCTCCCGTGCTCGCTCTATTCTCAACAAGCCGAGCCCAGCGCCGCACCGACAGAGTGGTCGGGTACGGAAAAGGCATGGTAAGGGAGGCTCAAGGCGGAAGATGAGTAACTAAACTACAGACAAGCGAAGTCCGAGGTGCTTCATGATAGAGTCGGTGTGAAGTGACTCCGATTTGACCCAATGGAAAAGGGATATGAAAGTGACATAGCATCAGGAGCTTCTACGTCTGGGCTTGCATGACTGCCTCAAAAGGACAGTAGCTAAACTCCGTCCGATCTTTAAATGCGGCAAGCGATTCGCGAGGAGGCGTCAGGAGATATGAGTAACCTCAACCAATTCGACAGGACTTCCGAAGGTAAATCGCATGTGTTGGAATGTGGCTTGGTCAAAGATCCATTATTTGTCCAAACGAATGCGAGGTTGCGAGGAGGGGTGTGTTACCTCCGTGCGGACGAGAGAGAAACAAGCGAGAAATAGTAATCACAAGCCGAGGTCCAACTCAGCTGCGACAACTCAAAACGTGACAGCATTTCGATCAACGCGGAAGCAGTAGAGAGGCGTGCTTGGTAATGGACCTTCTCTTTTAGTCTTGTTTTCGATGCTGTTCGAGATTTGAAGAGTCATAAATCAAACTTCAGACATGTGTTTACTCAATCCTGAATCCCCGGCTCCTAATTGGACAACCGGCAACTCCCGAGACCATCATGCGAAACGAGGACCTCCAGCCAAAAACATGTCCAGGCCAATATCAGTGCCAATGCCTCTCAACACCTACGACAAGCTATGATTATACGGTCGCCGCCAGCGAGTGCCTTTCGATCCAATGGCCTCGGCACCGTATGTCTATCATGTTTGCTCTCGACAGCGAAGCCTGCCCGGCGCGCTGTGACGCGGAGTTTCTCGCAGAAATCAAATGTTAAAGCTGCGCTGGCAGCGGCCGGAACAACTACAAAGCTTCGAGCTGGATATTTTTCAGGGAACGCATTGTTGGAAAAGGCTCGATTGAGCACAAAGAGAGGAGCTCTGACAGCTTCCATATCAGAATCGAGTCCAATCGCTGCAGGAAATGAAGCTTCGAAAGCCCCCACGACAAATTCCCCTCCACAGCCAACATCAACTCAAGATCTACCTCATAGACGACGACAAGCTGCCCGTCGAGCAGCTAAAGAAGCAGATCTCGTTCTGCCACCGAATGCCTCCTCGAATCTCTCGACGTCTGCAGCCAATGCTCCCTCAAACTCGATACGCCGATTAATCCCGGTCCTCCTCTCCCTCTCGAAACCCCGCCTCTCAGTCCTTGTTGTCCTCACAGCATGCGCTTCATATTCCCTATACCCCGTTCCAGAACTCCTCTTACCATCTGCGACCGATACGCCATCACTCTCGCCCCTCACTCTTCTCTTCCTCACCTCAGGCACGGCTCTATGCGCAGCTTCCGCAAATGCCTTAAATATGCTCTATGAGCCGAAATGGGACGCCATGATGGCTAGAACAAGGAATCGCCCATTAGTGCGAGGATTGATATCTACCCGCGGAGCAGCAATCTTTGCCATCCTCGCAGGAATCGGTGGTACAACAGCTTTATACTTTGGCGTTAACCCGACGGTCTCCTTCCTAGGGGCGCTGAACATAGCCCTATACGCAGGAGTCTACACGCCACTGAAACGCATCAGCGTACTCAATACCTGGGTTGGCGCAATCGTAGGAGGTATCCCTCCCTTGATGGGCTGGGCAGCAGCAGCGGGGCAATCTGCAACCCATGGGGATTGGCAAGAGCTCTTGCTTGGTGAACAGAATATCGGCGGGTGGTTGCTGGCTGCTTTGCTGGTCGCATGGCAATTTGCGCATTTTATGCCACTCTCCTGGTCCATTCGCGACGAATACAAGAATGCTGGGTACAGAATGCTCGCTTGGGTCAACCCCGCGCGGAATGGCAGAGTGGCGCTACGGTATTCGCTGCTCTTCTTCCCGATATGCATTGGGCTTTGCTATTACAATGTGACGGAGTGGAGTTTTGCGGTTGCTAGCACGCCGGTCAATATATATCTGTTAAGAGGGGCAATACAATTCTGGAAGCTGGAAGGTCAGAAGGGAAGTGCAAGGGGGTTGTTCTGGGCTAGTGTGTGGCATTTGCCTGTGGTGATGATTCTGGCTCTGGCCGAGAAGAAGGGCATGTGGCAGCGTGTGTGGAGATCTGTGATGGGTGTGCCGGATCTAGATGACGAGGAAGAAGAAGATTACTTGGAGGAGGATGAGGAGGAGGCTGTGTTGAGTGCTAACGAGAGTAAAGTCAGCTTGGAGGCTAGAAGGACTGCTATTGCTGTGCACGGAAGATGAGAATGTGGTGCAATACCTGAGATTTGAGATGTTGGAATAGATATAGGTATGAGCAGCGATTTGCGGGTATTTGTAGTAATAGCACAGGTGATTATCAAATAGCAGGAGCAAGGAGCCAAGAAGAAGGTCCTTTGTACCATACGACGTCTCTCAATTCCAATCACAAATGATCGCGACCTCGTTTCATATATTATTGGTTGAAGATATGCAATTTAGTATTTAGATACTAATGCTGAGCTAACTGCTATTTTTCTGTGCTAGATTATTGATACAATGCTACCCTACAGAAATAGAAGGGTAAGAAAGGTTCATATCTCGTAAAATCTGCTCATCTCATCTCTGATCTCTCTAGACCCTTGATCCCTCTTCGAGGATGAAACAAAAACGAAGGTCGTAGCCGAGGCTTGAAAGAAATAACAATAAACAAAAGTTCGACGCAAAAACAGATAACGAATGAGTGAGCGAGGAAATGAGTAATCGATGCAAACAAATACCGATCGCTTGCGCCAGACGCCTCCTTCTATCCTTTTCCCACACCGACTGCTGTAAAGACCGTCTGCATCGAATAGCGACAGTTGAGCCCCACCTCTTTCATCTCATCTCTTCTCATAGTTCTCTATTATCGCACCAATCCCCATACTCATACTAGGCAAACGCCCCTGATGTCCATGTCCATGACCATGCTGACTCGGATGCATCGCATACCCACCCATGCCACCACCCACCATCCCTCCCAAGTTCCCAAGACCCCCGCCCAAACTCGCACTACTCCCACCACTATGACTATGGCTATGATAGTGGCTCTGGCCCTGGCCGTTCATCCCGTTGCTGTGCGACGAGGAGTGGTGGCTATATACGCCGTTGGTGGAGGAGCGGTCTGAGTTACCGTCAGCATCGTACTCGGCCTCGAGATCGTGATCGTGATCATGGTCTTGGTCTGGATCATGATCGTGATCGTGCTCGTCCGCGTACCCTGAGTCGTCGGTGTGTGATTCGAAGGCGTTGTAGCTGCCTTGAGATTGAGAGTGTGAGTGGTTGGTGGAGGACTGGGGGTCGAGCATGCGTTCGCGGCGGGCGCAGGAGCGGGCGGCGGTTTGGAGGTTCTTGAGACCTTGGGACATGCACTTTGGGGTGTGGTGTTAGTGGTGGATTCTTACTTGAGTTGGATGTGGGTTTAGAATAAACGAGTAACAAAGGGACGAGTGATGGGACATACCTTCTGCTCAACCACGTTCCACTTCTCGCCTGTCTGGGCCGCAAGAGTAGACCAAATCTCGCGCCTCATACCCATGTAGTTCTTCGCCAGGTTCTCCAGCTTCATACCATCCCAGTCATCTGCACTCCGGCGCTCCATCAACCGCTCGTGTCTCTTACGACAGGCGTTGGGTGTCTTGCTTGGGAAGTACATCTGCTGGATTGGTGCCCAGTTCATGCCTTGTGCGCGAGCTGCCATGAGAGTCTGGTCATCTGAAGGTGTCCAGGCGCCGCTTGAGGGACGGATGGATACTGGTGCTGGAGGCATCTGGGAGTATTGCTGGGTGGAGATGGGAAGTTGGACGGGGCCACCGTTGGAGTAGTTGGATGGGCCTTGTTGATAGGATTGTTGTGACATGTTGGAAGTGTTGGTGATGGGCTCTTGTGGTGTGTTATAGTATGAGTTGGGTATTGTTTGACGTGCGGAAATGGGGGCGTATTGCGTAGAGAGTGTGGTTGAGGCTTCGCCGGGACTGAGGCGGTAATAACCTTGGCTTCTGACTGAGCGGTGACCTTTTGGCATCTCTGGTGAACGAAGGTGGAAATTTGATGGGCAGTGAAGAGAAGTGGGTACGTGTACGCGTTCTTGACGAGGATGGATGAATTCGGATTAGGAATTATGATGGCCTCGCCAGGAGGAGTCGATCAAACGAATGAGGTGGTAACGAGAGGAGATGAAGATATGAAACAACGATAGGAAAATCGCATTGAAGGGTATCTTTTTGGTGTATGACAGGACGACAGGAAGGACAAAAAATGGAAATAGGAAATGGTTCTGGGGAAGGAAGCAAGAAGATCGCAAGGCCTGATGGAGAGGACTGGACGGCCGTTCTTTATACAATCCTGCTGCGAAACATGATGCAGCAGAGGAGACGGCCATGGGGGCGGCAACAAAGATGTTTATAGCCTCATTTGACGCCTCATGGAGTCTCCTCGCGCGAACAAGACCTAATTTGAGACCCTGGTACCCGCGAGGAGATGAAGATGAAACGAAACCCGCCTGCATTAAGATAGGTGGTACAGTGTATCCACCCAGCCATGTCACTTGGATGGCCCGAGGGGGTCGAAAGACTGAAACCCCCAGTCGCGACTGAGTAGGCGCGGGAGCACCGTTGAGTCTAGAGGGAGAGCTGTTGGTAGCACGGCGGCCCCTCATATTGGCTAGAGGGGTCTGGAGGCGGTTGATTCATCTGGAAAACAGCTTTGGCAGAAAGGGAGGGAGGTCTGGTTTTGGGCGCGTAGGCTTATTACCTAGTCGGCGGTAAACAGAAGCTGGGTGCTGTACACCAGGCTGGGCCATCTCAACATCCCAGGACACGGGTGAGGCGTAGTGAGGCGTCGTCAAAAATAGCTCGAGGGAGGGCATGCGGAGAAAATAATGCCAGTCCCTGGGGTCGGGTAGGTAGCCGCAGAGACAAGGGGGGTTGATCTGTCGAGTCCGAGTCGGGTAAGGCTGAACATTCCCACTAGTTCCATCCCATCTCGTTATGTTTCGGCCGCCCATTGAAGAATCGGCAATCGTCTTTTGAAACATGCAAATCTCCTGCTGGCGAGCGGCAGAGCTTGTGGTTGGCCTTGTTGAAGATGGCGGGGATGGAGGGTTTGGCGGGCGTCTAATTATATTCTCGCTTAGGGAATTTGGGATGATGCGGACGATCATCGAGCGCTTAGCTCACGTGCTGGGCGGGAGAGGTGCAGATGAAGAAGTAAAATATATGAGGCTGTAAGTCTGCATTTCTACTGCGTCTGAGGATCGTTTCGAAATACTCGAGTGTTCGAGTAGCCGCGAAGGAATTTGGTGGAAAAGTCGAATATCTTTGTTCTTCAATTGAGCCTGGTACTTGCACCTCATGTATCAGGCTCTGAAAGCACAGAGAAAGCAAAGCAGGGGCTGGCAGGGGCTGGCAGGGGTTGCAGAGAATCGAAGCTTGATAGGCCCAAAAAGACAAGCTGAATCATGATCTCTGTTGGTTTTAGAGAAGAGCCGAAAAGTGCTGCCAGCAATGGTAGAAATTGGCGCCCATGTTTGGTTCGAGAGGAGTCTAAGCGAATGCACATGATTGAACGTCATCGCACCCTTGAAAAGACTTTAGGAGTGATGCGTGATCTAAAGGCGGATGGAATGAGATTATGGATCGTCAACTTCACGAGAGTCAGCGGCTAGGAATCGTGCTTGGAAAACACTCACTGCTGTCTTTCATCGCTGAACTCTATGCATCACGTGAGCATCCCTCTAAGCTGTCTCGGGTGTCGGCAGAACCCTTCGCCAGACATCATCGGCACCACAACTCTCAAAGCCAGCCCAGATTCCGCCAACGGCTCGTTTCAAGTCCTCACCAGCGCATAGCTATTGCTCAAACGGTCTCTCGGGACAAAGGATCCTCGATAACATACTTGTCTCTCGAGGTAATCACTACTTGACGATTACACGAATAGCACCGAGATGTACCTATTCAGCCTGAATGTTTCGTTGGCCAACCCAAGCAGAACGAGATGCGGAGACTCCAGCATCTCCACGCAGTCCATTGGGGCAATCGTCTCGCGGATCTCCCAGCATGCTGACACAATCTATACAAATTACGCACGTCAAGTGCCGTGTCATTCTCCATTTACCCCATTTTACGGCTAGGTACATCGCCGGTGGTCACACTCTACGCTGCCCGGGACCGACCAAGGACTCTCCTCGCATCGTGTACTTGCAGGCAAGTACCACATGGCTATGCAGTGATGACCCTACCTTCGTCAAAAATGGGAATTTAATATCCCCGCCCTGTCTTTACCCAAGCATTGATTTACCCGGAGCTGTCAAGCTGTAAGCTTCCAAACAGATGCATGGTTCCCAGACAGTCGATCTTATAATGTCTGAGCTGTCCGCACGATGATTTTCCCAAAAGTTTTTGCAACTTGTACATGAATTTGATCGTGCGCCCATCATACTGAGACTTCCTCTACGCACCAAAAATTCGGACTTCTTGTGAATCAAGCAAGATGGTTGCTGCCGCGGGTCCAGCTGGTATCTATGATGCGGCTCTACTTCGTCGTCAAGCCCTGATGGGTTCCAGTGGGCCTGCTGCTCTAATCAAGAATAGCAGGGTTTTCATGATTGCAATGTTTGCATGCATTGGCGGTCTGCTATATGGTGCGTCTATGCACTGCCGTCCAAACTTTGACTAACGCATTCCAGGATACAATCAAGGCGTCTTTTCTGGAATTCTCGTCATGTCGGCTTTTAAGAAACACATGGGAGTCTATGCTTCAGACCTGCCACAGCATCAGAGCAAGAAGGGATGGCTGACTTCCATTCTCGAACTTGGTGCTTGGCTCGGCGCTCTACTCTCTGGATTCATGGCTGAGGCAGCATCCAGAAAGTATGGCATTCTGATTGCCACTGGCGTCTTCATCATCGGTGTTGTGATCCAGGCAACCTCGATCACTGCCGGGCACAACGCAATCCTGGGAGGTCGATTTGTGACAGGAATGGGCGTTGGTTCATTGTCGATGATCGTTCCCATGTATAATGCCGAAGTCGCACCTCCTGAGGTGAGAGGGTCTCTCATCGCCCTCCAGCAGCTGGCTATCTGCTTTGGGATCATGATCTCGTTCTGGATCAACTACGGAACCAATTATATTGGTGGAACAGGTACCTCTCAAAGTGACGCGGCATGGCTCGTCCCCATATGTCTTCAGCTGTTTCCAGCCGCAATTTTGTTTGGCGGGATCCTATTTATGCCATTCTCGCCTCGTTGGCTGGTCCACCACAATGTAAGTGCAAGCCAAAATCTTCCAGCATACCATAAAAGTGCCTTCCGCTGTCGCAGGCACTTCCAAGACAGTTCCAGATTTTTTGCCTCCATCTACATGTCTTCGTAAGACTCACCATCGCATAGCGCGAGGATGAAGCCCGTAAAGTGCTTGCAACACTCCGAGACCTTCCATCCGACCACGAACTTGTCGAACTGGAATTCCTCGAGATCAAAGCTCAATCACTTTTCGAGAAGAGAACTGTCGCAGAGCACTGGCCACACCTGCGCGAGCTCACCACATGGAACACTTTCAAGCTGCACTTCGTCGCCATCGGCTCCCTGTTCCGCACCAGGGCCATGTTCAAGCGTGTCATCGTCGCCACAGTCACCATGTTCTTTCAGCAGTGGACAGGTATCAACGCCATTCTATAGTGAGTCCATTATTTCCTCAGCTAGCCCCGGAGCCCGAGACATGATTCATTTCTGCCTGAACATCTCCCGAAACCGTGTGTTCAAAGCATTGGCTTGACTTACTCGGTGACTCACTGAAGGCTGACTTCTAGCTACGCACCTACGATATTCAAAAGTCTCGGTCTGACAGGCAACACAATCTCTCTCCTTGCAACAGGGGTCGTCGGCATCGTCATGTTCATTGCCACCATCCCCACGGTCCTCTACATTGACCGCATCGGCCGCAAGCCCATTCTCACCGTTGGAGCGATAGGAATGGCCAGCTGCCACATCATAATTGCCGCCATCGTGGCCAGCTACCGTGACTCCTGGCCCGAGCACAAAGCAGCAGGATGGGCAGCCGTAGTCATGGTCTGGCTGTTCATCGTTCATTTCGGGTACAGTTGGGGACCGTGTGCATGGATCATCGTCGCTGAGATTTGGCCGCTGTCGAATCGTCCGTATGGTATTGCGTTGGGTGCGAGTTCGAATTGGATGAATAATTTCATCGTCGGACAGGTAGGTCAGGCTGCATCACACTTTTACCACCCCCTCCCCACTACAAACTCTCTACCAATTCAGGACTAACAATCTCTCTTGTCTGCAGGTCACACCCGACATGATTGCCGGCATCTCCTACGGCACATACCTCCTCTTCGGTTTCCTGACCCTAATCGGCGCCGCATTCATCTGGTTCTTCGTCCCCGAAACCAAACGTCTCACCCTGGAAGAGATGGACGTCATCTTCGGCAGCGAGGGTACCGCACAAGCGGACTTTGAGCGAATGGCTGAGATTAATAGGGAGATTGGACTGGATGCGCTGTTGAGGGCTTCGGCTACGGGAGGACATGTGGAGACGCCGGATGAGAAGAATGATGTTTTGCAGCAGGAGGAGGCGAGGGAGGTTAAGACTGGGTGAAGGAACGGGGAGGATGGTGGGTCAGAAAGGTGGGGAGTCAGTGGTCGGAGTGGGACGTTGTGGGAGGGAAATATACATGTTGTTGCATGTCGTGGATCGTCTTTTGGATGTAGAAGCTGAACCTGAGATAGAGATATCTAATCATGAAATTAGGAGATGTCGCAATACTTTTGAGGCACTACTCTGTGAAAGGGTGTTGTCAAAACTTGTTTTCATTTTTCTCACGCTTAGATGGGCGAGGAGAAACCGCCGCGTCAGCATTATTTCCCTTCATCTTGATTTATTTGATGGAACTTGAGGCTGGTTCGGCTTCACATGACCTGGAAGATATTAGTAGCGAATGCCCGTTGTTGAAAGATATGTTCATCTGGCCAACCAGGTTCTTGGTAGTATCAAGCTGCTGGCAACGTCCAGTATTTAGTATCCTTGTATCCGAAGGAAAGGGAATGAGAAGACAGAGAGCCCTAGTTGCCAGTCACCTGACAGATCGCGATACCTACCAGGTATTTATGAATTAGGTAGCGTACCAAAGTTGAGCTCTTCTGGATGCGGCTCTTCTTAGTCGCGGCACTTCGCCTAAGCTTCGGATAATCACACATACCATAAAGCTGAGCTGTGAGCCTTCATTTGTTCGAATCTTTTTTTCGAAGAATCCTGATCCTGATCGGACGCCCAGCCCCGAAATTTGACGACAAGATCGTTTTTGCAATTTTTGCCGTGCGCTCCAAACACTATGTTGCCAATACATATCGATATAGACAAGTATGATTGGGACACAAGTACAGGCCCAGCCTCATCATTATCAGTCACCTTGACTATCACCTTTCCAGAAGAGTGGCGCGATCCAAGTCTAAGGAACGCAGATTTTGGAAATCCTGCTCGACCAGGGACAGTTGAGGAAAAGACAGCGATAGTAGATCGTCGTACATCGGGCAACGTTTTCCAATATATTATAACCCGGCGAGAGGCATCTCAAAGTGAGGAAAGTTTTCACAGCCCGTCTGGAATTACGATAGTACGACATCTCCTTCTAAAGCCTGGACATGATCTGGAAATGAAATTTACGTCTGGAGTCTTCGAAGTATTCTTTAGCATGACACCGAAGAAATATCTGAACTTCATGGCGTTTCCGGGAGAGATTCGCAATATGATTTACGAGCTGTTACTGCGAGCCGACGAACCTATTGAAATTGTATCTCCAAGAGGACCTGGAAAGCGCCGCAAGAGACTGGGGAAGCATTTCGCTAGTCTCATGTCGGTGTGCCGAGATATTGGAGCCGAGGCCAGGACGACATTTTATGGTTGTAATAAGTGGGTAGTTGGGAATGGTCCCTGGGGAAGTCAACAGGATGTCAATCGGCATGTGAGTAATCCCAAGGCGCAGCTTCGGGTGTTGGCATATTACAATTGTGGACACTAACGGCGTACATAGGCACTCAAAGCCTTCCTAGCAAGAGTTCCGCACCATGCCATCGCTTTGATCACACATTTGGAAATCGGTATTTTCTTCAGCCACGGCTATCTGGGTGGAGACCATAACCATATCATGACGACAAAGGACGCAAAAGACCTTGAAGGGTTGATTTCTTCCATATTGAAGTATTTCACGGGTGTCGAGTCGATTTTCGTTGAGCGAGACGGAAAACTCTTCGACTACGAATCCAGAAAAAAAGCACCACTGATAACAGGCCCAGTGGAGGCGATGACGAGGCTTTTCGAGTTGCCAAAGTTGAAGAGGATCCGCTTCTTGGAGGACATGGGGGAGACGATCTTCCGAGGCGTGAAAGATGATATGTTTGGGGGCACGGAGGGCGAAAAAGCCAGAGAGAGAGGCATCAAGGTGAAGGTTGTGAAGGAGACCTTGCCGGAGGCCGTAAAGACCTAATACGATACATGGCTCCTATCATTTTCTCATAGATAGAGATTGTATGGGTCTATGTTCGCCTCGGCTGAGTAATAGACGAGAGATCCTATCGTGAGTTTCTACTGGCATGGAGAGCTGTCCAAATCTGTGATTTCAAAGAGCATCTGGTTGGAGAGCTGGTCTCGAGCCTTTCTCCTAGACTCGGAGAACTTGGACACTGAACAGTTTGACTGGGAGGCCTTGACAGCTCTGCGAAGTGGTTTCGAAGGCACGATGTTTATAATGACAACCGGTGTCTCGCAGGGCTTGGGAAGCCAAATGGAGTAGAGTAGGTGTAGAAGAGTCAAGTAAACGAGGCTGGTTACCGAGGTACCTTCGGATTGAATCGAAATGATAAGAGAAGAAAGGAGAGGGAGAGCATAGAGGGAGAGCGAAGGGATGAAGGACGAGCGTCAGTGTAATCTGAAGTCGATGTTGAGGTTAAGGTTCCATTGAGATCAGCCCTTCGCTTCGGTAAGATTTCCCTGCGCGGCTTAGCCTGAAGATTCCCGGCTAGTGAAGCTGAAGAAAGGTGGATTAGCCAGGGTGTAGGGAAAGCCCGGCCTTGAATTTCAGTGGAGCAATGGTGATGCTGACTTCGATACCCATGCGCTCCGTGCTCCATGCTCCTTGTTTGCTCTAACAAAACAAATATATGGTCGACGACTGCAACCAGCAACAGCTGCATGGGTTTGGCTGTCAAACAAACAAAACAAACGTCCGTCCCCTCATATTCACCACCTGGATATGTAGGAACAATATCTTCATCATGTTCCTTTGACCGACCATCGTTTTCGCAAGCCAAACATGTCTCTCGTCCCCTACTCCTCTCGCGATAGCCACGAGATCGTACTGTAAGTACAGTTTGGTGGATCCCCTACACAATATACCCCAGATTTCCAGCGAAGGTAGATTATGGACAGCAGTACTGATTACTCTATTCCAGCCGTCATGACGACGCCATTGTCATCCGCGATCCGCAGACAAGACAGTTGATCCTGCGCGGGGCATCCCCCTCCTTCTCCTCCGAATGTCCAGCATGCCACCGACCATTTCGAGCCTCCTCTCCCGATAGGCAGTCGTCTCCTCATCGATCGTCGCCATTCATCAGTCCCGAATACTTTCGCATGCTACAATCTGCGCACGATGGAGGAGACGACCATAATCCACCTTCCAGTCCGATTCGGAGACTTGTCCAGCCAGCATTTCCGTCTGCGGCGAGTAGTACTGGAGGATCTGTGTCGGATGCGGAATTCGTGACAAGTGCGCCAGCACCGCAGACTGGCCACAGTATAAAGAAGGAGGCATTCAGTCCAAATTACTTCAAGCGATTCTTCACAGAGGAGAAGGAACTCGGACGAGGCGGGAAGGGAGTGGTGCTGTTGGTTCGCCATGAACTGGACAGCGTTTCTTTGGGTACGCATAATGAGGGTCGTGTGCGCAGAAATACTGACTGAAGTAGGTCAATTTGCCTGCAAAAGAGTACCTGTTGGAGACGATCACGCCTGGCTTGAGAAAGGTAGGGTCCTTTAACCAGTCTTATGGACAACACTGACAAACAAGTTCTCATCGAGGTACAACTCCTTCAAGGCCTGTCACATCCGAACCTAGTGTCATATCGCCACGTCTGGTTGGAAGATGTCAAGCTCAATCGATTCAGTCCCTCAGTCCCATGCGCTTTCATCTTACAACAGTACTGCAATTCAGGGGATCTTCTTCACTACATCATCGGTCCTTCCCCTGCAGTTAAAAGTGCCAAAGAACAGCTGAAAGAACAGATGAGAAGGAGATCCCGGGGACAAGCGGACCGACCTGATCTGAGATCTTCCCAGCGGAAGCTGACCTTTGAGGAGATCTATTCGTTCTTCAAAGATATCACGTCCGGATTGGCACATCTCCATGCCTCAAATTACATTCATCGAGATCTTAAACCAAGCAATTGCTTGCTCCACAAGGACGGCAACGAGGTCAGGTGTTTGATCAGTGATTTTGGAGAAGTCCAAGCCGAGAATGTAGCAAGAAAGTCTACTGGGTCGACTGGAACGATATCGTATTGTGCTCCAGAAGTCTTGAGACAGGACCAGTTTGGACGGTATGGGAACTTCACTACTAAGTCTGATATCTTCAGTCTCGGTATGATCCTTTACTTCATGTGTTTTGGACGTCTACCATACAAGAGTGCAGACAGCATCCAGGAAGAGTTTGAAGACATGGATATGTTAAGAGCAGAGATCAGTGGTTGGTCCGGATTCGTTGACGAACGACGTGAAAGACCTGAGCTACCAAACCAGCTATACGAGTTCTTGAAACGTCTCTTGGCACTTAATCCAAACGAGAGACCAAGTGCGAACGATATTCTCACTGCCATTCGCACTGAAAAGGGTCTCGAAGCTCCATCAAGAACAAGGAATGGCAGCAACGCAGGACTTGGTGGCCGGATTATCCAGTCTTTTGATTCTCCAATGCCACCAGGTACACCAGTCAACGGTATTTCTCTCCCACTCGACTTCAATTTCCCCTTCTCATTCAACACAGAGCCAAGCAAACGCGTAAGATCAGGCGCATACATCGAAGATGCCTCTGAGCCTTCGTCACCAACGCCATCACCCAGTTCCCAACTCGTTCTCGAAGCCAAACCTCATTCTCGCACTCCAAGTCCCCACCGCCGAAATGAATCTCCCTCTCTGAATCATAGAACGCCTTTATTGATGCCACCGCCCTCGACCCCAATGTCGCGTTTCAAGCACCAAGTCTCACTTTACGGACACTACGCCGATGAATGGGTTCACCAGAATCAGCAGACGTTGCATTTGTCTCTCAGAATGGCGATCTTCTTCGCCAAGGTCGTGAGTGTAATTAAACCCTGTGCGCCGCTCGTCACACGAGATGTGGTGATGTGGCCGCTGATACTCTTGGCTTCATTCGAGTTGGCGGTTGGACTTAATATTGGATGGGTGAGGGTGGGACTGTTTGTTGCGCATTTTGTGGTCTTGGCTATTACGGCCAGGTTTGGTGGGGGGATGTGTGTGAGGGATATGAATTGGGGGTGGACGGAGTGAGGGGTGGCTTCACAAGGGTTTTTGTTTCCTTCATTTATCGGCATTGGGGAGGGCATCGTGATTGCATTTCGATTTCTGGAGTTTTTTTGTTCTTTGATTCGGTCTACTCTTTTATGGCATGGCATGGTATGGGATTTTGATCAAATTGGAGGCAAGCTGGTAAGCAGTTGGGGGCGGGCAATCAATCAATACCCAAGGAGGGAGTCGGCGCGCGGCGCATAGTCAGGGGTTTAGGCGGCGCATTGTTCAAAAGGAAACAGGTTCGGTTCGGTTCGGTTCGATTCATATTACGTGGACGCTGAACATATCTGATCTCGGATCAAAACACTCTACTTTTCATATCGTTCTGGCCGTATCTGGCGCATTACTAGATTTCTCATCAGGGTCCCTTCCTTGGACGGGGAGATGGATGGATGGAAGTGAGACCTCTCTTCTCTTATCACACTGTACCGTACACACAACACAACACAAAACACACCCACCCCCCGCAAGCCATCTCACACAGGTGCCAGATCCCTCCCAACCAACTTCTCAGTATTGAATTGAGTGGATACAGGATAGATAGAAACTTACTTCTATCTTCTCGCCAAGTAATTAATTAATCAATCAAGGAAGGAAACCCGAGAGTTCCATTCATTCATTCATTCATTCATTCGTGGAAGAATAGAGCGGAGCGGAGCTCCGAGCGGAGCAAGTAGGCAACGTGATATTGTGGTAAGTTATGTTGTGCTGTGGTATGGTATGGTATGGTATGGTATGGTATGGTATGGTATGGTATGGTATGGTATGATATGTTGTGTTTGCTTGGAGTACCTACATGGGGCGGGGGAAATGTGGTGCACTGGTGACACGACACGGTAGGTACGTGGTTGGGAAGGGGAGGGGAGGGGAGGGAAGAGAAGAGACGCGAGATCGATGATGTAGATGCAGATGCATGGCGGGGAGATGCAGTAGGTGTGTGGCTTTTTTGGGTTTTGTTTGGTTCCGGGAATGGGGATGTGGATGGGGATTGGGAGAGGGATGGGGTTAGATAGGGTTATGTTTGGAATTAGAGGATATAGCTGTGATGCGAGTTTGATGATGACTAGGATAGGGATAGGGAAATATACTTGCTTGGGTTAGATGTAGATGTCGAGTGAAGCGATTTGATGATTTCTGAGATGAATATTGATGGATGCTAGAGAGTAAAGGAGGATCAGAGCTGATATCTCCGGGAGCAGTAATAGAGATTAAATGTGGGGTTATTGAGACAGGCTCAGAAGCAGGAACCCAAGGATTGATGAACTGATCGTATGGATTTAGCAAAGCAAAGTAAAGCAAAGCCATTGGAAGACCATGCTGAAAACCTAATAGATGATAGAATGAAAGCCTGGGGCCTCAACTTGATTCGATTATTTGTTTTTCGTGTTTTTCGTGTGTTTTTTTTTCGGCATAACTTAGTCGAAAATGTGATGTGTGAGTGAGATTACCTCAGGGGAGACTTGTCCAGGCTCGGAGAGGACAGGAGAGGACGGCGAGTTGTGTTACGATTTATGTATTTTTATGATTGAGATGTGTTGACAAACTAGAATGAAAAAGATCTACTTGTGATGAGGACAAAATAAAGCTAGAAGGTGTCTGGCTTATTGAAACAAGCCCACAGGACAAAATCTAAGTTGGATGACAGCCAGATCAGAGTAAATCTTAGTACCTTATCAGAACGAGGAACTAGCGAAGTCTTAATAAGACGGGGGCAGAATCATTCCACTGATACGGTAGTCCTCTTGTAAAAGTCGACTGTCGTCAAAGAAGCGGGATATTACCAGAATGGAGCAGTACATGAGCGTTGGAGCGGAATGGGGAGCTGGGGTAGGAAGACGAGAGCCGGCTTGGCGTGTATTTATTTGTCTTGCGCTCTCAACCACGCTTCTTTTCACTTTCACTGTCCTTTGATTTCTTATCTTTCCTTGTGGGCCGGCCGTTACCATCCCACCCACCCTATCTTTGAACGCAAAAGTCGCTACATACTATGGAGTGAGCCTAGATGGAGCTTTTCTTATCGAGAAACGCATGTTGAGGAGAAGAGGAAGCTAAGGCGCACGTTTTTTTGGAGATAGGCGCTGAGTAGAGGGAAGAATACACCTCACAGATGCAAGATACAGTGAAGAGAGGGGTACAACGTATCATCATCTGACTGCAGTGCGATACACAACGCTTCCACGACATATCACAGCTGCTGCATTCATCTGATCTGCTGTAGTCGTGAAGCTAATCCATTCCCCGGGAGCTGGTCCCAGCGAACGAACCTGGAATGCATGCATACATGCAGCAAGCCTACCTGCATCCATACCAGCAACGTCGTCATACCACTCAAATCATCATCAATGCCCATTCCATCCGGGTCAGTCCCAGATATCAGCTCGGCCTGTCGTGGAACGTCGATAAACGAACGGCGGCTAAGATGATCCAATCAGTCGGGTTCCAGTCCGGCGACTTACAGGTATCGCACGAGTGAGAAGTCCCGGATAACGGGTTCAGTCTGAGTCGAGTCTCCACTTGATCCACGGAATTTGATCAATCTTGGCCGGATCTGACTTCGTCAAAAGTACTTCGGACATTTGTTCGTATCGAGCTCCTTTTGACTGCGCGGAAGGAACATCAAGTGCATATTTACGTTAGGAAGCTGACGAGCTGATAGATAATTTTGGAAAAAAGTTGAGGCCGTCGGCGGTTCTCATTTCTTGTTCATTTGGTTGGTGATTCTTGCTTCTTCGGAGATCGTACAGGGAGAAGGAGGCTGAAGATTAAGACTGACTAAGTGAGGAAGTGGGAGGGAGTGTTGCGTGCTGACCGACATGGTTCAAGCCACTTCCTGCCCGCCTTCCTGTACGACTACATTTTTTCCAGTCCTACACTGCAAGTGCAATGCAGGACGATCGCTGCCAATTCTAGATATAGGGCACATGTAGGTCTCCGCTTGGGACGAGAACGGGCCAGTTCTATTTCTTCCACAGCTCATCTCTTCCGGGCTTGTCAAGTCTAGATACCGGCGCGGCAGATCTGGTTGTCTCCACACATTCCTTCTTCGAGAAGCTTATCTCGATCTTCGATTCATTTCCAGTCGTTCGTTTTCTTCTTTTACTTCTTTCCTGCTATCCTTCTTTATTGACTTCTTCGCCTAATACTTCCTGTCGCCGACTCAACGTCTGTCGCTTGGTTGACGACTTACCTTGACGTCTGTTGGAAGTTCTCAACTACGGCCAGCATTATGAGAGCATATGTTTTGGTCAGCTTGTTAGTAGGATCTCTAGCGTCTGCCTCACCGGTGATAGAAAGGCGGGTTGAGCAAACACTTGAATCAAGAGATGTCACTATCATTTACAAGAATGCCGAAGTGATAATACCAAAAGTGTTTATCATCTCAATGGTAATTCCCAAACCACGGGCACAATACTCATCTAACCTACGCTAGTTTTCTCCAGAAGCAGATATCTGGTACGCCAACGCCAATACTACAGGATCAATTGGTGATCTACTTGCGAGAAATATCACCATTCCAGGTTTATCACCTCTCTTCCCAGATGTGCATTGTCTGAAGGATGGCTCAGTGTGTCAACTTACTACCGGCGAATCTGAAATCAATGCTGCTACAACCATGACAGCGCTCATGACGACCCCTCTCTTTGATCTCAGAAAAACCTATTTCCTAATTGGGGGAATAGCCGGCATCAACCCAAAACACGGAACTCTCGCCGACATCGCATTCTCTAAGTATGCCGTTCAAGTCGCTCTCCAATACGAATTCGACTCTCGCGAGATCCCCTCAAACTACAGCACCGGTTACATCCCCCAAGGCTCAACCTCTCCAGACATGTACCCCCAAAACATCTACGGCACCGAAGTCTTCGAAGTCAACGAGGCCCTCCGCGACATCGCTGCCACCTTCGCCAGCGCCGCCAAACTGAACGACAGCTCCGATGCAATCGCCTACCGCTCCAAGTACGCCAGCACCCGCACTCGAATCTACGCCGCAGCAACCAGGAAACCAGGTATCATCAAATGCGACACCGCCACCTCAGACGTCTACTTCTCCGGCACACTTCTCGGCGAAACCTTCGAAAATACAACTAGGTTATGGACTAATGGCTCAGGCGTCTACTGCATGACAGCACAAGAAGACAACGCCACTCTCGAAGCCATGCTCCGCTTCGCAGTGCACAAGACCGTCGACTTCGCACGCATCATCATCATGCGCACAGCATCGGACTTTGATCGTCCGTACCCAGGCGCGAGTCCGGAGTTCAATTTGTTCTTTTCCAACCAAGGAGCATTCGAGCCGGCAGTGCAGAATATTTATTTGGCGGGCACGGAAGTGGTTAAGGGGATTTTGGAGGGGTGGAAAAAGACTTTTGAGAGGGGGGTGAGGCCGAGAAATTATATCGGGGATGTGCTTGGGACGTTGGGCGGGAAACCGGATTTTGGGCCGGGGAGTGTGTTTGCGCCGGGTGGGGGGCTGGCGGTGAAGAGGGATGGGTGGGAGGGGGAGGTGGTGAGGGATAGGTTGAGTATGTATAAGAGGAGGGTGAATATGAAGGGGGCTTCGGGTGCGGAGGCTGCGAGGAGGGCGAATGGTGCGGGGTGAGGAGTTGGTGTGAGATGTGCTATGGCTCATGGGATTTGGAGACTGACTGGGGTTCAGACGCTGAGCATTCAGATGCCGGCCTGGTCTATTATCATTATCAAGGGTTCGGCTTGTGGCGATGTAGTGTCTGAGAGAAGGAGGTATAGGTATATACGGCGAGGCAACTGTTGTGTTGTGTTGTGTTGTGCTGGGAGGTAAATCCACTTTTTGGGGAGGAGGGCGGAAGGATTTCATTATCGATGTGTTATTTCATGGCTTAATAGAGGGAAGGTGTAATGTTATGATACCACGAGTACAAGCTAATCTGAGTTGAAGCGAGCATACAATAGAATATGATGCAAGACTTTAACCGTCTACAGCAAACACACAGCCTTTTGAGAGAACCAATCATCTGGTACCACGTTCACACATTCTATTGGCCTTTGCTGCTCTTGAATCTACCCAGTTCCATTTTAGAGCGTGGGATCTAAAGTCTCGCCTCCAATACCGAGTGGATGAATTCACATGGTCTCAATCGCTAGAGTCTAGACCGTCTGCGGGTTCATAAACACAGACTTTGGATCGACCTCTTTCTTGATGGCTTTAAGGCGGGGGTAATTCTGAAGCCACTGATGGGAGGAGAGAGGATATTAGCTTTCCGTTCATACCAGGCTCGCTTTCCTCTCCCTCCCCGCTTGTCTCGACTTCTCGACACCTGAACCCTTACCCAACAGCAAGTCTCGAAATCGTAGCGGAATATTTGGGTTATTATCGAGAGGAACGAAAGGGAGGAAAAAGAGGACACAAAGAAAAGACAACTCACATATCTCCCATCCGCCTCCCTCCTCCCCAAACTCGGATCCGCATAATTATAATACATGCCCAATTTCTTCTCCCCCGCTCCCTCCTCAGCCTCCAATATCGCATCCACGAAATTATTCAGCCATTCTATCCCTGCGTCGGGGAATGGAGGCGCTGCGACTTGAGCGACGAGTTGCCATTCGTAGAGGGAGGTGCGGTGGGCGTAGGAGGTTGAGGGGGAGGGTGTTTGGGTCATGATGGATGTGGGGCCGCCTTGGGTGTAGATTATGAAATACCAGCCCTGGAAGGATGGGGGTTAGTTGCTGGAGGGTGGATGAGGTGGTGAAGGGGAGAAGGGGGAGAAAGAAATGAGGGAAGAGGAGAAGCAGGGGAGGAGAGGAGGAATGTGACGCACGACTGGACTGGTGGGACCGGTTGTGTAGAGTTGGGTTATGAAGGCGTCGATTCCGGCGGGGGAGAGGTTGTCTGTGATGAGGCTTTTGGTGAACTAGGTCTCGTCAGATGCCATCATTCTGCTTCATTTCGACAAAATGGTAATATTTGGGATGCTTACGAATGTTGAATGCTAGTAATCTAAAAGTTAGCCTTGTCCTTGTATTGTAGGCTTTGGGTCGAGAGAATGGGGAAGGGAGGAACTCTTACAGCAGTATAATTCAATGGGCTCTCCAAAGTTTCGCCAGTTCCCTGTTCATTAAATAGATCATTATTATTCGCATAAAGCAGCGAATCCAGCCATCCCAAACTATGAGGTCCCGTGCCTCTGATATCAGCCTGCAAACCCCCAACTTTCTCCAATGCACTCAGAAGCGGCCCAAGAGCCGTCAAGAAATCCGCCTGAGAGCCATGATACGCGCCCTCAAGCAGGAAAATCATGTACCCACTGGCATAATTGACCACCACCCAGCGAATGTTCATCTCCCTAGGAATAATTGGATTCGTAAATCCACCACAGTACTGCTGCCAAGCTTCCCAGCCAGCACGAGCTTGATCTTGATTCCAGAGATACGGATAGTAGAAGAGGATGTTCTCAGGTGGAGCGGCGATGGTGCGGAATTTGAAGGAGGTCACGATTCCGAAGGACATGCCTGCCCCGCGAAGAGCCCAGAAGAGCTCACTGTTTTGAGTGCTGGAGGCGGTTACGAGGGACCCGTCGGCGAGGACAATGTCTGCTGAGAGGAGGAAGTCTAGGAATAGGCCGTGAGTGTGTGTACTGTAGCCCTGGCCGCCGTGGAGGACGTGTCCGCCTACTCCTACACTGTGGATGGCGTTAATAAATGAAATATTTTCCTCAATGAACAGTCTTGTGGGACATGAAAGGGGTAAGGTATCTGTATACACACCCAGGACAAATGCCGTGAGCCATGGCCCTCCTGCCTTGCTCGTAGAGTGCCACAGCTACATTTCCCAATCTAGCTCCCGTTCCAACTGTGGCAACATTCGTCTTTTTATCGACAACGGTGTCCCTGAAATACCTCAGATCCACGACCAAATGCCCATCTTCACCACCAATGCTATGAGATGCATAGCTGTGACCGCCTGACCGAGGATTGACTTTTACGCCTAGTTTACCGGCACATTTGACTGCAGCTTGCACCTGAGAAACAGTGGTTGGAAGAGCAAGCGCAACTGGTGTATAATTAAGACGGAGGTTAAGAGGGATGATGAGCTCAGTGAAGGAGGATGTGCCAGGGTAAGCTTGTGGAATGCCGGATATGGTTAAGCATTGGACGATTTTGCTGTAAGTTTGGGGAGAAGCCGGGGTGGTTGACGTGAAGAGGGAGAGCACAATGACAAGTGATTTCAACATGATGAGAATGAGCAATGGGTTTCAGATAAGCTGGATCGAGACACGAGATATTGTTGGGACAACAATGTAGATAGCTTTTATAGGCGGCCATTATGGTGCGCTTACAACCTTGGTAGTACAACTGATTTGCATGCACCCTGGAATACAATATGAAAAACGGCACGATCTGCAGATTACGAAAAGACATAATTGGAGCATGGATGCGAAAGTCTCTCAGGTTCCCAGCAGACTCTCCTCAAGACTTGGGTGCTTACGGGAGACTGAGCCGGTAAGTCTTACGGCATTCATTGAATGATGACAGCTGTGCCCCATTCATCAAATGATACACCTGTATCTGAAGGCTATCGATCGCACTTCAAATATTCCCCGAACGCCAGCATCGATGTAGAAAAACGAAAGTAAATTGAGAAATGTGCCCGCTCCTCCGCGGCTGCGAACGGGTCGGAGGTACACATATACAAGAAGCACGGCCGAAGCTGCATCTCGTCTCTCAAGAGAGGCATACGATGGCGGCTGGGTATATGCAGGGCACTGCACAATACCCCGCATACAATGGCTTGAACTCTCCACAAACCCGCTCATGGTGGAGTAATGCTTGATTCAACGCCGCATGGCGGCAGTATCGCAAATTGATCGCACTGGGACTGGGTATCTCGTAAGACCCTAGTTGGTAACCGAGTCCTCCTTTACGCGGCTATCGCCATGCATGAGCGAAATGAACGACGCGTATACCAAGGCATCTTGAAAGGCTTCATTGAGACGGATGATGGAGATGAAGCGATACAGGTAGCCGTGTTTAAAAAATCTTTACAATCGAGGCTCTAGGGTTGCCGTTGTGCGTGCAAACATTGCTCCAGAGTGAGTGGTGGTAGAAGAAAAGGGTTCACAGCTGGGGAAGATTGTCAGGGAACGGAATGCGGGAGGTCCAGAGAAGCGAGTCACGTGGAGCACCACACCCTTCCATTCAGCTGACACAGCCGGGACGTCCATTCTTTCACCAGCAACAGGAATACATCCCCCTTTCTTCACCAACAACAGTCGACATAGGACGGCAATCGATGACAATGCCCTTCGATCCGTTTACAAAAACAGAAGCCATTCAGTTACTCCAACAGGCAGTAAGAGATCAGTTGCAGCCACCATCTCACAAACATCCTGCAACCATTCCTTACCATGTTGGAATGGGGAAGGCCACAGTGACCACTCCTCATCATGGAGATGAGTGGACTGCAAACATCGCGACAATTAGAACCGCTTTCGGCTATTTCGAAGTCGAGATAACCTTATTGTTTGCTCTTTGAATCGTCTCACAAGTGTGCGACTCGTTCTGAAGCCTTCTTTGTTCTCTCTCTCCAGGTTGCACTAAGCATCCCGCTTCAATGGTCTCAAGAATGTCACCGAATTCGACTCGGTGAAAGAAAGTTATGTACCGTTTCTTTTCCTCTTCTCCCCCGCCCATGTCCCATCTGTCAACCTTTTCCCTTCTCAATAGCATCAACGATCATGGCGGGAGTTCTTCGACGAGGTGGATCCGGGAATAGTTCAACGCGGAAAAGCAAGAAGCGAGGCGCTGGGAATGTTAGCGACGGCCAAACTCCTGCGCAAAAATCGAGACGAACCATTTGGAATCCTTTCGCATCATCAGCGCCAGTTTACGACCCCGATAGGGACGTCGGAAGTCCAACGCCGTCGCCAGAACCTCCAACAGCAGAGGAGCGCGAAGAGCAGCAAAGGAGGACAGCAATTTTGGTCGACAAGGCCAGTGCAGCTGCTGAGGTCAAGAGGATCGTGCGAACCGCCATGGCTACGAATGATCCATTTGATCCAGACATCGAAGAGACCGATCAAGCATGGATTGAGAAGCGAGAAGAAATCGTGAGATTAATCCATGTGGAAGAGTTGGCTCCCTTACAAGTCCTACAGATCCTTGGGATCAAGCCAAACAGTTTTCAAGAGTTGCAGCTGCTACCACGAATGGATCAGGACTTGGTTTTGACAATGCAAAAAGAGAATACCGTACTCTACAAGCAGGCATTGGGAGCCGACGGCAATTTCAGCAATACACACGACAACCTCATTACAAAGCTGGCGATGTTACACTTCGGCTTACCTATCGAACCAATTACAATGTCTAATGTTGAAAACTGCCACAAGGACGAAGGTGATGATCCCGAAGACGAGGACGTTGAGATTCCGAGGACCCAAAGAATTCTCTGGTCAGAAAAACCACTCGAGTTTCTCGACTGCTATCATGAGAGAAGTTATGGGTTTCCAATGCTCCGCAGTAAGTTCTGCCACTGTATCTCAAACATTATTTTGAATTAGCTAATGCAAGACAGGGCCAAAGCCAAGAACTCAAAGCATGTTTCGGCCGGCCGAGCCAACACCCAGTCAGCTTGAGCGAATCAGTATCCAACATGGCAGCTCTGGCATTCATGATTCCGGTCGGAAGCCTATTCAACCAATTGGATCTCTACATCTGAGAGGCGGAGGAGCAGATTCTAGCTATCGCTATCTTTACAGTCGATATGGCGCAAGCATCAAGCTTAGAGCGACCGACAATCAAGTCTCCGCAGATGAATTCCAAAATGCTGCGCTAAAGGCGCTTGATTTACATCCAGACTCCGAGTGGACCATTGTTGTTGACCAATTCGAAAACTCAGAGCGATACAAGAAGACACCGATCAAACCTTTCGTAAGAAGCTTCATATTGTCCAAAGCTGAATTCGACATGACATACGAGTCCTATGTAAAAGTCAGAATTTCCGACCCCGAGGAGAATTACGTTTTCTCCGTGGACTACTACCATCTTCGACCTACTGCCGAAAAGTTTGCTAGTACCTTCACCATTTCTGCACGAGGTCCCCACAACACTGATGTGCTGAGATTGGCGACATTGCCAAAGGACCGTCTTTCAAACCACAGGGACGCTACGCATGTACCATCAGGAACTCCGGCGCCAGGTGAACCAGCGCAAAGGCAGCAACCGACAGGAGAAGTAACTGGCAAACTAATCGCATACCCAAGTGGATTTTCACAGTCGTTTGAGGACAATGCAAAATCGTTTACCAATTCCATCAGAGCATTACTACCCGGTGGTGCAAGATCAGTCACGGTAAGCTTGTATTCGAGCCAGCTTGATAACGCAGGTACTGGGCCAGGGTCACCACTCGACCACTCGATATCCTTCCCTTTATCAGCAAACTTCCACCAATACATGGCTATCCAGAAGCGTATTTTCCAGGAGATAGGTTGGACTGTTGTTGTGCATGAGACCATCGTACAACCACCTAGCCAATGGCCACCAGGTAATAAGCCTCGATCTCTTTCACAGGCCATGCTTCTACCGCAGGCCAGGAAGACACGAGAGACTGTAACAATCTATCGAAACAGAGAGGGCCGTGAAATCAAGGCAACGAGCAAAAGCTTTGGCACCCGAGCTTTGAGACTACTAGGCATCGATCCCAACACGGATTGGGAGTTTGCGGTTGATCTCTACTCGAACCAGGTGGATCTTGTTGGTGGCCCATCTCGTGCCCTCGATTATAGCCACACAGTTCAAATTGCGAGGGATTCGTTGGATAAGATATTCGAGGAGGACATCAAGCCCCGCCTGTTTCGTGGCGAAGCCGATTGGAATGTCGTCGTGCGCCATTCCGACGAAGATCCGGTCCCAACCCTCACAAGATTCGATGTGCTCCCCTTCAAAGCGTCACCCACTTTACCACCGCCAAATTCGAGGCCTACTTTCATACCCACACCAGTCCATGGTATACAGGTATTAAAGCCAAACAGCGACATATATTCTGCTCCTTCCAGTCCTATTATCTCTACCGGTCCAGCATATATCTATGGATACGGAGGTAAGATCAAGGTGGAAAAGAATGCCCAATCCTTTCAAGCTGGTGCTCGTGTGCTTCTCGGCATTCCAAGAGGGGGCAGCGGCTGGTCTTTCACAGTTGACTTGCATCATACCACTCCTCCTACAGTCATCGAGGTGTCCTTGGAAACAGTCACTAAACAGTTCGAAATGCACATCAAAAATGTTCCAGGAATTCCTGAGTATACGTGGCCGGTATTTGTCCGCAAATGCAACCAGATCTCCACGAAGGATCTATCACCCCCAAAAAGCGTTTCGAACTACGTTGTACTCAGAGGTATAGACAGGGAGTCGTACTGGAAACTGCCAACTCCCCGTGATGGCCTTTATGGAATGAATCAGATCCAGGAAGGATTTCTTTCGGCTATGATGATTCACTACCCTCTCGGTGTAACTCGTCCAGCTGAAGATATCATGTTATTGAACACGCATTTGGGATTCGGAGGAGTAGAAGTCACAGAGGAGTTCTACAATGCCGTCAAAAAGCAGATTGACAGTTATAGCGCTGATGGACTTGCTGTGTGCGATGGATTATCTGGTCCTGGTTCAGCAGCATCGACTCCAGAGGTTGGCATTCGCCTTGCTGGTACAGAGAGGTACGGTACTGTCAAGCGTGGGGACTTTGCAGGCCTTGCTAGAGCAATTCGAGAATTGTCTAGAACTGTTCTTCTGGACCACGATGACCCTGACCAGCCAGCTTTGTCATTACCGGATCAATTCAGAGTTTGGATCTCAGCAACGTGGCGAGAGGAAAACCATGGATCTCGTCTCTTTGATTATGCCCATAGTGGTGATCTAGCGGGCGCTCTGGGATCCTGGGCTCGGAGCGAAGATATGACCAACTCGACAAGTTGTATATGGTTTCGTCCTGAGTGGAAACATTTCACGGTTACAGAGCTTGCCATCAGCGACCCAGCCGGCATGGACTTGGACGACCAAGATGGGTTAATTTTTGAGTGGGATGCTACGAATGATGCGACACTGGAGTCTTTCCGGACCGCATTCGCTTCACTTTCCTACGACGGCGATGTTGCATTCACGGATAATTTTGAACTCATCATTGCTAAGCGAAATCAGCGATTTGTTGTAAACAGTTATACAACTGAAGAGGAGTGGCGCAAACACATATTCGACTACTTGCACAGTCATGAGTTGCAAATCATACGCAATGATGGAATTCAATGCAGTAAGTGACGCAGAGCACACGTCCCAGCAGGTTGTTAATCTTCTTCTAGTACGCGACTCCAGTGATCCGTGGGGTATCTATGACATGCCAATTACCCATACGCCTCCCGTTGCTCTCCCAGTAGCCAGTACTAAAGCGCAACATCATGCCACACCTCATGTCCGATTCACTCCTGATCACCATCACGAAGATCATGACATTGAGAGCACCGACGAACCACTACCCGTAGCACAACCTCCGTACACGCCTCGTCGGATACCGGGTGCAAAGCCTCCTATCTTTAGAACATCGGAAGTTCCAAAATTCGATGCTTGGATGCTCGATCACACAGCCAAGAACCAGTTGCAACAAAAGTCCTGGACTCAAGACCAGTCAGTCATAGAGCCAGGCTTTGCTCCAGCAGCTCCACTATACGGTGACAACCTTGAGCAAGCGATCAGTGTCGGATCAAGCATGCCAACAGTATTCGTCCAGCACCTCACACCAACGGATATTATGCAACTTCGCAAGGAGAATCGAAAGCTCTTGAACCATGTGCTCGAGAGGGAAATAGGCTGTCCGATCTGTTCCGAAACGTTCAAGGGATACGACAATGATGCAAAGATGGCACATTACAAGGGTCACTTGGACCTGCTCAACTCTGTCGGTCAATGTCCAATGTGTGAAGAGAACTGGGCGCTTTTTACCACTGCACAGAAGAAGCAGCATCTCCACTCGGACTTTTCCAGAAGAGAAAGCGATGACATTAAACATTTCTGGGACGATACCAGATGTCCTATCTGTAACCTTGACCTGAGAGGCAGCTCCACAGAAGAAGTCACGACGCACATCGCAAGTCATGTTCCTGGCGCACTAAAGTTCTGTGATCGCTGTGGCCTTGATTTGCTAGCATGTACTCCTGTCGAGAAAGCTCATCATGGTCGCATGTGTACTCACAAGACCCCTGTCCGAGAGAACGGAGCACCGGATCCAGTTATATGTCAGAGCTGTGGGAGAGAGCGAACAGCAGCTTCGGAGAAACGAAAAGAGCATAGAGCGTGTTATGATGGGTATTACTGTATCCGTTGTGGGCTCAATCTTGCTCTCCTCCCTTTCCGGGATCAACAAGCACATTTAAAGCGCTGCCGAGTTCCCAACGGAGGCTCAGGAAAGTATTGTAAGGGTTGCGGTAAACGTCTTGCGAGTTTATCCCAATCTGAACTAGAGTCCCACAATAATGAATGTTATCGTCGGGAGCCTGTCTCGTCAATAGCAGAAACTCATGAGATGTCTCAAGGTATGTTCATCTTAAACCTCGTTCAATTTTGTAAATAGACTAATTAAATCTAGTCGTGGAAAATCAAAGAATCAAGAACGCCATCGATCGAGCTGATATCTTACACCGTCAGGAGGAAGTTAGAGCTAGAGAGCAAGCTGTATTGGCTCGTGAACACAAGTTGAGACGTGACTATGCACAAGAGAAGACCAGCGGCTCTTCCACAGACCAGTATGATGACGCATCAGGTGCAGGAGCCCCTGGTATGAATGCAAAAGGTCCCGGCTGGGGCATATGCCCTCTACCAGGATGCGGCCGAAGTTTTGGAGAAGCGACTTCTCGGACCATAGGTGCACATCTGAGATGGCACGCCAATGATTTGGCCGACAATGGCAGGATAACGGAGATACAGGACATGGGACCCTGTCCTATTCCAGGATGTGGTTACAGGCTTGGAAACAATTCTCGAAAGGCTATTCGAGATCATTTCCAGACACATTCTGGTGTGGTACCACCAAAAGGTGCTGTCCAGGGTGCCTCCACAGAAATGGTTTCCACTGGCCCAGCCTGCCCAAACACCGCTCTAAATGCAGCACTTCTGGAATTCAAGAGACGCTTGCCTTATTTCAGAGCAGCTCATGCAACGCTGCAGAAGTTTGCGGATACTGCTGCGAGTGCTGTGATGCAGTCCCAACAAGTGGAGACACAGACCCAGCCACGTCCGCGGAGAACTAAAGAGAAAGAAGCAGAAGAAAAAGAGCGAGCTGCTATTCTCAGAACTAGCAATCTCTTAGGGTAAGCAACCGACACTTTCATATTTCCTCACACACGACGGCACAAGACATTTGCTAAGCCCGATCTAGAGTGAAACAAGCCAAAGAGAAAAGCACCAGCAAAGCCGCCGACCAGCACATCCGTACCCTCCGCGCCAACGCCCTCACTGCCCGCGCAATACTCGCTGACTTCGAAGACGCATACTCCCCTCTCGACACATCGGAAGTAACTGAAGAGGTTGCTGGAGCAAGGTCGAAGGTTGACGAAGCTGAGCGAGAGCTGAAAGATGCGGAGAAGAAGGAGGAGAGGAGGAGGTCGGAAGCTACTGTTTCGTTGGGACGGGCGGCTGCGCTGTTGGATGCTAAGAAGAAGTCTTTAGGTCTTGGTGTTGATGAAGCTGGGGGAGAGGGTGAAGGAAGTAGTAGCATTCCCATTCCTGCAGATCCGCTTACAGGCAGCGCAAATGACGCCAATCAAGCTGGGTTTGCAAATTCTCCTCCACAGGCGGCGCTCAAGGAACTGCCTCCTACAACTCGCCAGACGCGTAGTTCTAAAGCGCGCGCTGCTACGATGGGATCCAAGCGGAAGAAGGAGTCTATGGATGAGGGTGAGAATGAGGTGCCTGTTGTAGCAGGTGGTGAAAGGGTTGCGAGTTTGAGCAGGAGCTCGAGTAAGAGGAATGCCAAGAAAATGAGGGTTGAGAGTGTAGGTGGCAAGACTGAGGCGGGCGATGAGGAATCAAGTAATGTTCCCAGGAGGAAGGGCAGGCGGAGAAAGAAACTTCAAAAACAGCATGAGGATGAGGAATTTGAAAATGTGGCGGAGGAGGAAGAGGAAGACGAGGAGGGAGAAATACCTGTGAGGCGTACCACGAAGAGGAAGCGGAAGTAGAATGGCGTTTGTTTCCGAAGTTTCCGGACTTTGCTGTATTTGAGCTGTAGCTGGTCAGTTGCCTGTTTGACGAAGTACATGTTTGTTTCGCTTGTCGCATTTGCTGCGGTATGTAGATATCCAGGTTGATCGGAGTCAGGGAACAGGGATTCGTTCGTTTGTAGTAATATTTGCTTTCGTTTGATGGTTTCGTAGTCCACTTGTGCAACCAGCAGCCAGCAGCCAGCAGAAGAGCTTCTCGAACACTCTCAGTCCTTTTCACGCGCTCGAGATGACCACTCTGATCTTCAAAAATTATACCTACAACCCGACTGCTCCGCGCTCCAAGAGCACAGCAACCAAACGCAGACCTGCCCAGAACAGGTCAGCATCCTCAACAAGCTCCAGCAGATCACGTCGAGTGGTACATCACTCAGCACCCCACTGCTAGCAGCTAATGATGGGCGCGCTATGGGCCTATAATTTGAATTGCGAAAGGTACAATGGTGATTCAAAGATTTGAAGGTTGCGACATAAATGTGAAATTTCCCAAGGCACTAACAGCCCCCGTCAATTCCTCTGACCATTGCAGGACTGGCTTTTCCCCCCTCCCAAGCTCCTTATAGAACGTCAAAAGGGGCTCCGGAAGTCGTTCCTTTTCTAGAAGTCCGTCTTCATCAACGTATAGCTCAATGTACGCAATCATGGCCATTGCAAAGTCCCCAATGCGCTTCTCCCAGTCCCTGGCGTACAGAAGCATAAATGCCTCCAACAAAATATGAGATTTGGGGACAATGACGGGATGGTAGCCTGGCTTGAAAGATCCCGAGCCTCGCCCCGGCCGCCAGGGTGGCAGGATAGTCTGATCGGATGCAAGGGCAAAAGGTGATGGAAGTTCTTTTCCCGTTGGGGATGCGAGAGAAGTGTCCAAAGGTGGTAGAAACCAAAGAGTCTCGGATTGCAAATAGAGACATACAGTGACTTCTAGGCTCTTTATATGTGCATGAAAGGTTGGTGGCGGTGTTGGCCTCGAAGACGAGCTTGTGGAACAGAGCTTGACATCTTTACAGGCCAAAAGACTATCTATGTGAGAGAGGACCTGAATCGCAGGCAACATAGATTTATCCGGAATGACGAAGTCAATAGACTTATTATATTATTTAGCATATTTTTCGTGGTGGAATTTGATGATGCATACATACAGCGATTGCGGAGGGCACACCATGAACATTGAGCAGATAGTGGCCCCAGAGAAGGCAAGGAATCTGGGCCGAGTTGAGAGCGAACGCAATGGATGCCACAAATGCCTCCGAAAAATCTGGCATACTGCACTTTTTGATGTTGTCGTCAGTCCAGGAAAGTGTGGAGTTTGAACATGTGGTCTCTTTGCGAATCGAACTGAGATGATTCAAGGCGAAAGGTCGTGCAGATATAGCGAAGCCAAGGCTGAATTACCCTGTTACCAATGAAACTAGAGCGACCGTAATAGGCTAGCGTGGTATCTTTGTCAGCGCTTCTTGACAACTCGTGGTGAACCTCAACTTCCTCGAGATCCTCAAGCCATGATATCGACACCTCAACAGCACTTTTCACATCCTGAAAGTCAAAGTTGAAGCGCGCGATCCCTTCAATAACTTTGCCGCTCCGGAAAGCCAAATATGTCGGCCGCAGATAGCTTCACGTTATTCGGGGCTCTGCCCCTTGAATTACGCCAGCAAATTTGGTGCGAAGCGCTGTCCGTTCGCACTGTCTGGGCTGCGATTCGCAACCCGGCCGGCGTGAACCATGCACAGTTCAGCATGGCCTACATTGGCCCGGCGCCGTACTTAGCTGGCCTATCTTCCAAAGAAGCTCGGCGGCTGCTGGAACAAACGTACATGAAACCCATTCGCCGGCCAAGCGCCGGCGTGTACTGGGTGGATATGGACCATACAGTCGTATATCTGGGCGACTTTTCTGACACGATGAAAGTCATAGACAGCTTTCATGCTGATGATCTATGCAGGTTCAAGCACGTTGCTTTGGAATGGACCCAATTTGACAGGCTTGCCAGGGCCTGCCAACATCTAGCGAGGACATGTCCGGCTCTTTGCACGATTATTGTTCATCAGGCTGAAACCAAGGCCCGGGCCGTGGCGGGCGGTCCTTCCTCTAGATCCCTGAGCCTGGAAACGGCCGCTGAATATGCTAATATTCCTAGCCGCAACAATTCAGAATTGGGATACAAAGGGCTAGACACCGACTACTTGCGGTCACTTCTCATGGCATACTTTGGTGCTTCGCCTCCCCGGTTGCATATGCTACCACCAGGCTCGGCCAAAACTTCATACTGGTCTTGATTTATGATGTTAGTATCTTCAGCGTCACGCCGCCTACGAGTCTGGGCGTCTGAAGGAGTCGAAACGCCGGTATCTGTCTTCATTGGCCTAAAGTGTTCGTCCCTGTTAAACTTGATCGTGCAAATGCAAGTAGCCAACTCGTTCCACGATAGGAGTATATAATAAGCCTTGTATCACACCTCTGTTCGACAATCATTTTCGCTCTGCTGTTCGACATTGCATCCACCATCTTTATAGTATCACCTTTCCGAATTGTTTCCTATATCTTTGCCCCATACTGTCCAGTACCATGCCTAGCCTAGCCGAGCTAAACAGCGCCGCTTCGGAAGTTATTACTATCTTGAAAGGCATCCCGGAATACGCCAATGCCAGGGTTGCCGTTATTGGCGGACTGGCACTTTGGAACTATTTCCAGAATGGCAGAACTACTGAGGTAATTTCCCACACCCTCCTATCTCGTCTTTACTGAAATCCAATTCTAATTAGGATGTTGATCTCATCATAAATATTGATTGATCTCATCATAAATATTGATACTGCACCAAATTCTGTCAAGCAAACACTCCTCAACCTTCCAAATTCCCGGTTTGTTATGCAGGCACAATACTTCTATTACAAGAACCCTAGCGGTAAATATTCAAGTTGATATCACTCCAGGGTGGCAGGTTCGTTTTAAGCTCTCAATTGTTTACCTACTTCCTTTGGGAAATGTTGATAATGCGTTTACATACTGACAAAGTTACTTAGTCTCCCTATATGCCATCGGAGGCACGGGCGCTGAGTCAGATCCCGGCCGGCCACGTTCCATTCATCTCACAAATAGATCTTCTCATCTTCAAAATATACTCCTGCGGCTTACGCGCACAAGTTGCCAAGAAACGTATCGATGCCCAAGATGCCCAGCTTCTGTTACAGAACATGACGACACCGCTCCGCCTCACCGCCTCACAGCTCGCAATTGTTGAGCCCTGTATCACCGACGTAGTCGCCAATAGCACCAAGACTCAGGATTGGTGGAAGCAGTGTCTAGGTCTGGTGGCTCAAGAATCGACTCCGGCGCCTACTCCTGCGGCAAATGAATACTGGACTTGGAGCCCAGAATATCGGAGGTACTACCACTTGAACAGTGATGGGTCTTATGAGTGGGCTGCACAAGCTGGGTCTTCGAGTGGCCAGCAATCGAGCTCAGGCAGGGGCAGAGGTCGGTAGATGTGAGGTCTTGCTCCGATTAAGTCAGAAGAGCACACTGTGCAAGCCATGGGATGATCGAACGCCCTAGACACGTTGTTTGTCATTTGAGAAGTATTTTAGGCTGGTATAGCATATAACGAGATCTAGCATTGGTTTACGTGTGAAGATTTGTTTGGCAAGGACAGTGGTATAGCACGTTGTGGATGTAATCATGCGATCAGACACTATCGTTTAATTCGACTATCTTTTCTCCATCATATCCGACAGATTGATCAAAGTAATAACCCCTTTGGTTTGTGACTAGCCTCAGCGATTCGATGCCCTCTTTTCGCTCGACCACAAAGTCACAGTTATAGTGCGTATGCCCAAATGCCCATATTTTAACCTTCTCATTCTGGAAGCATTCCTCCTCAGACAGGTCGGTTGAGAAAGCGCTCGTAATCGGACTAGTAGCGTGCCTTGGATCAACTGCACGTGCATCTATTGATGGACTCCAATGTGTGAATATCATGATACGCACGTCAGAATGCTCAAGTTCCGCAACCTGTGTGTTGAGCCATGCAATGTCCCGCTTATGCGCTTCGTTATGCGAGTCGACATCCCAGCCATCCGTCACGAAGAAATCAATGAGCCCAACACTGACTGATTTTGAATTGCTAGCGGAGATGGAAGAGAACAGACTGCACCCAAGGATGACGATATTGGTGTCTGGCATGCGATAGACTGTGCGATCAAGCAGGATGAAGTCACCGAGCGTTGCGTTGTTGCGAACGTCTCTTTCGAAGGTATGAAGAATTTCCAATGTTTCCGGCCAGTTAGAGTGGTAAACTTCATGATTTCCGGAGACAAAAAACACAACTCTGAATTGATTGAGCTGTCGAGTCAGAAAGGCAAGGCAATCGTCCTTGTGTGACGCGACGTTGCCGATGTCGCCAAGGAGTGCTAGGTACGGTGCCTTTGGTATGATGTCGAAGATATCGTAGGCCTTTGGAGCTTCCAAATGCAAGTCTGAGATGATTTGGACTGCCATTGCCATGGGAATCTAGTTGATGGACAGTAATGTTTGATCGTGTCCTGTTTTTTGTGTTCGAGAATGCTTCAGGGGCTTTTAATGCGGCTTCGCTTGTGAACCGTCACCAGCCTCTTACAATACGAGACCCTGTAACCACACCGTGTCACATGCACTTGAACGGGAGCGACAAAACATTCTCCAAAACTATTGT
This sequence comes from Cadophora gregata, assembly GCF_030347475.1. Lineage (NCBI taxonomy): Eukaryota > Fungi > Ascomycota > Leotiomycetes > Helotiales > Ploettnerulaceae > Cadophora > Cadophora gregata. Next base: position 1,341,253 of record NW_026695940.1, on the reverse strand, counting down.
TTTGAGCAGTTGGACCTGCTTTGGTTCGTGAGAGTTGGAGATTTCCAGTGGTGTATTTGGAATAATGAATGCGTTCTTAAATTTGGTGCTGGTTGGACGCCTTACTTGGATACAGCATGATCGAGTGCTTTCAGTGGACTTTCAGGAACCGAAGGAGTCCGTGAAATGACCGAAATTGAGATATTGAAAACTCACAAACTTACTCACGCAAGCATCAACACCACATGTACTCAATCCAATCCAATCCATTCCTCAATCATCCGGGTATCATATTCATCACCACTCTATCTCTTAATCTACTTCACATCTCCCTCCTTCCTTTCTTCCAAGTATCCATCAAAGCAGCACCGCCATCATCACCTCCTCTCCCCACCCCCCTCACCAACCACATACCCCCTCGCAACCCCACTCCTCCCCTGCTCAATACCCTCGGTTGCATCGGTCTCCGCAAAATCACTCCCTAGGCCCGTCCACGTCCGCTGGGTCCGAAGGTATTCGGCGCCGGGACTGACTGTGCCGTTGATTGTCGCTAAATCGCCTTTTGCTCTTTTGGTGAGGGATTTAGAGGTTTCTGGGTCGGTTGTCGAGGAAGAGGGGTTGGAAGAGGGCTGGGTAGTAGAGGTGGTGTTTGAGGAGCGCATGGGTCGAGAATTGGAGATATATCGACCTGTACGGAGATCGTAGACAGGTGGTTCAGATTCCGATTCCGAATCTTCATCATCCCCGCCTTGCTGCCCTTCTCCATCCCCACGCTCATCACTATTTCTCTCTCGTCCTTCAACAGTCTCCTTCTCAGACTCATCCTTAATACTCCTCGGATCCGGCAACCCCCCAAAATCCCCCCTCCAACTCCCATCCCACCCCCTCCCCTGCCCAGCCAACGCAACCCCCAACTCAAACGGCGTAACAACACCCTTATAAAACTCCCCTCCCTCAATCAAGCTACTCTCCCAACACCCCACCACGACCCAGCCGCCAATCTCGCTGAAATTCGCAAGCTTAGCGGCGTTGACTTTGCCTACTACGAAAGTATAGCTTTTCTTGCCAGCGGCGGAGATGAGTTCGCGGAGGGAGGAGAGTGCAGAGAGGTGGTCGGAGACGGAGAGGGTGTTGATGAGGATTCCGAGGATGGGGGCCGTGGAGAGGGTGATGAGAAGGGCGTAGCGTCGGCGGAGGAGCATGGAAGTGTTTGCTAGGATGGCTTGGGGGGTTGGTCCGTTTGATGTTGGGGAGGTTTGGGGAGCGTCGGTGGGGTAGATGTACATCTCCTTTACTCGACTTGTAAGCGTCAGGAGTAATGCTTTCGGCGGCTCCGAAATATGCCAAAGTTTATACTCTCCAAGACTCTCTTTGATAGTCTCTTCAACCAGACGGTTCGGTACCACGCTCCCTGGATCTCGTACCACTTCTGGCGCAACTAAATTCGTATATCCTTTCTCCCTCAATGAAGCTATCAATCGTGGTATGTGGATCTGATACGTGATATCTGCCATCAACAGAACCTTTTCTTCCAGCGAAGGGAATGTTTGTGTGAACGAGGACACGGCGAGCGGGAGTGACAGAGGTTGAGAAGTGTATATGTATATTACTGGGAGGCGAGTCGTGGGCGAGAGACAGGACCGGCCATAGTGGACTACCACGTCCGCGGCAACGTGCTCAGCCGCTATTTCATCGACGCAGCATGAGCCGTAAGACGTGTCTGCTAGGATGTAGAAGCGTATTCTCTCTCTCTTGTTGCCTCCTCCTCCAGATTGTGGGTTGTGACTTTTCGATGGCACGACTTTCGAGTCTGTAGATTCCGAGGTCGACAGCGCATTGAAATCAGTCTCCAGTCCTTCTACACCCCCGTCCCCCTCCTTCTCTTGTCCATCATTTCTCCTCCCTTCCTTCCCCTCCTCCTCCCTCCACCCCTCACAACCACTCTCCAACTCCCCAACAACTCTCCCCGCAACACCTAACATCCCATCCGGGAACTGCAGCGCCACTCTCCTCCATCCACCACTCCTAATCTCCCTCACGGTCCTCTGAATCTCAAATACCTCTCTGAATTCATCGTCGTCGTAATTTTGTGTGAAGGAGGAGCTGGAGAATGATGCGGGTGTGGGGTCTTCGAAGATGTGGGATTCGGGGGTGGAGAGGATTGGTGGTTGAGTTGGTGGTGCTGCTGTCATTCTGAAAGGAATGCGAGGTGGGAGATGGCGGATGGAGATAGTTTGGTTTAGGTAGGTAGGCCACAGTTTTGTGAAGATATCGCAATGTTTAGTTGGGTTTTGGGGATGGAGGGGTAATTCTTTTTTCTGCCGAAGGCGGTGGAATGCTTCATTGCAAGGGCTGTGATTCGCTAGAGAGATGGGAGCTCGTTTGCCCCTCCAGCTGTCAACAACCAAGTCAATCATGTTCCTACGGAATAAAGCAGTGCCACTGTGAAATAGACACTCTGAGTTCCATTCGGAGTCTTTTCCATTACGCCTAGCGCCGTTTCAATACCTTGCCAAAATCGCTCACTCGCTAGCTACATGCATACGCTATGGCAACCACGCAATGGCTTGCCATTATTGAACTGGTACAGAGAAGCAGTGTCCGCTCGCTCACCAAATCGCTCATTCGCTTGTTCGATCGCTGAGCTGACCATGCCTTGAAGGAAGAACAAGGAAATCGCTATGAAATCCTCCCCAGCAAGTAGAGGAAGAGACCGAACGGAAGTATTGTGAATTCCAAGCCGTGGGTTGTCCCTCTTCGCAGAATTCAGATGCAACCCAGCATCAAATATGTACCCCCCATCACCTCCATATAAAATCTTGCCTCATTACCATTCCTCCACATAAACCATGCATCCATCATCCTGAAACATCAATCATAAAAACCACCCCTGGCCTTGAAAACAAAATAGGCAAAGAAGCAAACCGAATGGGTATCGAATCGAAAACATATCGTCACACAGTATAACAAAACATACAATCAAATCCGGTCTCCGAAACTATATTCATCGAAATCCTTGATCGTGTAACCACCTTTCTGTATTGGAAGGACATAGTCATTCTTCGGACCAACACGGCTGCCGTATTCCCGCCGCTCATCTCTCTCCTTGTAATCTCTGCTCTCCTCGCGAATTGGCCATTCGTCGACCTTCTCAATGCCGGGTGCGTAGCCACTATAGCTGATGCCTTCAGGCTCCTTGCGAGTGTTGTTGCGACGTCCAGAGGATTTGGTGGAGATGCTCGCATTGATGAGGGTTGGAGAGCGCATGGTGGATGATCCAGCATCGCTAGATGCAGCTGATGGAGCTGAAGATCGAACAGATTGGGAATGCTGACCTCGGCGGGAAATCATGACTGGCGCCTCGGGTTGCCATGTATCACGGACAGTCCAGCAGTGTGAACCGACGTGGCTTGCCTCTTGGACGTTCTGGTTCGCTCCTTTCCATGGCGGTGTACCTCTTAGACGGGGATTAAGGTGGTACGAGACATCACTGGTGTAACGGAGGTTGGGAGTATCGACGGAGACCGAGGCCAGTGTTTGTAGGATTCCGTAGATCAGGACCCATCTACCGCGGCGAGCTGCGTATGGATCGACATCCCCAGCACGATCTCCCTTCTCAAACCTGACAAAAGCATCAACCAGATCATTGTTGACAAAATCGGATCCAAGTAGGTAAATGTTGGTCGACTCGGTATATGCCAAAGCAGCCTTACGCTCAGCCATCTTGTCTTCAGCTGGCTTATTCGACTTCTTGTTCGACTTGAATAGATTCTCCTTCGACTCGGTCCGAGCTGGTTGGGAATCCGGGACGAGTGGGTAAGGGTGGGGAATGTGTGGGAATTTGTGACGGTTATCGAATGCAACAAGAATATCTGTGAAGGGAAGATCTTGAGTATCAGCATCAAAACCTCTGTTGGTAGGATGAATAATATTCCACTTCCGACCACTTCTCTCCTCCGAACAATCCCAAGCGACCTCTCGATTGACCAAGTAGTCGTAGAGCGAACCAAAATCCTTCTGCAACTTCTGCGCCAGACCTCTAGTGAGCCATTGTTCATGCCCAGCAGGCTGACTTGGTGGCCATGACTCGTAAGTACTTTGGTAGTGCTGTAGGAAAAATTTCCGTAGGCGTTCGAATGCGGCTCGAGCAGGTGGAGGGTGAGAACTCATCATTGGCCACATATCTCCAAAATCAAAGTCAACGAAGCGGTTTTCGCAGTTGTTGATCCGGACTTGTACTTCTAAGCTCGCTCGCTCGAGAAGTGCTCTGGTAATAGGAGTGACATATCTGAAGTCAGGAGCACTCTCGAGTCGATGATACATTCCAGAACTGTGAACATATGCCTCTTTCCATCCCTCCTCCCAGCGAACAGAAGCACTTTCACTCCATGCAAGTAGAGCAGCCGCAGCAGATGGGTTCTCTCGTACATCATCAATTCCCTTGTTGACAATATAATCGATAATCATACCAGCTGCATCAATTTCATCTGGCATGTAAACCTCAAGACGATCATGTAGATCGCTTAAAGCTTGATAGAGATTCAGACCAACCAAGGAAGTTTGATACAGCAAAGCAAACACATTCCGAGTGGTAACTTGATGGCGAATTGTCTCGGTTTTGGATTGATTCACTGGAGCTGGGAAATATATTTCGTACGAGATCTGACCATCAAATCCACCAGATACGCTGCCTTCTGATGTTGGAGGCGTTGGATGTTGTTGGCGGCCTCCTTGAGCCAAATGAGGGGTTCGCATACCTGGAGAGCTGATAGGAGAAGGTGGCATGCTGAAATTGCTTCCCTCGTCAATTGAACCTTCACGAAGTAGAGTAATCAGAAACCGGGACTCAGTCTGTTCAATAACATGGGAGGATAACCTAAACGAAGGTGGTGGTCTGGATGCATGGTGGTTGTCGTGGCCCAAGAATATCAGGGTATCTCCATTGGGATCCCAAAGTTCTGGATCCTTCCGAAGCTTGTTCCATAGCATTGGAGGCCTTCCGTTACCCATCCAGCGCTTCAACTGTGGTCCTTGAGGAACTGCAGGAAGCTTACCAGCTGGTGGGGCGTGGCGCGGAAATTCTGGCTCGCCGGACTGTTGTCCTCGGTTTCTTGGTATCGCAGGAGTGATATAATCGCCAGTATCCAGCTCTGAAACATCATGACGATAAGTCGCCGAAGTGTTTGGCCTGTACTCGTTTTGGTTCTCATCTGACTTTTTCTTCTTCTTGCCTCCAAAAGTCAAGACTCCCCTAATCTTCTCACTCTGTTTATCCATCTTGGTCCTGAACGACGACTTCTCGATCCCGGATACATCAATGACGGGAACCTGCGGCTTGCGGACACGCGCATATGCAAGGTCGTCCGAGCCCCCGGAGACATTTGTTCTGATAGTGGAGATCTCATTGTTCTGACTCCTGTATGGGACGTCTATCGTGTACTGGGGCTGCCGGCCTTGTGGCATGGGAAAGTCGCCAATTGACAAAGCCTTATCGGAGGGTTGTTTGTCGGACTCTCCATCGTTGCTCACTGCACCTCCTGCGTCCCGCTCATTCTTGATTTTTGTCTTCTCCTTGCGCACATATGCGCTCCTGCCAGACATCTTGGTGCAGTATTAACGACCCTAGAGATCTGACATGTGTTGCAGCGAAGATGCGACTCAAAGTGTGGTAGGTCGATCCGGAAGCAAGATGCTTCGAGACCTTGATAGCTCGAATGCGCCAGACTTGATAACAGTTATTTGGAGGGGAGCAAGGGCAAATCCAGTATCCAGTGGTCTAGCAATGTATCTTGAAGAGGGGAGAATAGCGAGAAGTTGTCGAAATGTGGTTTGAAGTGGTTTAGAAACGATCGTGGGGGTAGATTTGAGACGCAGGGCTGTGGTATCTTGACGAGGCTGTATTGTTCAACTTCGAGACAGGTCAAATGTTAGCCGATGTTTCTTGAAGCTACAACAGTAACCACGAACAACGTTTAGATGAAGAGATTATACAAACCTCAAACTTGGGGATATGTACAGCTTATGCCAAGCAAGTGGTCGTTGCAACGGTTTTGGGAGCGGAAGAAGAGGACGGTAGCATGTGCGGGATGGGATGGAATGGAGGGGTGAGGATCAAGCCAAGAGACGGCTGAGTTGAAGCAAGAGCAGAAGGGCAAGAATTGCTTTTTGAAGGGAGCGAATTGAGGTACAGTATTAAATATTGTCGTTTGTTCTGATATTAGGTAGGCGCCAATTGAAGGTCGTTTCTGGGGAGTAGAAGCTATACAAAAGAAAGAGTGGAAGAGGATTGGATTTGACTGGAGAAGATGCTTTCATGGGGAAGGCAAGTCAGTGCAGTGCAGGGCCAAGCCAGGCATTTTCCCACGCGGTCCTCGGAGCAGCAGCAACAGCAGTCAGCCTGGAAGGGAAGAGCAGAGTCAAGCATCCAGGACAGGGACCAGGCTAGAATAGGATTGGCAGATCCGGGACATGGTGGAGTACTTTGTGATACTGTAAAGTACAGTAGAATTGGTGATCAAGCCCAGGGGAGGAAGCATTTATTCGCTGAAGAGCCCTGTCTGGTGGGCCAGACAAGTTAAATCCAGCCGTCGAGACCTCATCGCCGCCGCTGTCGAGATCCGCTGTCACTCCAGTCCAGCCTGTGTTATCCTCCGGTCCTTCGACGTCTTACAGGCTAGCATACCACCAGGACGCCATGCCATGCCACCAGTACTACCTGCATCTCCGAACACCGCTGATCCGATACCAGACTGACGGTACTTCCAGCAACACGCATACAGCAGGTAAGACAGAAAGTAGAGCCGAAGAGAACAGATATAGCCGAACAAAAGGCATCTGAGGTCTTCCACCCCCCATCTTGAGTCGATATCACGACCGATGTTTCTTTCGCCTGATGCGATCAGGCCTGGACTTGGGGATAACGTTCGGGGTCATTTGTGACCAAACTCTTAGCCGTCTCACTCCAACCCTAAGCCAGAGCCACCCCCGGCAAAGCAGCCCGGATATGCAGTACAGTAGCGTAGCAAGCGGCTTCCAGGGAGTGACAGCAGGGGGAGAAACTGAAGCTCCGATACAAGTGGATTCGCTTACACTCAAGGTGCGTGGCATGGGCATGGCGACGAGAGATAAGGATTTGGGTGCAGACTGGGGAGGGTATGATAGGTACTGTACTTATGATATCGATTTTACTCATCGGCCGCCAGACATGTGCTTGTTGCTCTGGGGGTGTGTTTCGCAAATTGTAAATTACTGAAGGAAAAGGCACACCGTTGTAATTAACTAACAGAAGCAGGCCTGGCTAGGACCAGTTCATGCAAACAACGAACCATGTTTACCACATGGCATTACAACAGTGCACCCGTTCGCGAGAGATACAAAAGATACGGCGATATTAATATTAAATTGCCAGTGTGGATCCTGGATCTTATCTTCCGTTCCTAGTAGGGCAGAGCAGAGTCATCATCTCCCAGGGTGTTCTTGAGTCTGTGCAACCACCTGCACCACATCGCATCTCCATCTCACCTGGTTCTACACACCATCGTCTGTGTGCCTGTCAATCCCCAAAATCAAGCCCAAAATGGATGCATTTCCCGTCTCCAAGAGGAAGGTATATCTTCACATCCAGGTACCAAGACAACCACCATCTGCCTTCCCTCGCCTCGCTTCTCCTCTCCGCATATGACGCACGATAGCGACTTGCCATATTGGATCCGGCGATATAAGCTTTGGAGGAGAAACAAGTCCAACGTTTCGTAGTCGGTAGCTACAGCAGCTCATAGCTTCAGTAGCTTCCACAGTAGCTCCAAGCCACGCTCTTTTCGTCTCCAAGGTAGGCGAGGTAGGTTTTCCTAACGGTCCGCTCCATACCGTTCGTCTCCGTCGAGCGAAAGCTTCGGACTCTCTAGCCCATCAAAGTCTAGGTGGCTACGGACGTGCTCTAGCTCCCAGGACAGGCTACTTATCATTGACATGGCTTTCAAAACATATCAACTGCAGCCCTTCATGAAGTCTAGACCTCTTTGCTAGATCTCGACTGTTCTATCTCTACAGGTCCCAGAACTTTGCACATGCCTCAAGCCTCATTATTTCCGGCCCAGCCGTCATCGACACGTCCCTTGTGCCACTCCTGAACAACAGACCGTTGATATGTACCTTCCCCTTTTCCCTCCTCTCTCGATCTTCCTGCCGTGTCGTCTCCCTGCCCGCCTACACAACATTTGCAGGTCAACCAACACTAACCTGCAGGTCCCCATGACCTCCCAATCCACCAAGGTCAAGGGCAAGGTCCAGGTTCAGGATTAGGTTCAATTGCGCGCCCTTTTTCCTACTGTAACTGCAGCTTCCAAGTCCAAGGACTAACTCAAAACAAACCAATCTGCTTCCTCCCAAGACCTGCCTGTCAAAAAGCCCAGAAACACCTCCTCTGTACGTCTGCATATGTGCAGCAGGCAGGGCAGGGTATGAAAGTAATGTATAACTTTCATTTCACTTTCGCTTTTACTTCGCATTTAAATTTACTTCGCTGTACCTGCGTAGAGATCCGGAAAAGGCTGAGTTTACTGTACGGGGTGACTGCGGAGGAGACATGCCCGCAAGCATGGAAATGTATGTACCCCAAGGTACCGCGAAAGTAAGTCCGTCTGTACCTTGCTGATTTCACGACTCGACATTATTTCAGAGCTGGAAAACGATAACTGGGTTTCAATCGAGGCAGCTACAGACCAATTATATGCAAACTCAAGTATAAGAAGAGAAAATTCGAAACAATTCAATACCAAACGCCATGCAAAGCAAAACAAATCAAAAAAGAAAAATATATTCATACACATTCATGATCAGCGCTCCTCACCTCACAGACCTCAGCGCGTGCGGTTCGTAAATCCCGAGCCAGTGCCAGCGTCAGGCAGCGGCACATCCAGGAACAGAAAGTCAGTGCGGGCTTGGACTTGGACGGGCTCTCCCCACCCCGCCGTTGGGGGTCTTGGTCCGGGCTGGGTCTTGGTCTTGTTGGTAGTAGTGTTGATAAGGGAAGGACCGTTTTGTAGTGATGCGTCGCCGCGTCGGCGCGTAATTGCGAAATACTGGATTGGGAGGCAGGTCGCTCGGGGGATAATGTTGTTCCGTGCTTGGAAATCTATGGAATTGTTGATTGGGGATGTGTTTCAGGTACATTTACAAGAGTGAATTTATGTAGGTTGGAATCAAAAGCATGAAGCTCGTGTACCTCTCCCCTACCCTACCCTATTATTTACAGCTCATACTCTCTCTCCCTCTCTCTCATACCATCGTAAAAAAAACCGTTAAAAAAATAAGTTCAAACCCCAAACGATTTCCCCTCTCTGCGGAGACATCTCCAACTCCAAGTAAAGTCAAAAGTAAAGTTTCACACGTAATCTGACATTATTATTCGCACTGCACTGCACTGTATGTAAAAATTGACGTTTTGTTTCCCTTTTCTTTCCCCCCTCAAGCCGGGTAAATTGTTCCTGCATGTGAACTTGTAAAGTAAAGTATCAAATAATCCCTACCTACTTTCAGCAGAACTACAAGTATCTACTGTAGCACTCGGCAGAAAAAGTCAAAATTGCGGGGAATCGGCGACCAGAAAGGCATGGCATGGGTAAGGGCAAGGGCAAGGGCAAGGGCAAGGGCAAGGGCAAGGGCAAAACGTGGAGATATCTCCGGATGGTCCGAAGATTTCGGAAGGGAACAGTGAGGGTGGGGATTATTCGCGATTTAATTTGATCCGAACTGATGTTTAGCTGTGTTTTTTTGGGGGGGAATTTTGTGCTGTTTTCGCGGTTCTGTTTATTTCTCTTCCTCGGAGTCAGTGTGTTCGATCGACAAGATAGAAAATCCGTTCCCCAAGTTGGGATTCAGATGAAGTGAACGTTCTTCAACCCTTCCATCTCAACTCTTAATTTTCTTCAGCCTTTGGACTTCTATCCAGTCGTTTCGATGTAGCTTATTTCCCTCGCTCCATTGAATCTTCCCTTTTATGGCGTTTCAAGAAACAAAGTATAGATCGCATCATCACACCACATCTCCTCGTATCACCTCCTATATGTTATCAGGTATATCGTGTCAGCAAAGGCGCAGAATTTCTTGAGACACAGTACAAGCCATGCATACAAAATCTAAATTTCCGTGCTGACCTGATGTCAGATTTCCTCGTCCCATTTATATCCCCAAAACTGGAAACTGTGGAGAAGTGGAAGAGTCGGTAAGATTCACGATGGAAAAGATCCTACTGGCTAGATTTGGTTTCATACTTTTGATTAAACAGGTGCTTTTTTGCTAAAGGAGGTACTACAGTGAGTGGTGTATGTCCTTGCTAGTTGTTGTTCTGTCAGCATTTACCCTACACCCCGAATCTCTCATAGCTTCATCTCCTTTTCTCGCCAACTTTGTAGATGACGGTTTGTCCAGGCTTCCTGTGATCAGGCGAGCGGTCCTACGTTGATATTCTTTTGAGGACTCTTTTGGGAGTTGAAATTTCGAGATATATATTATGGCCAAGTCTTGCAACCATTCAGTCGAGTTCTCTTTCGGGAATATCGTTGACTATTCTTTTGTCTGATGCTTTCTTTCCCCAACTTATCGGGCTTTGAGCCTATTAATTATTGATCTATGTTGTTTTCATATCTCCTCGCACGAGTCTTCAGCTTGAAGCTCTCTCAAGCAGCTGCATTCCCTCGAAGTTGTGTTGTCTGAACCCTCTGCAATCGATCAGTCGCTCTTCTATTTGGACAGACATTCTGTGTCCCTCTTATACACCCGTTCTCCAAAAACCAAGCCATTCATCCTTCGGCTCTGAAGTCTCCACACTCAAGCCCCGGCTCTTAAATCAACTCTTCCACAAAATCCAATCATCACACCTCACCGACATCAATATCTTCAACCTACCCAACCCACCCCACCCCAATGCGCCTCATCCTTCAGCCCTCTCCACGATTCAAGTCCAAAGGTCGAGGTCCAGACCCCCAAAGCCAGCAGGGGGGAGCTCATGCAGCTAAGACGTGGCTGCTGCAGCACTGCAGCTGCGCCGTTTGCAGGATTGCTGTAGATTTTGCCACCTACAGCTGCGATGTGCAACAAAAGAAGAGGGAATGAGGCGATAAGGCTGGAAGCTGTGGTGATTGAAGGCGTAGGGCTTTGGGAGACTGGTGAGAGGATTTGAAAGGGTGGGATTTGAGGGGTTGAGGGGCGTGGTTGTGGGGGAGATGAGGAGGTGGCGAATTCGTGGATCGAAGTGGCAAGCGAGGGGAGCTTTGGAGAGCTCTAGGAGAGCTCTAGGAGCTTGCGATGTCTAGTTATTTGAAGAGCAAAGGATGGTTCGATACATGGAGATATATAAAGAAGCTCGAATACGCGCAGAATGTGCCCGAATATACAAACAAAGCTGTCGAGTTTTGTGCTCTGCTTTGAGAAGTGACATGCGGCGTTGCAACCCGATTGACACCTGACCGAGGCGACGAGGCTACGCCGTGTCAGCCTTATGCAGAGAGCTTATGAATGTCAAGCCGGAGAAGTCTACAGGTTGTGCGGCTCTATAGTTGAGGTGATGGACTGCTTCAAATAGAGTTACTTTTGGATTACATGCTGAGGCATCAAGATTCAAGACTTGAGTCGATCCGCGTACACACTCGGACCTCGTATGGGTATGCGAAGGTAGTATCTATCCTGAGTATGACCACGGAGAGATTGGGAATAAGGAGAGCTGTTTCCTAGAAGCTTCAGACCCTTTGAGTTTGGCTATTGGTACGTCCCACGTTTGTGTTATTTGAACAAAGTAACTGCTATGATGGCATTAGATACGATTGACATACCTGCTGACTTCCTTCCATCCAACTCAAAAACCACAGCTAATAATATCCTCATCAAAGTTATTGTCCAGGTTCTAAATTCCTGTACTCGGCATAAACAACTAGTCCCCAAGCAAATGCGAAAGCGAGGTCTTAATTCTTGACGGACGAAAGCTTGACCGAGCTTCTCCTGCAGGTACTAGAATCTAGTGGCAAATTCCTCAGTGGGAAGGAAATTGATAAGATATGGTGTGTACCGCATGCCTTTGAATTGGTTTCGCCAGGTTTGGAAGAATAGGTATCGAAGTTGAAGTCTTTCTTACTGAAAACTTCCGGGCGCACTGGACACCAAGGCGAGATGGCCCCTGTTCGATGGATACTCCTGGGTGTCTTGAAAAATGCAATACACGACTCCTGAAATGTCGAGACCATAGTTCTCCCAGGCTTGAGAATCCAATCCTTGCTCATCAGACCTCTTAGATGGTTGATCTGAATATTTTTATGATGTCAAAGCACGATGAAAAAGCGCGGTGTAAATATTTCGCTTAAACACCAAGTCTTGACTGACAACCTGAATCGTAAGTCTCCAGAAATTCAACCAATAATAACCACGTGAAGGTAAGCGTCACAAGAATAGTGATTATATAATTATATCACTTATCAATAACATGTGCATATGGATGGACTGGTCGAATCAAAAGCTGCTGCAAGCGAGCCTGCACATAACAGCTGACAACTAGTCTATTTTGATTCCTTGACCAATACCGATAACCAAGAAAACAAGGGCTGTAGCACGATCTTATTTTCAGCAATCTCGAAACTGGGTCAAATAACCTCGGGAGAGGGAAAAGCCAGCAGTCTGGGGAAGTGGGTAGGGCCTGACGATCCCCCGCGAGGACGAATCCTTGGAAGGAGATCATGAGGACCCCTATCCACGGCAAAAGAAACTGCTTACGAATGATTGACTGTACACTTTTACTCAGGTTTGGAATTATGGGAGATACCTGCTATGTCTGACGGAAAAAGAGGTCAAGACCGAATCCGAACCCGAACCCGAATCCAACTCAGCTCGACCTGTGGTACGAGTAGTGGTGTAGAAGCATTTAAGATTTGACGGACATGGACTGAGAAATGGGCTGAGGAGAAGTAAATACGAAGACTCCGAAACGCCCACACTTAACCCTATGCAGTCATAAATCAACAGCGAAAGAAATATGTTCCTGGGTGGTATCGGAACTTCGGATGTTGATGAACTTACCAAGGCTGGCATGCTCTGGCTCATACCACTTTAGCCTTTCTATTCTGTCTTGATAGACTACAAGTATAGCTAGTATTTATCGGCTGCAAATTGGATATGTCAAAAGTAATTGCAATCCATCCCGGTTTCCTACTCTGACGAAGCGACATAGCCTAGCTTCATGCCTGGCGTTAAAATTCCAAGCCTCAGGACACCACGCAGGATGGGAATTCCTCTTTCGGCGCTTTTCTCCCTCACGAAACCAACAAAAATTTATCCATTTCACGCGGCCTGTAGCAGTTTGCTTACAATGTTCCGCCGGCGAAAAAGCATGCTCTCACGCCATAGCTATACGACGCCTTTGCTATCATTGACTAATCGATCCTGTTGCAGGCGACTAACCCTCTTTACACAGAATGCAACCTCTAGTACTGATAATACAAGACGCAGATCTCTCGACTTCCTTGCGTAAAGTGGAGAGAATGCAACGACTAGTCTAGCACGGCATTGAAAGCAAACGCAAACCTGCGCAAAGCGGCAAATCGAACTGATTCCCTTCTCAATTACGACACAACTCTTATATCCGAGACCTGCAAATCATACGCTCACGCGACTCGAGACAGATGAAGCTGCAGCCTTCAGCGCAATGAACCTGTCACGAACCGGGAGATCATATCGATGGCGAGGACAATGAAGGGCTTTATTCCTGCTCCGAAGGGGCGAGTACGTACAACAGTTGGACACAAGTATTTGGAGGCGTTGCAGTCGAAAGTTAATGCAGACTCCGATACGTCGAGCTCGCCGTCGCCATCTGGAGAGGAAGGCCCGGGACTGAGCTTACTGGTTCTTGGAGTAACGTCTGGAACGACGATGCATGACATTGACTTTGCTCTATGTCGATTTACACAAGATTCACCTGAGGCCCCGCTATGTCTGGATATCATTCAGGTAATCATGCCCACTTTATATTGCGGAACGCGAGTTGACATTCTCCCAGTATGATTCTGTTATTATGCCCTCAAAGATCCGAGCCGATATTCTGTCTATGCTTCGAGAAGATGCAGCTCCGCCGAGTATGCTCTCACAAATGGATGCCGAGATGGGCCATACTTTCGCAGATGCAATCCATATATTCGCACACAAGCACGGAATCTCAGTGGATGATATAGACTTGATTGGTTCTGGAGGACAGTTGATTACATTGACTGGATCCCCACCCCAAGGACAGCATCGGTCGAACATGTGCCTAGGAGAAGGGGCTGTGATATCGGCAAAGACGGGAGTTACAACAGTTTCGGATTATCGTACAGCAGAGCAAGCAGTCGGAAGACAAGGCGCTCCTCTATTTGCATATCTTGTTGGGTTACTCCTTCATCATCCTTTAAGGATGCAGATATGTATCACTATCGGTGGCATCACAACTGTTTGTTTCATTCCCGCCGACAACAAAGGCGGGATAGATGCGATGTACGATTGGGATACTGGGCCAGGAACTTCGATGATCGATGCTGCATTCCGACGATTTGGATTCGATCCAGCAGAAGACCATGGCTCTTATTTACTTCATGGGAATATCTGTCAGGAAGTAGTGGAAGAGCTGATCAACAACGATAAGTATCTGAGCACTCGCCCACCAAAAACAACAGCAAGGGAGATTTATGGCGATGCTATGGCCAACCAAATAGTTGACATGTGTGCCACACGTGGCTGTACACCAGCGGATACAATTGCAACCTTGACCCGCTTCACATCAGCAAGCATAGCTCATCAAATGCTAGAATATGGACCCGGACGAGATGCAATAAATAATGCCGATATCGTGGTTGATGGTCGCGGAATGTTCAACGTGCAGCTCATCCAAGATCTACAGACTGAATTCCCAGGTGCAAGATTTGGCTCTTTTGATAAAACGGGCGTACCTTGCAATGCGAAGAAAGCTGTTGGGTTTGCAATGCAGGCCATGGAGGCCCTACTCGGTAGAGCTCTCCCTGTGCCTACCAATGCGAATGTCAGGAGACCGAACACTATCACTGGCAAGCTTGCCCCAGGCTTGAGATGGAGGGAAGTCATTGAGAAAAGTGTGGTCTTTGGAGGAGCTGGGAGAGGATGGGAAGGCTTGCCTGAAGTACGGGAGTTGATTGTGAAGCAGAAGGATTAGGTGTATGCTCAGCCGGAAGTTATGTCAGGTTTCTGTCACGCAGAGCATTTGCGGCTTGAAACTACAGTCTAAAGGGTTCTTGTGCCGCTGCATTCTGCGTTTCTTCGGCTTATGGTTTGTTTCTTAGCACCAAAATAAGTCTCGGGTGGTACCAATCCTGTCAACACCGATTCATCTTTCTGAATCAATAACTTATTCTCACTCTAGAACATAGTGTATATGTTGAGCGGATTTGAAAGATTCTGGCCTGAAATCTTTCCCCCACCCATTGGGTGGACTGAGGATCAGGCACCATCCAGTCAACGTTCAACTGAGTCACCCGTTGGCTATTTTCGTGTTGTCTTTTAGAACTGTTTCGTATATTCCAGTCTTTCTTCGGCTTCAATTATCAAGCAAGCTGTGGTTTGACCAGGTATTCACATCAAATCGCTAGCCCTTGCCATCGGACTCCTCTCGTACCATTGAGATGGAATACACCTCCTCATCCAGTCAAAACAGAGCGGAACATGAGTACCTATGCACTGCCAGAAATCCCAAAACACCAGACGTCAAATCTCGGCATCTCCACCAGTCGGCAACGTTGACGCCACGAGTAGTGACTTTGCCGAGTTTGCTTCGTTACTGCAAGTAAGCGAGCAACGACGGGATGGAAACTTAAAGTCAAAGCTGGGAACCACTCACGCGGTAAAAATAAATTACTACCTAGGTAAATAAACTTTCTTCTCCCTGAGGATGAAAAGCGCCAATAAATATAGGGAATCATTTGAACATATCTCGCTCCTCTACCCAATCTCAAACCTCCTTCTGCTTCAAAATACACGGACTACATACATTCACCTACCTGCCGCAAAGGCATTGAGCCTAGACTCGAGATTCCAGCTTCCAGTCCCTAGAGTCCAGACCAGCTGCAGCAGCCTGAACCCACCCCACCCCACCCCACCAGCACGGGAATTCCCACCTCTCGCTCCTCCTTCCCCTCTTCCGCTAACCAGAACGGTCGCAAACCTGACCACGGGACTGGCACCAGAACAGTTACTAGTGGACCACCCATCTGGGCGGCACACACCTGGGCACCGCACCGCACCGCACCATCAGCCCTGCGACAAATGCAAACTCCCGTCTCCAGTAGTAGTGGCTGGGCTGGGCTGGGCTGGGCCATACAGGTACCTACTTCCGCACAGCTGGGAATAATAATGGACTGTGTATCCTTATTTACGTAGGTACCCGATCCGACATACCTCTAGGCGCGTTCCAAGTCAGCTCGGGTATTATTATTGAGTCTCATGTCATCTCACTACCTAGAGTTGGTACAGTAGTAGTAGTAAACCTACCTTGCTGTTTGTTGTCAGCCAGCCAGCCCAGCGTGCCGTCGCCGAAACGGAACCCACCCAATGCGGGAAGTGGGCCGGATTTGCAGTGCATGGAGAATCGCATGGCGCGGGATTTCAGGGTCCTAGGTCCTGGACTCCTGGGTAGGTACTGGCTAGATGGGTGGACGTCGAGAAGTTTGAGTTTGATAGGTAGGGAGAGGTGGACGAGGTGGTGCACAACCTTACATATTTTGCGCATGCCCTCCCTACTTTCTGGCTATTTTCTTTTACTCTTCTTGATTTTTCACTTATAGAAGATTGACACGATATTTACTTTCATACAAGGCATTCATCTCGTCAATCTGTTCGCAGGAGACCGAGTATCAGTCGAAGCGCCTTGACGATTCACGGCACTAGTCAACCCCAAAACCACCAAAATGGTCATCTACGCAACAGACATGTCTCCCACTCCCTCACCCTCACCCTCACCCTCACCCCCCTCCTTCTTCTCCTCAAAATCACAATCCAAACAACCACACCACCACCCCACACCATTCCCCTTCTTCCCCCTCCTCCCCCTCGAACTCCGCCTCCAAATCTACAGCGAATCCCTCCTCCAACACCCCCGCGTCCTCTCCATAACCAGCACACCCACCTCCTCCCTCCACTGCCCCTCACCACACTCCGCTCTGCTGTCTTTAAACCGCGAAGCCCGCCGCGAAGCTCTACAGTCCTACCATTTAATCCGGGATCTGGAGGGCGAAAGTGGGTTTTATTATAATCCCCACCTGGACACCATCCATCTTACGTCCTCGACGAAATACTCTTCTTCCTCTTCTGCAGATATTGCGGACGGTGCAGAAGAGGGAGGGGAAGGGTGGAGAGAGGAAGGAGAGGAAAGGGATGGAGAGGAAGTAGCAGCATCCAGCACATCCACCCCCCAAACCAACTGGCTCCTCCACCTCTCGCAAATAACCTCCTCCCTCCCCTCCCCGCTGGGAGTCTACTCCCTCGCCCTCCGCGGGGTATCCACTCTCCCGCCCTCCTCGGCATTCCTCTTCTCGGGCGGCAGCAAAGTCCGCGAGATGTTGATGCTGGTTGGACCGGGTGCGCATAGGAGCGGGGCGAGCACGTATTGTGGGGTGAGTGTGGGCTTTATGCGTAGGATGATGTGTAGGGAGATGGAGAGGGCGTTGGAGCTTATGGATCAGGCGGGTGGGTTTGAGAGTGGGAGGTGTCCGGGTTTGGTCCCGCTGGTGGGGGGTGGTGAGGGGGATGTGGAGGGGAGGGTGTTGGAGGTTTGGGGTGGGGGGGTTTTGGTCGTTAGGTGAGGGGGGATGGGTCGGTTTGAGTTCTAGAGAGGGGGAGGGAGGGAGGGGGGCTGTTGATAAACCATTTCTCTCTGGGAATGATATATTTTGCCACAGTGAAGGCATCATTCAAACAGGGTGGCTAAAAAGTGAAAAGGACGGAGAGGAACGAAATCTCCCAAACCCTGGACGAGCAAAGGAGTCAAGATCCAGGCAAAGCCAATGGTGTGAACTCTTCGGCATTTTCGTACTTTACACTATCTCCATGACTATTGAGGCATATCTGCATTTAGCCCGGTGTTCGATGTCAAGCGCAATCCAAGTTTCGCAGAGAAACACTCGCTACGAAGTAGAGTCCTAGCATTGTTTACTTATTTCCCGAAAAGACAAACAAAAAGTCAATCATTCTCAAGTCCGTTTGCCTCATCTCAAATCATACTCCAATACCGCCCAAGCAAGGCCCAACGATCCCAACTCGGCGACGAAGAAACATCGATTGTTTTAAGCAGCTTGTAATTAGCCCTCCCTCTGATATAGAAATGCCGCAGAGACCAACCACGGTGCGTGAAATCTTGTTGGTGGAAGTCTGAGGTCAGGGAGGCGAATGTAGCGAATAGGAGAGAAATGGATGTATGTGAGATCATCATCCGGAATTCCTCCACAGACAGCAATATTAAACTTAATGGTATGGCTCGCACGTTCTTGAGGCATACACGTCGGACAGAAGTATGGGGGTGACAAGAGTGCCACTCGCAGTCGTCCCAGCCAAGAAAATGGAACAGAGCTTGTGCAAGCTCTCGAAACTTTATGTGGTGCACGAGATCTTGAGGCTCGGTATATCCCTCATGTTGCAAATAGATCCGAGCTGCTTGGAGAGTTCCATGGCTTCGTTTTCCTGCTAGCTTTTGGGACCAAGATGGCGGAGGACAAGAGTTGCCCATTTGAAGATCTCGCTCGAGATTGAGCTTTGCTATACTCTGCTGATCCTGATCGATACTGAGGGCTTCAGCCCAAGCTTTCTTCTTTGTTCCTTGGAGAAAGGTCTGAAGCGTTACGGATAAATGAAGGTGATGCTGAGCTGCTTGCCGTTGCGTCATATAATACAGTGCTACACAGCAAATACCCAGAAAATACCAAGCCGCTCCACACTGGAGAGCTCCTCCTGCCCTGCACGCTATACACTCACCAACCCAGCCAGCCCACCTACCTCCTCAAACTCAGCGGCGTAACCCTCACACAAAACGGATCCTCCCTCTCATCCACAACCCTAGGCTGCACAACCCTTACCACCGGCATCCTCCCCTTCCCCTTCCCCTTCCCTTTCCCCTTCCCTTTTCCCTTCCGCCTCCCATCCTCATCCTCATCCTCATCCTCATCATTCCCATCCTCCTCACTCCCCCCCTCCAAACCCCTCATAAGCCCACCCAAGACCCCCACATCTCCCCACCCCTCCTCCCCTCCCTCCTCCCATCCCACCTCCTCTCCCAGAATCAAAACCCTCTCCCGCTCCCTATAAATCGAATGCGGCCACACCAGCCTCCTATTCAGCATAACAACAATAAGCAATTCATCTAGATCACTCCAGCTTCTCGCCATACTAGTCAGGCTTGTTGGGTCGGACAGCTTGCTTTTTAGTAAGAAAGATTCATGGATGGCTATTCGGCGGATTTGGGTGTCTTTTTTGATGGAATAAGAGGGGATGGTGAATTCCTGACGCGGGGAGGGAGGACTGGAGGTTGGGAATGGTGAGGGTGAGAGCGAGGAGCATGAGTGTGTGTGTGAGTGGGAGGAGGGGAAGTATATGTCTCTCTCGGGATTGAAAGATAGGCTTGAGGCGTCTTCGAGGCTGTAAATTATTGTGTAATGTCTCAGGGTTTCGGTCCGTGATTCTCGATTTACGGATAAGAGTGTTGGGTGAGTGGTGGTGAATGTTGGTAGAGGAGGGCTGGAGTGTGAGTCCATTGCATTTGAGCAGGTGCATTTGCTGTTTGGACGGATGAGGCGTGCGCTGGGGAGGCAGAAACGCCAGATTCGAAGGCGGAGTTCTGGTGGGAGGGTGGGGAAGAGGACGAATGTTATTGTTGCTGGAGAGTGTGTGGTGAGGAGGGAGACTGTTAGTTTTGGGGGTGTAGATTTCTTGGGTAGGTGGGATATTGGGAAGATTGGCTTGGTAAGTGCCATGCTGAGGGATAAATACTGGTTAATGATCGAGATGAGACCAGGAAAACTGGTTGTGAGGAGCGAGTAGCTGTGGTGGGGAGAAACAGCTTTATATTTTTGGCAGGGCAGTGGTGCCTGAAGTTGAGTCAGGTCCGTGATGACGATCACTGAAAGGATGTCTGGGCAGATATACCTTAAGTAGAGAGCCTTCAACGGAACTAGACTTGTTAATATAGACGGAACAAATGAATTTTGGATATAAAGTTGTTGAGCAAAGTTTTGCGAAAAAATATGGATATTGGCATGTCCATGCCGTCACATGACATGTGATCATGTGACTGAATAGTAAACAGCTGCTTCAGCTTCTGCATTTTGTCCAGCGAGCTTTTTAAGCCAAAAGGAAAGCAGTTGGAACAATCTGCGATAGATGAACCTCGCAGAGGTGTGGAAAGCACCTTAGCACTATCATGCCGTGACAGTTGACTTCAGTCGATCTCCACAACCCTGAAGTAAGCCCTTCATAGAGCATAGTAAAGAAAGGAGGAATGACAGGAACCAATAATTTAAGCGGAGTAAAAGATACAGTCAGCTTAGAATGCAATAGACAGTATGCAACGAGAGACTGAAGTTAAAAAAAAAGGCCGAATTTTGTGAGGAAAAGCGAAATCTGTTTAGCGGTCCCACAGCGACGAGGTAAACAATTGCGGCCCGGACCGATACCTGGTTGAGTCCTCTCTGGCCTGATAAGGAATAAAGTAAACAGCTTTATGTATTTTTCCTTTTTGACCAGATCTCGGATGTGACACGAAACAAACACAGCACCAAGGAAATCGCACAATAATAATGCCGAGTCCCAAGTCCCCAGTCCCAGATCTCGAGTCCAAATTGTGGAGGCTGAGGAAACAAACCGGGTTCCCGCATCGTATCTCGTACTTGCATCGAAATCTTACGAGAACCCCTTGATATTAAACCTCCTTCTCACACAAAACACCAGCTTCCTTTTCCCAGCTTCCAGATCACACGAAGAACAGATCCAAAGATGGATGAGGTTCCTGTTCGTTAATCCAATCCCCATGTCTCGGTTGAATTGTGAACGATGTCACCCTGCAGGACACCACACCACACGCTGTCGCACCAAGGATGCGGGTTGCACGGCCCAGCTCGGTTGGCAGGAAAACACGACGCACCAACCACCGTCTTTTCTTCCCCACGGCTCCAACCCCTCCATTTTCCCACTGCAACTCGCATTGGCCAACAAAAATAAAAGCATCATAAGCTGCAGCTCAGGTGAGTGGAAAACGTAGGCATCTTATGACTTCAGGAGAAACGAGTAAGTCGTCGAAGCAGCCACACGGATTGCATCGCAGCCACGTTCCTCTCGTCGATCATTCCCTCCTTCATCCATCTCGTCGTCTCTTCCCCTCGAGTCTCGGCAGGTATCTTGGTATTTTACCTTGAAGCCTTCATCGACGTCATCGGCAGTCGGCAAGCATCCCTTCCCTCCAACACCCTTGAGCTCGCAGACTTCTGTCACAAAGACAAGAGCCTCGTCCTCGTCACCCAATCTTCACTCTCGCCAGGATCTTGCCCACGCCCAAGCTCCTTGCGAAAACAAGAATCATCCCTGTCAATAAGCCATCATCACCACCAAGGCAGGGCACGTCCTCCGTCAGCTCCCAGCCTTCATATATTTCCATAACTGCCTCACTTCTTCTCGCTCTCTATTTCGTTCTCCTCCATCGACAGACTTTCACCTCGGACCAGTGCTATCTGCCATTTCGTCTTATCTCTTGCAGAGAAAGATAGAATCCTCTCCCAGCCTCGCTTCTTCGCGACAGCGAAAACAGAGTCGACAACAATAATCGCAACAGCAACAACAATTTTCATCGCGCAAAGCTAGAATTTAGTCAAGATGTTGTTCGGTGTCTTCTTCGCCTTTTGGCGCTTCATGGAGATCATCACACTGGTATGTTCTACTCCATCTTCTATCCTTTCAGTCGCAAATTTTTCCTTCCCAGCCTCCCCAAAACCCAAAAACAAATCATGCTAACACCACTGCCCACCAGATCCCAACAATGGGCATGCTCGCCTACTTCGTCCACATCTACGACCGCGCCAACGCCCTCACCCCCGACGACATCCTCGTCCTCTTCATCGTCTCGGTCCTCGCCCTCGCCTGGGCCATCGCCACGCTCTTCACCTACCACCGCTCCGCCAACAACTCCCGCTTCGTCGCCTTCATCGACCTCCTCTTCGTCGGCGCCTTCATCGGCGGCGTCTACACCCTGCGCTACATCACCGACCAGAACTGCTCGAACGTGTCCGCGGGTTCGCCACACACCATCTCGTTTGGCGATTTTGGCTCCGCGACTGTGCGGGGTCTCAATTTCAGCGCCGATAAGCAGTGCGCGATGAAGAAGGCGTGCTTTGCCTTTGGGATTATGAATACCATTTTCTTTTTTATTACGAGTATTTTGGCCTTCTTCCATGGTACGAATGGAGATACGAGGAGGAGGGAGAAGACGTATGTCCGCGAGACGCATGTGAGGCATAGACGTAGTGGGAGCCATCGCAGCCATCGCAGCTCGCACTCCGGGCGGAGACATGCGTACGTTTGAGGGAGGAGAGAGGATGGGTGGGTGGCTGGGATGAAGAGGGAGTTTAACGGCCGGATTATTTGTATTGATTTCATGATTCTTGATACCTGGAGGAAAATATGGGTAGGGAGGACAGGAAGGATTTTCTTGTTTATGATATGATGCTGCTTGTGTTGGTTGCATTGCTTGCGCTACCCTGCTAGGTCTTCTTATATATTAAATTCCCTATTGTATATGTAATAAAACTGGAACGAATGAAAAGTATCAAAGTCACGATCTCAATGTTCGATCATCGGAGCTTTTTGCACGCTTGAACTTACAAAGCTTCCTTCTCAATTTTATATGGGTACATTCAATGCGCGTTTACATTTCTCATCGATTGACCCCTCCATATCGATCCTATACCGCCTGCCCTCCGGTAATAAACCCTCCGGAAGCAAGCCCTCCGACAAGTCTAACTACTTTCTTGCTCCAGTCCAGCTATACAAATGTTAAAGGGAGGCGTCTCTATGCCCATATCGGAAAATCCCATATCTAACGAAACGTGCGCGAACTAGCAATCTGCTGAAAAACCAGTCAAGCCTCTCCAATGGTTTCCTTGCCGTACCCAAATAGTTTTTCTTTCCGTTCCCCTGTCTCTTCCCCACTCGAACCTCGATCCACTATTCTCCTGATGCATCAAGATTGAAAATAGGCCATAAGGACCAATCGAACAAGTACTTCTCTCATGGCAAGTGCTCATCTCGACAAAATCTCACGGTGATGATTTCCCCGAGATAGCTACCTACCTAGCGTGCTTTAACAAACTAGGCGTTCGCTTAGATAGCATAGCTCCCGTGGTTTGTTTACTTTTCGTTATTTCGATCTCGAATTCATCCAAAAGTGGTATAGCCAAGGACTTAGCAAGCGGATTTTGTGAAACAAAATGAACAAAGGAGCAGCTGTGTTAAGAACAAAGAAAGAGGGGAATTTATCGCTCCGTCTTGCCTTTCACGTCCCAAAACAAATCAATCTCAGAGTCCAGCTCTCCCACATTACCTAGGCGCTTTCTCATCAGGAGAAGCGAAAGCAGATCAAATCTATGGCGTCCACTTCCCGCCTTCGAGTCCCAATCCCTCAGCCACCATCGACTCCTAAAGGACGCACACCGATGACCGCCAGCAAAACGGAAACCGCATCCAAAGCCACCATGGCACGTCGTCCACTACTTCTTTTGTTCGCTGAGATGCCGGAATGGTTCCGACGTGAATCCAACAATTGGATTCTTCAAGGCTATCGACCTATCTCAGGATCAATTCGTGCTTCGTTCCATAGCAGGTCATATATCCACAATGAGTCGGTCAACATCTATTCGCACCTCATCCCCGGCATGCTCTTCCTCCTCGGCGAGGTTTATATCATGCACTACCTCGCTGTCAAATATGATGGAGTCAATGCCGCTGATTTCATCGCCTTTTCGATCTTCATGCTAGCTGCTACGATTTGTTTGTTGATGTCGGCGGTGTATCATACGCTGATGAATCACTCTCAGCATGTGGAACGTGTATGCCTACGACTGGATATGTTGGGCGTAGTGGTTTTCATAATGGGTGACCTTGTCCTGGGAATTCACGTGGTGTTTTGGTGTGAACCTGTTGCACGCCGTGTTTGGTCTATGGTTAGTTACTCTAAATTATTTCCCCTCATCTCAGATGATCTACTTGAATCTAATAATCAAATCTAACACCTTCCTTCCTTGTCGATTAGATCGCACTCTTCGGAGGACTAACCATCTTCATGACAACTCATCCCAAGTTCCAGGGCTTAAAATATCGTCTCGCCCGAGCACTGATGTTTGTGGCGACCGGCTTGTGCGGTGTTGCGCCAGTGATACATGGACTCAAGATATTTGGCATATCACAGATGATGAAGAAGGCTTTTCCGTATACTATGGCAAAAGCAGGCTGCTTGTTATCTGGGACTGCGTTTTATGCAGTAAGTTCTCCCAAGGTGGCACGAAAGGAAGATATGGACTTAATATGAAGGGAATCTAGACTAGGTTTCCGGAATGCCGATATGGGGGCAGATTCGATCTTTGCGGCTCTCATGCGGTTTTTCATGTCTTGGGGTATGTGCTGCTGTGGTTCAGTTGGTGGGGTTTTTGGATGCCTTTCGCTATGCACAGGCAAATGTTACTTGCTCGTCTCTGTGAAGAAGACATATATGCCGTGCATAGGAATTTCCGGCTGTTAAGACGAGCTTCAAGACGCAATCAGTGTAATAATACAGGGAGCACATACCATGACTGCCACGTATTCGTATAGAAATGCAGAGATTCAAAAACAACTTTGCACAAGTGTAGATGAGGGCGTTTCTATTCTGGCGCCTTGATGGCGTCTTGCAAGTATTGTTCGGTTGGCTCGAACGCCAGCATCGTTACCGCGTCAAATGCAAACGTGTTTGTTGTATTACTCGAATGCTCAAGGTTGACTTCGGGGCCAAGCGGCAATCCACCAGTGGCCAGCTGTAGGAACTGTGCGTAGACACCGACACCAACTCCTTTCTCGGCTGAGAAAGTCTTCTCCCAGTTCGGTCTCTATGACAGCTGGGAATGTATCAGCCACGGTAACAACGCTCGCTTTGTTCAGAGGGTACTGCGATGTTGATGTGGAGCGGATTATCGACCAAAGACACAGCGGGCCTGTTGGGGGTGGATGTATGAAGTCCGAAGTGGGACACAGAAAATACATCTTGGTAAATGACATGGCTTCAATATCCAGCTTCACCTACGTGTTCGCCCCAATATAGCGTTAGGGCGATGTTAAAGCAATCGAGATAGTAGAACAAGAGTGTGTTGAGAGAGTCTGGGTGTGGAAAGCTGATGAATGGGACCGGGGGAGGGGGGTTATAATTAGTCCCCTCACGACCCCCCATCTTTGTTCCATCACACACATCCCAGAGGGATATTCTCGTACACCAATCACCCCAAGGTCGTATCCGGATGCAGCAGCCAAACATTTGTGACAAAGCTGAGGAGGCGCGCACGAAAATGTCCGGAGTTAACATGACAGCATGCAAAACATATGCTCTTGTCTCACTACCTGCCACTCTGAGTTCATGCGACACTGTATTACTGGCCAACGACCTTTAGAAATTCCTTCACTCCTGGGACTTTGTAGACTCGCGAACGCCATTCGCCCTCCAACCATGGAAAGTCTCGATCGCGTTGGAGATGAGTCTGTGGAAGATGTCTTCCTCCAAGATGATCAGCTGAGCTCAACCATCGCAGAACATGCGAGGCAATGCCAGTCTCTTTTCCACAAGTACATGGACATGCCAGATATCGTGCCAGACCCTAGTATCATAGACGACCAACTTGCACGCTTTTCTCTGTGGGCAGCAAATATGGACGTGTTCGGGCCGCTCAATGTCTCGCTTGACTACAGACTCCGGTACAGTCCTATATCCGCCGATATTATACATCAGCTCCTGAGCATCATATGCGACGGCTTGCTGTCTCATCAGTGTTTACTCCTACCCCCTTGGGTTGGAATGAAGATCAAAGTTAATGGAACTCTGGAAACAGTGAAGCCAATTGACAATCGACCACAATGTTCGAGCAGAAAGAAACAACGCATATCAGTGCATGTCGATGCCGGAGCCATGAGGAAAGCCGACAGCGACACTGACGATTCAAAGAGCGATGTCGATCCAGTAGAAAGGAACGTATTGAACATTACCGAGACAATCGATGGAACATTGACGCGGCTTTTCCGTCTCCACAATGCTGTTCGAAAATCCGCTTAACCCAACCGGGCTCGTAAGATTGAAAGGTACAGAGACGACGAAGAGGTAAACAAGGCCGTGGAAGAGTTACGTCTCTACACCAAGTGCTATATTGAGTTCCTATTCCCAAAGGCGCCGGAAACCCTCTGCTCGACATTGGTCGAAGCCAACGCATTGCGACTTCGGCGACTGTGTTATCAGCGCTCTCATCGAAGGCGGATTGATCTGACCATCCAGAGCCCCGAGACGACATCAGCCGTTGTTAAACTCCCGAAAGTGACCGGGACTGCACCAGCTGTACGCTTTGCACCCAGTGCATTACCAAAGGCTGGAGTGACCGACGAAATGCGAGGCCCTTCGCCAGTGCCAGCAACGAACGCAACTACTGCTCGAGAAAGTGCCGTTGCTGCCTTCTATGCCAAATCAACAACTGAGATTCCCCGAGCTAAATCTGCTGTTGTGAACAACAAGCTGTCATTTCCCCCCATACCGCAGACGCAGCAGTGTCCATACTGCGGCGTCATTATTGAATTCAAGAACAATACGAGACCATTGCTATGGCAGTAAGTGAATCAGTCCGGCTACCCAGGGTTATAGCTGATATACATCAGAAATCACGTTATTGGGGACCTGGAGCCTTTCATTTGTGTTTTTCCACATTGCCTTGAGACAGATCATGAAGGGCACGAGACAAATCCGCTCACATTCGAAACGTCGAAAGCCTGGTCCAGCCACCTTCAGACAGCTCACGGGCACATGTGGGAGTGCAGGTCTCCTTCTCACGAACCAATCGTCTTTGATCAAGAGGCTCGGTACCAGGAGCATTCAATCAAAGAGCACGGCGTGCCTGAAAACCGCGTCGCGATCCTTAGCAAAGTGGCACGGAGGCTAGCTGTTGACAAAGTGTCAGAGTGTCCATTTGGCGACGATTTTCAAGCAACGGGACAAGTCGATTTTAGCGCCGTTTTCTCGAGCGACGCTCTCCAGTCTCACGTTGCTGGTCATATGAAGGAAATCGCTCTACTCGCACTTCAAAAACTTCCAATTGAGGAGGACGAGGACGTGGAGAGCGTGGCCAGCGACCAACCTTTGGAGGATGGTGGACAGAATGAGGCTTCTGGAATCACACGTGCATCCATGTACAGCATTCTGGTCGATGAGGACCTGGATCCTGAAGAATATGATGCTGAAGCCGCAGATCTGAGACAAGAACACAGCGGAGAGACTATCAGTGAACATGTGGTAGCACTGAACCTGGAGGACAAAGACAACTTGGGAATGACGAAGCTCCACCACGCGGTACAGAATAACAATTGTGACTTGGTCAGAACCCTGATCCAGAGTGGCATCAGCGTAAATGCTAGAGACATAAACGGCTAAACAACTTTACATTTTGCAGCGGGAGGGGGCTGCATCAGGTCAATTGGTCAAGATTTGTGATTGGAAAGAGTAGTAGGGAGCAATTTGCGGGGATCCCAAACTCTGACTTCAAAGAGAGCTGACCATCTCGCTAGGTTTATAACTGTATCGCTTTTAGATGGACTAGAGATTAGGCGATTATAAGTTGGAAAACAGGGAAGCTGCATCGACGTTATACGACGGCATTCCAGGGACTTTGCAAGATTAACCCTACTCGGTTCTTTCGAATTGTATTCAGATTCGTCTCGTGGCTGAGATATTCCCACTTATCAAGTCCTCGAACAAAACTTCGAACAAAACTTCGAATAAAACTTCGAACAATGCCTCGGTCGTTTACTTTCAACACATCCGTTAAACAAGCACATACCATTATGACCTTAACACCTACGAATGTAAGTGGTATTTTGTCATTGTTGGTGACCTATCATTACTAAATGAAAGTTTTTGTGACTGTTTCAACCACCAGATATTCTACAACGGAACTCGAAGTCCGTTCTCCGTTTGGAGGGTTTCATGTAGGAGGGGAAACACGAGATTGATGGAAGAAATCTGCTTCTTGGACGTTATCCTCTTACATTCTCGTGCGCCACGTAAGTGAAAGTGCAAACTACTCCTCCACTGAAGAACTCCCATAAACGCCTTCCATGCAAAACCCAACTGTGATGGATGACTGGATGGCAGGGAGGAGAGAGGGTTGTGAATTAGGGAACGAAGAAGAGGAAGAAGGGAAGGGAAGTGGAAGGGGAAATGGTGGTTGTTGTGTACTGTTTGAGAGATTTCAATGATTTGACGATGTGAAAAATTTGGACAATGGAGCTGAAGTGTACATGCGCGCAGTAATGAAACTAAATGATCTGGTATCTTGTATCGAAGTAATTTTCGCTCCCCCTTCGCCCACCCACAAGTCCAGAAACTAGATGGTCCCTAAAAGAGACCGACAAGACGATTCATTGAAAAAAGAAAGCTCCGTTGGGCCTGTAACTGTTCAATTTTTCCTTCCCTTCCCCCGTGAGATCTTCGCATCTCGTTTTTTCACTACGCCCTGAGGTTTTGCAGACGCTTTTGTGACTTTTGATGGATGGAATGGGCCAAGAGATGCGTTTGCCGGTTGCCCATCTTTTTGAGAGCCTTTTCTCTTCTCTGACAGCTGTGCCTGCCCCGTACTAGTACGAAAACCCCGTTTACCTAGACTGGGTGGATATGAATCCGGCGATGAGGGAGAACATTCGACGTCGGCATTCTCTGATTCGTCTGAAGCAACGTCTGTTGGTGGTCCTTGTTGAGAAGAATTCAAGGCAACAGGCACTTGAACGGGAGAAGAACGCCCAAAGAGTTGGATAGGAGAAGACCCAAAGAGTCGGATAGGAGGTGCATCATGGCTGGCGTTCACAACTGGGTTCGCTGGAACAGGATCATCGACCATCTCTTCCCGAACCATCTCCTCCAAAGGTTGTTCATGCTTCCACGACATTCCAGGTAGCATACCCCAACTTGTTTTCCACATCCCTTGGTTGTTCCAGATATTCTTGACAATCTTGTAGGCCTTTGTGTTAATGTCGTCAGCATTAACACTTTCCCCATCAGCGGATTTCTCCTTGATACGTTCCCGCTCTTTCGACACTTGGTAGACAAACTGATGATATGGACGAGAAGCCTCGCGTTCACGCTCCCGTACAACTAATCGCTCTGCAATCCGTCTCTTCTCTTCGTCGCTCTTTGGGCGTCTGGGCGAGAAGATATAGAAACGTGGAAGTGAGCATTCTACTTCTGTGTCCGTCTCTGATTCCGATTCAAGCTCAAGTGGTTCTTCGTGC
This sequence comes from Cadophora gregata, assembly GCF_030347475.1. NCBI lineage: Eukaryota > Fungi > Ascomycota > Leotiomycetes > Helotiales > Ploettnerulaceae > Cadophora > Cadophora gregata. The sequence goes on along the minus strand of NW_026695940.1, from coordinate 1,311,700 downwards.
TTCCACCGGCCTATATCCTCGTAGGTCCACTTCTTATTCCAGATTCCTTGCTCGACCCAGCGCTTCCTAACCGTTCTTCGAGCCTCGTCCAGGAAGTCGAGTGGGGTTATCCTCACCCAACCGAAAGGTTCTGAAAGCAAAATCCGCCTCCTCTCTTCCTCTACCTGTGCTTTGAATTGTCTCGCGGGTGTGGAGGCCTCGCGCTGGCGGAGTCGCTGCTCCTCGTTGAGAGGATTGGGATTTTGAGATTGTGTTGTAGTATCTGACATATCCGACTTAGATGCTGGGGGAGATTTGCCAAATTGCCGTCGTTCACGATCAAGATGCTCGGGTGCTCCTCTGATCCTGTGAGAGCTTTATGCGTCCTGGCCAAACCACTGCCTCGAATACCAAAAATGCCAGTCATGTGTGTTTGTCGTACATGGAAGATTATGATCCGGAGGGAACTGATCGAGATATATATTTGGCTGTCGTGATCGTCTAATAATAGTACGGTTGAGTTGAAAGAAAAATGGGAAAGGCTGATTGAAAGGTGGTGAAAGGAACCATGACGCACTCTTCCCACAACTATTAAAAGAACTTTCCCACACTGCATTGGCTGTCATCATCCGTCTTGAAGTGAAGCCAAAGAATATATTTTAAGAATCGTATCCCATCGTCGCATATCAATTCCAACTTATCTATTTTTGGCTCAGCAGCCGTTCTATTGACGCAACAACATCTATCAGCAGCAGACCATTCACGGTACCTGATGTATTTCGGGAAACTGATCAACATCTATATTCCATATCTGGTCACTCTTTGTCCCGATATTGTGGATACCGGATATATATAGAATTCTGTGAGAGTGATTTCTCGCTCTGGAAAGGAGGTCTGGCGAGGAATTTGGCAGGTTGAGAGGGGCTATTGCGAAGGAACACAGGAGTTACATTACCGAGGGAAATGTCAAAGGTCAATTATTGGCTGATGTTCTCTGGGACATCAAAGAAAGTCGAGCCTTGCCCAATCGCGTGACCTAGACCCACGAGACTGCAACCAACAGCCAGATTGCATGTACCAGCTCAAGTTCATCAAAATTTCATAAGTCAGAAGATAAAAACTCAAAGAAGATTGATCATCATATGTCGTTGACTGAGAGGATTCGCGGGCAGCGACCAAGATAGCAAAATAGTTGTAAAATTGCTGTCTAACTCTTCGGACCCAGAGCCAACACAGGCCACTCGTAGCCCCTCTTGAATATAGTCTTAAACGACCAATCTCCAGGACCAACATTCTCTACCTTCTCCCCCTCACCATCGGGCATAACTACCTCGCAACTCGTACCATGAGGCACAGAAACCTGAAGCTTCATCGTACTACCCTGCCCAGTTCCCACCTCAACCGTTGTCCATGAACAGGAAATGTTCCCATACGGTGTCACATGAGAAGCGGAAGCATTTGTGAACTCTGCTCCCACAGCAGGTGCAACGCGGAAGCATTTCCATCCTGGCTCGAGTCTCTGTAGACCCGCAATCCGCTCATACATGAACTTGGCGATTGCACCGAACGCGTAGTGATTGAACGAGGTCATTTCTCCGGGATTGATGGAGCCGTCTGGTAACATGCTATTCCATCTTTCCCATACGGTGGTCGCTCCCATGGTGACGGGGTATAGCCAGGAAGGGCATTGTTTCTCAAGTAGCATTGAGTATGCTACTTGGATGTTGCCGGTGAGGGCTAGTGCTTCGGTAACATATGGTGTGCCTGCGAAGCCTGTCCCGATTTTGAATTCGTTCTTTCGGACGAGCTCGACTAAACGTGTGCTGGCTCGAGATCTTTGGGTGGGGGTGAGGAGATCGAAGCAGATCGCTAGCGCGTACGCTGTTTGGGAGTCGGAGACTAGACGGCCGTTACGAGTAACGTATTCGTCCTGGAATTCTTTTCTGGCAGCTTGAGACTCGGCTGCGAAATTGGAATGATCGCTGGTTTTGCCCAGGATAGCGGATATTTTGATCATGAGGTCGAGACTGTGGATGAGAAAAGCGTTTGCAACCATCTTGGCGTCCGTGACTCCTTTTTGAGGTGCATCTGAAGGAGCTGCGGGATCGAGCCAGTCCTAGAAAAACGTTTAGCTGAGATTATGAGTAATGAAACACAGAAGAACTTACGCCTAGCTGGTATATTGAATTGTCCCACAAGTGTCCTTTACCAGAGTTATTTTTCGGTATCACATTCATCCAGGTCATCATGCTATTGTACTGTTGAGCAAGAATACTCGTATCTCCTGTCTCCTCGTAAAGTGTCCACGGTAACAGTACCGTAACATCGTGCCAGATCGCACAAGGTTTCCTCCTACACCAAACAGGATCTGGAAGCATCGCATTAGGAGTGACCATTGCAGGAACACCTCCCAAGACAGTCTGATCCCATTCTACGTCAATGAGCCAGTTCTTCAGCATACTGAAGCAGTCGAAGATGAGAGTCGCCGTTGGAGCGAAGACTGCTATGTCACCGGAATATCCAAGTCGTTCGTCTCGCTGAGGGCAATCTGTGGGCACTGATAGGAAGTTGCCCCTCATTCCCCAGACGATGTTCGAATAGAGCTTGTTCAAGAGAGGATCGGAGCATGAGAAAGAACCAGCGCTCTTCATGTCAGTATTACAGACTACAGCTTCTATCGAGGCCAACAAGTCGTTGTCACTAACCCAACCATCGATTTGGACGTAGCGGAATCCGTGGAAAGTGAACCTTGGTTCGTAAGTCTCTGTTTGACCACTTCCTCTTAGCTTGTACTTGTCCATCGCGTCGCAGATACGTAATGGTCTGATTCCAAGCTCCCCATTCTCAAGGACTTCAGCGTGTTGAAGAGTGATTTCGTGGCCTCGTGGGCCCTTGATATTGCTCAGCCTGACATAACCAACCAGATTTTGGCCAAAGTCAATAATGGTTTTCCCGGAAGGGCTGGTGGTTTTCTCGATTGGCTTGACGACTTCTATCCGCCTGACAGGCTCGCTGAAGCCAGCAGTGAGCTCAGTGGTATCGGGTAGAGGAGAGAGTGATAAGACCGGCTGCCACTCTGGACCAAGATTATCCTCTTGCCCTGGTTTGGACCAGTCTGGGACTTCATCGGTAGCATCGTATTTCTCGCCGTCGTAAATCTCAGCCATGACGATCGGACCTTTCTTGACTGTCCATGATCCATCTGAGAGAATCTTTTTGATGTCGCCGTTCGGGTAGGTGACTTCTAATTGGGCCATCAAGGCGGTATAAGGACCCCAAATATTGCGATTGCCACCAGCAAACCCTATGCGTCCCGAGAACCATCCTTCAGCAACACGGACTCCAATGCAATTCGTACCCTTAGATAGCAGATCAGTCACATCGTATGTCTGGTACTGAAGTCTACCATCATAAGCAGTCCACCCGGGAGATAGGAAGTGATTGCCAATCTTTTGGCCATTGAGTTCTGCTTCGTATATGCCTTGAGCAGTGATGTAGAGCCGAGCCTGAACAGCACCTTCATCAAGTACAAACTCTTTCCTGTACAATTGCTCGGGGTCCGGTTCCGAGGTACCAGGTCCCCATGGGGCCGCAATTCGAGAACACTGCCAGTCCCCGCGACTCAATAAGCCTGTTTCGAGATGAGAATAATCACTCCAAGGGGTGGTGTTGTCATCGCTTCCCCAGGCCCTTACCCGTACAGATATTTTCTGACGAGATGTGAGGGGTTCATCGTGAGGCCATGGAACCAGCGTGGAGTTGTTTGAATTGCATTTGATGGATGAGACTTTGACATCATGTGATGAGATTACCTCCTGGGAAAATTCTATCTCGTATCCTTCCTGTTGGAAACCATCAGGTGCATTCGAGAACTTCCAAGATAGACGAGGGTGGGTTTCATGAATCCCAAGTGTGTTGCGTTGTTGGTAGTGCTCAAATTGGACGTCTGTAATTGATGCCATCGTATCTCCTAGTATGTAGGCTGGATGTAGAAGATGGACGATGGAAAGAGAATGAAGATGGAGGTTCACATTTGTTCGACCTTGGGAAAGTAGTACTTAGGTATACAGAAATCCAGAAGTGGGTTTTTGGTTTTTGACTACGGAGTAGCTTGAACCGAGCCTTTCGTGTGGCATGGTATGACGCTCGGTATGATACTCAGCAGATGGAGAAGATCCTGTCCGGAGGTTGAGTCTTGGCTTGGAGTGCTCCTGTCGGCTTTTCTGCCCCACCATTAGGACCCAGTGACCCCGCGGCTCGGATAAATTGAGAGCGATATTAAAGGTGGGATTTGGGATTTGAAGCCGCAAGAATAAGTTCAGCAGTGCTTTTAGGAGCTAATTGCGGAGCAGCCAACTTCGTGTGAGGTTCTGTTCATTGCAATCTACAAGCTGAGGTTCGCATTCTTTTTCTTTCATTCGCCAAAAAATAAGGCTGCAGATATGGTTTTTTTGCTTGATATTCCGCCTTACTATATATCAATTATAAGCAGGAAATCCTGGGTATTTCAAGCGGAATCAAAATTAGTTGAGACCCTGTCTGCCTGTTACTTCTTTGTTGACTTTCTTCGCTTAAACATCAACAAGTTACCAGTCTGAATCATAGTCACTCTATTTCCTTCTCCTCAAACATCGCTTGCTAACGAATCCGAGGCTTTTGACCGCAAATGCGCCAGAATATGTGGATACAACTCCTTGAAACGTGACGCCATACCAGCGACCGGCGAGTCGCCATGATGATCAACTATCTCCAGCATCGCCGCACCTACCAACCGGATCTTCTCAACACACGACTCGCCATTCAGCCGTAGATTCTCAAGAGAACTCGTATGTAGTATATGTAACATTTCTTCCGCGATCCGCACCTTTTGTAGCAGAAGCACTGAGGGCTCGCGCACCAGTATGGACTCCTCGGGAGTGCTGATATTGCGTGCCAGAGTTGGAGAAGCATGGTCTGAATTCGAAGCTGCTCCCGGTGACATGTAGGTCAATGGTGAGAAGGGAGCCCAAATATGCGAGACGTTGTAATAAGGCGTGATGTTGGAAGCCATGGCCTGCAATATGACAAGACGTAGGCACTGGTATGTGACTTGGAGATTGATTCGGTGAAGGGCAAACGCACGAGGAAGAGGAGGCGCTTCCCGCTCCTGGCCGAAGAAGAACGATTCGGGTGAATGTGATAGCGTAGGGCTTGCGCGGAGACAAGTTGGAGCATTATCCAGACAAGTCTCAAAGGCAATGTTGAGGTCGCTGATATGCGAGAGCTCAGCTGGCGTGGGCAAGCGTCGAGGGCCATCTTCTCCCTCTTCGAGACCTCTGTACTTTTCGCGCAGCTTTTCAATCTCTAAGAGCACTAGATATCCTGCATGCCAGACATCTTGGTTGAGGTTGAATCCCGTGACCAGTCGCGGTACGGACTCTCCTGAATCAAGGCGCATGTTGATGTCTTCGCCATCCAAACTCTCCGAGTAGCAAACGGTAATGCCGCTTTCCAGTAAATACCGGCCGAGTGTAATCTGATGCTTCCCAAGAATCGCGGCGGATTTGTCGCCAGTGAATAGAATCCAAAAGAGTCGTCGACATAGCTGACTTTCCACAACATCCATCCCAGCGTAGGACGATTCCTCGTGTAGTCGCATGATCTGAGCAAGCTCGATTGCGGACTCCAATTCATCCCATGTTGTTCGCGGTTTGCCTACAGAGTGTGTGTATCCGGATTGGAAGTACCGAATCGCAATTGACGACGACGAGGGCTTTTCTATCCGACGGTACAGCTCCATACTCCGCTTTGAGGTGCAATAGAACTTCTCGGCGACAAGAGAGCCTTGACTGAAGATTGTACTGGGAACGACTGCTGCAGTTATTGCGCACAATGCCACCGTAAGTGTGAAAACCTCGAGGTCCATCTCCCGTCGTTCGATCCCTGGTTGTAGAAGACATAATCCAAGCTCGATTTTTGGTCGATATACAATTGGCATGAGTGGGTAAAGACATTCGAAGTAGTGATCCACACAATCTCTTGCAAGCAAGTGCATTGTTTTGCCCAGGGCAAGGCTGCTCACTTCTTTTTCCAGATCATGGTAAATAGCCGCGAATTGCGCCGAAGGAGATAGTTGCTGATTCTGAGGCCAAATGGAATCTGCATTCAATGGAGAACTCTGGATTTCTCGTTCTCTTATCGGCGTCTCCACACTGTTCTCGGGGTTCGTCTGCTGTGCAGCGTGTCGGCTGTCCAAAGGTAAGGGAGATAATAAGGCGGGGTATGACCGTTGATATCCATCACTTTCGCTTTGAGTTGATGAGTCTGATATGTTTGCTTGTGTTGCTAAGTGAGCCTGGTGAGGGCTTCCGTGAGCGCGTTTCTCTTTATTACTCCCTGATGCTGGACGCGGTCCACGTTTCCGTTGCTGATGGGTGAAGTGACATGTCAACGACCGATTCTCGCAGTTCGCGCAGCAAGGACGCCGAAGGTCACACTGAGGGAGAGTTAGCCTGTTGACAAAATCTTCGATCAGTACGATAACAAGTCAGCGCCAACAAATCATGCCCGTGAAGTTGTCCCTTGTTTACATGCAAGATCCTCGGATCTACAACTGCCGGCCACAATGCAAACAAAAGAAGAAAACAGAGCTTGAATATCTCTCATCGAGGCTAGGATGAATAGCCACTTTCAATAGATCGGATAGGAAATGAAGCCAGAAACTGTGAGTTGTGGCGTGCTGGAATGATCATACGAGTTCATCCCCACTGTTGTGTACCAGTACGACAACAGCTCTTCAGTTCCACATTCCTTTCCTCAAGCACACAATCACATACCTTGATTTTCCTAACGCGGCAATAATCACAGGCCTGAGTCAAGCGCTGCAGAGGGCGCTCACGAGGCATCGTCGGGTCTTCGTCAATCGCCAGACCCGGGCTCTCGGGTCTCGGGGTCCACAAGCACGAGCTGAAGCATGCAGTGAACGAGATGGCGCATAGTATTACTCCGTCGTGAATAACAACTGAAGCTTCTATGCTGTGGATATGGCTTTGCTTGCAATCAAAGAGAAGCCGAGAAAATGAGATCCGCGGACGTGGGAATGGAGAGGGCAGGTCGCAGGGGGGCTGGCTGGAATTTATCCACGGCACAGTTAAAGGTCCATGCTTGGCCAGCCGCTAGGGAGTGCAGTTGGTAGCCGTATCCTAAACGAGAGGTCATGCGGGGTCCCAACATTTGCGGGGACGGCTTACACTCCACAAGAATGGGGGAGGCACAAAGTGGGTATGGGGCTGAATTGCTCGAGTCAGAAGTGTCTTGAGCAAGTCTAACACCCAATCAGGAGTGTCTCCGACGGATAAACTTGTTTGCTTGATTCTGGCCCTTCCCTCCAGCTCACTACCCGGTCTTTATTGTCCCGCAGTTGTGGGCAGTTATCAGCCATTTTCCAGTCATATCTCTCGTATGGCTGTTGCCGTACCGAGTATACGGCACGCGGTACATAATAAAGTTATAAAGTTCCGTGGCTTCATGTCAAGTGGCTGATATCGGACTAGCATTGTACCTCGGCTCATCGAGGAAAAAAGGGGGCAGCTGTATCCTTGTTGTTCTCGCTTATTGAATTGTAGTTTTTCCGCACCTCGTTCTCTCACTTACCCGTACATGGAATTTCTATTCTGGGTCCTCAGAATTGCCTTTAGAGATCAAACATAAATCTAACCTGAGAACTGTTCTCTACTGTAATATATTCTCTTGTTGACATCAATCGGTTTAGCTGAAATTACCATCTCGAATTTCTCTACCCAGAATGTTCGAACGAAGCGAGGTTGTGGACGCTGTTCCACAGAACGGTGACTTGAACAAACAGAGGACTGTTGAAGATTTACCCCTCCCTCACGACTTTGTTTGGGGTGCTGCTACGGCGGCGTATCAAGTTGAGGGTGGCGCAAATCAGGACGGCAAAGGCCCCTCGATTTGGGACACTTTCTCTCATCTGGTCCCTTCACGTACCAGCAGCGACAATGCCGACGTATCGTGTGATCATTACAACCGCATGCCCAAAGATGTAGAGATGATGGCCGCATTGGATCTCGATGTTTATCGTTTCTCCATCTCATGGTCACGGATCATCCCTCTCGGTGGACGTGATGACCAAGTCAACGAAGCGGGCATTGCTTTCTACAACAACCTTATCGACCACTTACTGGCACGCAATATCAAACCCTCCGTCACTCTTTACCATTGGGATATTCCTCAAGCTCTTTACGATCGATATGGTGGTTTCCTGAATACAGCCGAATTCAAGGCCGACTTTGAACATTATGCACGTTTGTGCTTCTCCCGGTTTGGAGACCGTGTCAAGGAATGGATCACTTTCAACGAGCCGTATGTCATTTCGGTTTTTGGACACCACAGCGGTTCACTTGCTCCTGGCCACAACAAGGCGACAGGATTCGATACGAAAACTGAACCCTGGCGGGTCGGACACACAATCATCCTCTCACACGCATCTGTTGCGCAAATATATGCGAACGAGTTCCAGCCATCTCAGGGAGGTACCACGGCAATTGTTCTGAACGGTCACATGTATGAGCCTTTCGATGAGAACAGCGAAGCAGACCGAGCCGCCGCACCGCGCAGGATGGAATTCTACTTTGGTTGGTTTGCAGACCCAATCTTTTTGGGACAGGACTACCCCGCCGTGATGCGTGCCCAGTTGGGCGACCGTCTGCCCAAATTCACACCAGAAGAGCTCAAACTCTTACGAGACTCGGTTTCTCTGAATCCTTTCTTTGGTCTGAATCATTATTCGACAAAGTTTGCGCGGGCTCTTCCTGATCCACCCGCCGACGACGACATTACAGGAAATGTTGAAGAAGGCTCATTCAACGTTCGAGGAGAGGAAGTTGGACCTGTCTCTGGAATGCTGTGGTTACGAGTTGCGCCCGACGGTTTTCGCAAGCTGCTCAACTGGCTGTACAAACGTTACAAAATACCAATCATCGTGACAGAGAATGGGTGTCCATGTCCGGGTGAGAACTCAATGACATTGGAGCAAGCGGTAGATGATCAATTCCGCTTGCGGTATCTCGGACTGTATCTGGATTCGATTTCGCGGGCCATCTATGAAGATGGGGTCCCAGTTCGAGGTTACTATGTTTGGAGTTTAATGGACAATTTTGGTACGTTGACATTGAATTATTGCTGATGATGTTTGATTTAAGTACCCGCACTAACAGAATTGATGCAGAATGGTCCGCAGGATACAGCGCTCGGTTTGGCATTATTCATGTAGACTACGACACTCAGGTGCGAACGCCAAAGAAATCGGCGGCATATTTGAAGAAAACTTTTAAGGATAGGAGAGCGCGGTCAATAGAGTGTTAGAGAATGTGATGGTAGCTTTCAAACCTGTGTATGTAGCTGAGGCGTGGAAATGCATTTGCCCTACTGGATTCTGCTCCTCTGGTCATTTATCGTGTAGTTTATTTCTTAGAGTGATTTTAACATCTGGAATAATTCGACGTAACAACTCAGCATGTTATGTAATACTGGCGATTCTATCAAAGCCACTGTAGAGTTTCTGTGTCGGGCAAATACTCCGCCCCTCTCAATTGACACCATCTTGTCAACGACCGTGTTCATGGAGGCTATCTGTTGCATCACGGCTTCAATGTTCGACGATGATGATGATGATGACCAGCAGGAAAATTGCAATAGAGTACCATAGTGGTGAGCACGATTTGGAATCATATTTTCAGAACAGAGTTTCAGAATATCTTGTATATTTTGAACAGAACAGAGTGGCATAAACTTCAATAAAAGACTTTGCGCTGCTAAGCTAAGTTCCAATTGACTTCTCGCTACCTATTTCTCGGAAACGTAAGGTCTGAGAAAAAGGCTCACTGTCTCGCTACCAAGCCAAATTTTCAAAACAGGGCTCGCAAACAAGAGCAGCTGCAAATTCCCTCCCATTTAATTTGTCTCTTGCTCCTTGATAAGACGTTGGGTTGCGGTCTCTGTCTTATGGAATCGCCAAGCTTTGATGCCACGCTCGAAGAGCTCGTCCAACTCAGCACTAGAGCGACTATAGAAAGGTCAGTCATGATTCAGATCAAGATGAAATGCACAAGGAATATGGTCAGTCCTTACCCTTTCGTCTCTGGAATCAAGTACCACATGCCAGCCACGAATGGGGCGCCGACGCCAACGTAAAACCAGGCAGTCTTGAGGCCCCAATCCCATTTCTCAGCATTAGTCATGTATGGGACAAGAACTCCCATAACGACACCAACGACACAGGTTGTTGCGGCGCCAAAACCGGCAGTATAAGGACGGAGGCGCTGAGAGGAAATTTCTCCAATGAAACCCCATCCGGCGGCACCATTGGCGGCAAGCCCAACATCTACAGACTGTCAGCGAGTGTTTTCATAAAGGATGAGAGCAAGAGAGGGTATAATGGGGCACATACTCCACAGACAGGCGAAAAGGATGAAAACGTAGGTTGAGGCATTAGTGGAGGGTGCAACACCTAGAACACCAATAGCCACACAGGCGAGCCAGGAAAGGGTTGTCCCGCAGCAGGCGATATACCGGCGACCGATCTTATCAGCGCTGAAAACGGCAACAATGACAGTTGCAATTTGGATACTGGACGTAATGACCTTGATCTTAAATGGCTGTTTGAGACCGGCCTGTTGGAAGAAGTAGGTACCAAAGGTTCCAAAGAGTGACAGGCCGATGAACTGCTGAGTGAGGTTGGTCCACAAGGTGGTTACGGTACGACGACCATCAGTTCCTCGGAAGATATTGTACCACTTTTCTCTCTTCTGCTCGACTGCTAGAGCACGCTCGTGCTCAACATTCATGGTGATGATTTCCAGTTGTTTGTCGACGTCGTAGTTTTCAAGGCCGCGATTGAGATACAACAAAGCCTTTTTGGCACGCTCCATCTTGCCAGCTGTGACGCACCATGCAGGAGACTCCGGGAGGAAGATGTATATCATTATCATCAATCCGATCTGCCCCCATTGAGAGTAAAGGGGATTGAGGTAATTGTAGGGGTTGTTCATGTTGAGACTGTTCAAGGCGACCTGGGCGAAGAAAGAGCCCAAGGTCCACCAGAAGCTGTAAAGCATCAACAGACCACCTCGGATGCGCGGCGGAGCACACTCTGAGATGTATGCTGGGATCGTAGATTGAAGACAACCAACACCAATACCAGCGAGGAGTTTTCCGATGAGCCAACCTTCCCAGCTGCGCGCACGCGTCTCCGCGATAATGGATGCAACAAGTATGAGCCAGTAGGTGTACATGGCGATCTTCCTACCGAATCGGACAGTCCAGAAAGATAATCCTATCATACCAATGATCTGACCAACGGACATGATAGAAGCCCATCCACTGAGGATAGGTGACTCGAGAAAGGGTGCGCCTTTGGCATTTATCTTTGTAGCGAATTGCCTCACGAATCCCTTATTGGCAATGATACTGGCGTTGATACTAGAGCAAAGAGTGAGCAAAGATTCAGAGCAAGAATTGCAGTTGGATTCAAAAACTTACCCAATCTGGTAGCCGTCGGTGGCTGCGCTGAAGGCAGCGAAAAAGCAGATAGCCGTCGCCATTTTGAAGTGCTTGGCAGTTTGCCATGGTGTCAACTCTTCGTAGCCTGTGATGGCTTGACCTCGAATGGCAGCATCGGCCACTGCATCTGAGGTTTTGACATTGTCTCCGTCGCCATACTCGTCATGGTCAGTGACGGTAGGAGACTTCTCGGTAATCGGCTGAGTGGCCATGGTGATGATGGGAGGGAATGGTGCAGCGAGGAGGATGTGGACACTGAATTCCTTAGAGTGAGCTCCGACTCAGAAAGTATTGTCAAGGAGGAATCTTGATGAATGATCCTTTGGAATGATGCTCTGCTGTTTCTGACAAGGTGGAAATCTTGGACTCTTTATGGGCCTCGCCGTGTACTGTGGAATTTGCTTCGGCCAAAGATAGAACGACAGCTTTGTTATCGCCAGGCTTCTGAATCTAGACGTTTCGTCCGTGTAGAACCGTCAGTCTGGCACCATAGTCTCCTTGCAGAGGCGTCAAAATGCGGAGATGGATGGAGAGCGGGGAAGAAGAGGGCGGCGCTAGGCCTCCACAAACGCCAACTCGGGATAACAATAACAGCCCCTTCTACGACAAACAACGTGAAGATTGAGAGACATGGATGCTCTGTCATTCAGGTTTTTGAAAGCCACTCAGCTATGGAACAAGCGGCACGGCAAGTCCTGAGTCGGAACAAGCGCCATGTGTGGCGATTTATCCGCAAGAGATGGCCATGGAATAACATCCGATGTACTAAGACTCATCATCTGCAGTTTATCCGTTCCTCTAGACGCACCATGGCTGAACTTCAGCACTCCTGGACTCGCAGCGCTAGAGAGTAGATCCGCGGAATAACAGGATGGTGGGGTGCTCGCTTGTGAATACGTATACGTATACGCATACGAGCACGGGATGTGGGTGTGACCACTTACTCGGGCACAGCACGCATGTAGCTAAGAGAAGGAAGTCTAAGAAATCTCCGAAGTCAGGAACATGACCTATTGTAAATTGATGGGTATTGGCACCGTGCTTAGCCCGGATCCTTTAAGCATAATCTCTCATGTAACAGGCATCTCATGGATCGCGGATCTCGCTTAAGCAATACTTGAGTTGACATTGAATATCACAGAGCGGCTTATACCCCGCAACTGTGGCCTTCTACCCCACAAACTACTTAGCTCTATCCGAACTTTTTCGATAGTGTACTGAATCTGGGGAAGGCTCTGGGCAAAATGCTGGGATGAAAGGCATGCGTTGCGAAGTTCACGGACGTCATGAACATGCAGAAGCGTATGAGCTCGGCTGAATGAAAAGCGAGAAAAACAGATGAAGGATTTTGTACGTGAGATTTACATATAAAAGGAACGAAGGCCCTCGCATAAAAGACATCACTGCAACATCAGATCTGGACGCGACGTGTGTAAGTGTTTCCGACAAAGCCACACCCCCAGGTACGTTGTCCGTGAGAATTCCGGGTTGTGTTCGACTGAACACTGACCGAAAGCAGATCCTGGCACATCATGTTTTTCAAGATTGCAAAAGCGATAGTGTTTGTGGCAACTGTGGGAGCCACTACCGTTCCTGATCCTCCAAACCCGGAATTCTTCGATATCAGTCAACTCACGCTCCCACCTGCTATCAGCAACACATCAACAGGCGCTTGCACCGCAGCAATCAATCCTCGCCGCACGGGATGCATTTACTACCAGGAGAACTACGACTTCCAGTCTGGTGACTTCACCCCAGATGGTAAACATGTTGTTGTCAGTGTGAACTTCACTGGAGCTCCTGCAGCACCCGATCCTGCCAGCATCTATTCAGGTGCTCAAGTCATTCTCATCACGGCTGATGGTACCAACTTTCCCAATGGCGATGCATGGAAATGTATGAGTTGCGCCGTACCCGCTGAGAACAAGCAGTCACTCGACCCTGTGATTGACTACCCTCATGTGTACCGAGGCGGAACCAAGATCTTGTGGGGACACAATGTCCTCGACTGCAATGGTGAACTACTTGCTGGTTCTTCGTGCACCCCCAATGGCACCAACATCTATCCCATTTTCTGGCCTATTTCAACCAACGCGACGGCTCGAGGTGGCGTACCCCGAGAACTACGTCTTCATCCAGATGACAGACACATTTTATGGAGTTCTCTGTCGGCCAATGGACAGTCTACCTACACGGGAAGACTGCAGTTCAATGCTGAACCAACCAGTGGCTCACTTCGCGTCCCGCGTTATGATCTTGTTGATGTCAACCTGCTTGCCAAAGCGAACAGCACTCCAGCGATCTATGCCGAGGGTAACGAACTCAAGATCAATCCCAACCCTCTCTCACTCGGTGAGCTTCGCGGTTGGTCTGGTAATGGAGAAGAGATCCTCTATCTGGGAACCAATGTGGAAGCGAATAATGTCGACCTCTGGGCTATTCACGTAGTCACTGGTGTCAGGCGTCGTATCACCAGTCACCCCGAATATGTTGACCCTGTCGTATCTTCTGCTGATAACAAAAACTATCTCATCATGGACACTCGTGGCTCCAACCGCCAGATGTGGATGTCTGGTATGCGCGCCATTCCTCCGATCCTCGACTTGGTTGTTGTTCTCCTTGCAGTCTCGACCAGAAACAATGGACCGCGTCGATTCTTCCAGCCAATTCTCCTCGACCACTACGGCGATCGCAGCGAGGTCGGCTATTATGGCCAGCGTATCAACACAGCAGGTGACTTGAGCAGTGGCTCCATCAACGATCCCAACTGGAACGGCAGGGCAGACGGAGGCTTCTCCCTCGATGGAACAAAGATTGTTTACTGGCAAGCACTCGTCACTGCTCCCTCGTGCGGCGGTGTCAATCCACTCCCATGCCCAGTTTCGACCACTGAGGGTGGTGCCAACTATCGTGTCATGCTCGCCAAACGAATCGGTCATGCCCCCACGCATCCTGCTCCAGTCTTCAAGATTCCAGACGTCATCCCTTGGGCAACACCATTCCCTCCAGGCTCCACGGTACCCGCCGATTTGACGCTCGCCCCTGGACACTATACGCTGTACGGCAAAGCTCATGGCTCGGCGGATGTGGTCTACGCACCAGACAGCGTGAGTGTCAGGTACAGCAACTACAGCGACGACTATAAGCATATTCTCGACGGGTACGAAAACGCTACCTCGTCCGTTAGCCCTCCAAATTTCTTCCTCGTCCGTGTCTCTTGGTTTTCGGATATCATTCAGACAGGCAAGGTGTTTGGCACGAAGAAGACCAGTCCAGGTGGATTCCATTCGGAGATTGATGCCATGATCAACATCTTCTCTGCGAATGGATCGCTGACGACGACTTTGGACGGGGTTGAGCATCATCAGCCTTTGAACTTTTCTTAGAGGGGGATTGATGAAGATGTATTGTAATTGGAATTGGTCTTACCAATTCGGGGGATTTTGAGACGTAGTACATGAGAAGTAAAGCGAATTCAGATTAGATAATGAGAAGACGAAGGATGAATATTATGAGTTCCAATTTCCGAAGTGACGACTTCGTTCCACTCAATAGCCTTGGTTGTAAATCTCGTGCTTGTTGATTAAACTTGAATGGTTCATCGAATTAAGCACTCTTTCGCTGCTTTCCATGAATCTGCATCTTTCGTTCACGGAGAGGGACATGTGATGAGCTCACATGTTATTTATCGGTCATTCGTTTTATCTTATGCCGCCATCTCTCGTCGAACTTGAAGTCGATCTGTGACCAGACATATACAACATATGCTGTTGTATCCTACTTATCTAATAGCTTTGGGTCGAAGTACATGGAGCAATTCGTAGAAAGTCAACAAAAACAATGCCAAGTCTCGCTTCTTCAAACGAATTACGGGGATGTGATGTGCTTTAACTCCTACCTTCAGAGAGCAGATACCCACACGACATAAATGTGGTCCTAGATAATACCAGTGACAAACATGGAAATAGTTTTTCGCCGTCAATCGTCTCCTGGAATATTTTTCTAGTACACGGATGTAAACGAAGCAGTGACCAAGATTCAGAAGTTTGCTTTTCGGAAAGTGGAAGCATGAATCAACCTAAAGCTTGTACTTTCTGGTAATATTCTCTGAAGCTGCACTTGGCCTGTCATCTTATATGGTGGGGAGTTGTACCAGCAAAGCCAGCCTCCCGAAAACGATGAGCACTTGCTAAACTTTAAATAGCCAAAACGTGATATCCTTGTTCTCTTTCCAGAGGCCCACATGCGAAGGGCGATTGCAGTGGCAAAAGATTATAGCAGAATGAGGAAGAACTGTAAAATGGGAAGAGAATATGATCAAAATCAATATTGGCGCACTAGAGCCATAAGGTCAGAATCTCTTGATGCCAAATACGAGAAAAAGCCAATCCTTCAAGTGGCTCACACTAGGCTACTCTGTCAACACAAAGCTGACATTGATGTCAGCCTTCAACTCAACATCTCCGATCTTATCCCCCACGCCGATCAACTTGACCGTAACATTTTCAGTCGAAAGAGGACTTTCCCCACGTGAAAGTCGATGTGTGCCAAATTTGGTATCAAAGCATTACTCAAGAGCCGCAACAACAACTGAGTGTGGCCAGCGGAAAAGGAATAATGCAATCTGAGCTTTGGTGTCATAAATTCATTTCCATGGGTATCATAGTCAACTCTTTCCTCACTTCTTGGCCTCCAAGGCCAATGCCGCTCGTTCAAGGAACGCATTGAAATCCTTGATTTGCTTCAAAATGCCTCCCGAGTCCCCCTTGTTGCTGACCTCGCCGGCTACCCTTTTGATGAGCAGTTCCGTACCAATCAAGTCGGTGGATTGATCGATCCCTGCAGATGATTGGTTTGATTTACCCATCTCGATCGCCATTTCTATGTCGTGAAATGCAGTATTGAGACTGTCTCTACTCTGTTTAAGAAGTAAGCATGAGGTTTCATGAGTTGCAATCTGAATACTAACCTGTGCATCTGTCTTCTCGCGTTCATGTTTTGCCCGAATCTCATCCATACGAAGGGCTACTTGCTCCCGATCTTTCCGAACCTGGAGGACTTCTTCACGTAATGCGTTCTTCCTTCTCAATTCGTCTCTAAGTCTACGCTCTAGAGAATAGGCGTTGTCAAGATTGATGGCCTCCAGCATCGTCAGCAATTGTAATACAAGAGGTAGGGAATAATTACCTGTGTGAGAAGTCGTAAGTGAAGCTCTTTTCCAAATGCTTCGACGGCATTCCACTTTGTTTTGTACTCTCGCCTCGATGCCGAATCCTCGCATCTATTTCCCATCTGCTCTAACGAGTCAAGTTGAGTACCAATGATTTCTTGGCAGATTGAACTCAGCACATCAATAGCACTGACACCTGATCGCTTGATGTGAGGCATTTCCGCGTTGAGAATATCCGCATCGGTTTCCTTTTCATCGTAAAGAGGGGGAAGGGTCAACCGGTGAACTGTAACCGGAACGGAACCTCCAACGGCATGTAGCTTCTGTCCGGATTTCTTGGCTGTCTTCTTTAGAGTCTGTGGTTTTGAGGCTACTTTCTTTGGATCTCGTTGTTGCACCGGACTAGATTCTGTTCGATGTCGTTTCCTTGGTCGTCCAGTTTTCACCAAAGTAGATGAGTTCAACGTGTCGAGATCCGGAGAAGCAGCTGCGAAATGTTTAGAGATTCGTCGACCACGATTCTTCTTTAGCACAACAGCAGCTTCCTCATCACCTATGGCTTCTGCCTCGCCGTCCTCACCATCGTCCGTGTTCTCCTGCTCGGGCAAAGGCTCTTGAATAGTCTTTGGTTTGCGTCCTCGACGTCGGGGCTGCTCTGGTGATAGTTCATCGATTTCGTCAATGGCCGAAGGTTCTTGACTTTCTCGAATCTGTGGTGAGACATTCGGTTCTCCCCTTTTACGCTTTCTCCGAGTTGGAGGAGTTGCCGTTACATCCGCGTCTGCATTCTGTATCTGCTGCAACTGCGAACTTGTTTGGAGAGTCGCAGCAATGGCAACACTTTGCCTACGACCACTACCAGGTGCACTTCTTGGACTCTCGGTAACCTCATCAAATGTCTGGGAAGCCAATGGCGTTCTAATTGTTCTCGCTGGAGATGCAATCGCGGAAGGCTGGTTTGGCTCCAGAATATTCGATGCTTCTTGTTCGACTGACTGCTGGGTGGCATCCAGAAGGGATTGATCTGGATGTCCCTCGGTTTGATCGCGCCCGCCTCGGTGGATTGAAGCTGATACAGGTTCCAATATTGAGGACTCCTGCTCCTGCTCCGGGTCCGCATTGTTCTCTGTTTCGATGGCATAGATATCGCGTCGAGGAGGATTCTGTGAACGAGTACTTCGCGAGGAGGTAGGGGGAACATCTGTATCTAACTTCCTTCTCTTCGCAGATGTATTTGCATCATTTGTGCTTTGGGATATGCGGGCAACTTCCTGGGTCACTACTGAAACTGGTGGTGGGGGTCTGGCAGGAGTTCTTCGGCTCGAACGCTGGGGAGGTAGGTCGGACTGTGGCAAGTCGTTCTGAGGAGGATCGATTGGAGGACTTGCATCTGCCGGTACAGCTGGGAAGGTAAGGCCGAAGTCGACCTCTTTGATTTCACGCCTCCTATGTATTTGTTAGCAAGTAAGTAACTCGGAGGGGGTGGATGGGTCGTACTGGGCACCGCGAAGCCGTGACTGGACGCGATCCTCGCGAGCTGTCATCATTAGCACGAGCAATTCAGTTCCCATGTCATACCACTTACAAGCCATGATGCGAGAATGCTGGATATCGTTGTTGATATTCGGCGCGTCGTCGACTTGGTATTCGCGCTGTCTCACGGCTCGTGTTTTCTTGGCGTCATAGATCACGTGGTGGTCTCTGAAGCCCCTCATTTACCTATGAAACTCAGTTCAACTACATGCAAGCTATGTGAAAAAGGTATTGTCTTCTAACTTGTGCTTTTCCTTGCCATATTCTTCAAGGTTCCCAATTACAGCATGGATTACTTGAATACTATTGTCAATGCTGCCCACGGGCAACCGGAAGTGGCAGATAACCTGGACCTGGTGAAGAAGGTCAACCCTTTGACATATCCCAAGAGTTCAGAGCCCTTCAGTAAGAAATTATTCAAGAATCCAACTTCAGAATATCGAGGATGTCCATTGTGGGCATGGAACACGAAATTGGAGAAAGAGCAATTGAAGAGACAAATCGACAACTTTGCTGACATGGGACTGGGTGGATTCCATATGCATGTTCGGACAGGGTTGGATACAGAGTACCTAGGATCTGAATTCATGGACATCGTCCTCTCATGTGTTGAATATGCAGAAAGTAAAAACATGCTGGCATGTCTGTAAGTTGCAGTATAGACTGTGTCTCTACAATTGCTTACCCTTCAAGCTACGACGATGACCGCTGGCCTTCAGGAAGTGCTGGAGGAAAGGTTATCAAGCAGAACCCAGAGCATAAGGGTAAACATGTCTTGTTTACACGCCATCCTTATGGGACTGTGGACTTGGGCGGGTAAGTCGAAGAGTTCAGATCAATCTCAAAGCTAATTTTCAGAAACGATTCACCATCATCTGCGAGAGCATCTCGAAGTGAAAACGGCCATCTACTGGCAACATATGATGTTACTCGTAAGTTCCAAGCAGCCAAATGGCACAGTCAGTTTCGTTCCGTTGAGACTGTGATGAGTTTCACTACATCAGCTGAGCTGCTATAATGAGGAGTTGATCACCATGAGCAATACTGACTTCAGGCAGTCGATGAGAATGGCTGTCTCAAATCCAGCCGAATGTTGAAAAAAGGCCAAACTGGGAACAATGTCTGGTACGCATATATGGAGACAAATACTGGTTCACCATGGTTCAATGATCAAACCTACGTCGATACCCTCAGCCCGGAAGCAATATCAAGCTTCATCAAAACGACCCATGAAGTCTACAAAGACAAAGTTGGCCACAAGTTTGGAACTTCTGTTCCTTGTATCTTCACAGACGAGCCTCAATTCGCCACCAAAACCCAGCTCTCAAGTCCACTAGGAGGCGAGGATGTCTTCTTACCTTGGACAGCTGATCTTCCAGTCTCTTTTAAGAAAGTCTACGATGAGGATATTGTCGCCAGCCTACCTCAAATATTCTGGAATCTCCCTCATGGAAGCCCAAGCAGAATCCGGCATCAATTCCATGATCATGTCGCAGAGAGATTCGTCACGGCATTCATGGACCAACTCTCATCGTGGTGTAGAAAGAACAACCTAATGCTGAATGGCCACATGATGGAAGAGCCTACGCTGTACTCCCAGACTACCGCTCTAGGAGAAGCAATGCGCTGCTACAGAAACCAGGAGATGCCTGGTATGGATTTACTGGTTGATTGGGTGGAATACAACACCGCAAAGCAAGCGTCTAGTGTCTCACGGCAGAACGGGACAAAAGGGACAATGTCTGAAATTTACGGAGTCACGCATTGGACCTTTACGTTTGAAGGCCACAAAGGCTGTGGAGATTGGCAAGCAGCGCTTGGGATCACATTCCGAGTTCACCATCTCACTTGGGTAAGTATGGCAGGGGAAGGCAAGAGAGATTATCCTGCCTGTATTGGATATCAAAGTCCCTGGTACAAGGAGTATGGGCATGTCGAGGATCATTTCGCTCGTGTAGGTGTTGCGATGACGAGAGGTAAAGCAGTGACAAGAGTCGCTGTCGTTCATCCCATCGAGAGCTACTGGCTTGCATTTGGACCAAATGGCAGCGGAGATGAACTCTCAAGTCGTGATCAGGCCTTTGCCGATTTGACGAGATGGCTACTCCATGGTCTCATCGACTTCGATTTCATAGCCGAAAGTCTCCTACCCAGCCAAGTCTCCAACAAACCCAACGGAACCACACTACAGGTTGGAAAATGCGAGTACGAGGTAGTGATCGTCCCGAATCTTCGTACAATCCGCTCTTCAACCTTGAAAATCCTCCAAAACTTCACCAAGCGAGGCGGAAAAGTCATTATAGCAGGCAGCGCTCCCGAATTTGTGGATGCCAAAGTGTCGCTATTAGGTCCCAGCATCGAACGGAGCAATAATATCTTCTGGAGTGAGCAGAGCATTCTGTCTGCTTTAGACCCAAGTCGCGAACTTCGAGTGACCACAGGTCCAAACGTACTTGCAGATAAACTGCTGTATCAGATGCGACAAGATGGTGATGAAAGATTTGTATTCATCTGCAACACGGATCGCCAGAATCCGGTTGATACTACAGTATCCTTGAAGGGTGCTTGGAGGGTCGATAAACTGGATACCTTCTCAGGAGAAGAGAGTGTGATATCTAGTCATCAAAAGCACGGCTGGACATCATTCCCATACCGTTTTGAAGGTTGCGCTAGTCTTCTCTTACGGCTGTTGCCGTCCACCACATCCTCCTCCCTTCAACTCATTCAGCCATCAACCAAATCTCTCCCACCACCAGACCTCACCCTCGAAAGCATTACTCTCACCGAACCCAACGTTCTAATCCTCGACTATGCATCCTACAAACACAGTACCTCTCCCAGTGACATCTTCTCCCCACCAACAGAAGTCCTACGAATCGACAACCTCATCCGTTCAGATCTCAAAATCCCGAGAAAAGGCATGGCCTGGCGTCAACCATGGACAATCCCTCCCTCAGAACGAAAACCCCTTACAGAGGTAACACTCATCTTCAAGTTCTCCTCAACATTCACCATCACCAAACCCACGCTCCTCGCTCTCGAAGATCCCGAAACAATGAACATCCGTCTAAACAACACATCCATCCCATCGTCATCTTCACGAACCGGACCAGCAAAGGGGAAATCAGGTTGGTGGGTCGACGAAGCGATTCGCACACTTCCTATCCCCGGGTACACCATCAAAGCCGGAACGAATACATTGACCATCACATTCCCATTCGGGATCCTCACCAACATCGAGAGGATTTACATCCTCGGCTCCTTCGCCGTCACATTTTCCAGCCCAGGACAAACCCTCCTCTCACCCCTAAACACCTCGTCCCTTACATGGGGCGACATAACAACACAAGGCCTCCCCTTCTACGTCGGGAATATAATCTACAACTACACTTTCTCTCTCCCTAACTCTCCAAGCACAGCACAAGAAATCGTACTTTCTGTACCGAGATTCTCATCCCCGGTGCTAGTCGTACATTCCCTGCCCACTTTGACAGAGCCAGATGCTGGCGCGAAAGCGAAGAAACTCGGTCACATAGCATTCCAACCACATACCCTCCACCTAGGCAAGTTCGCAGCAGGCACGCATCGGATTTCCGTCACAGCGTACGGGAATAGGTATAACGCGTTTGGGCACTTCCATCTAGCGGATGGGATCACGAATCAGTGCTGGCCGGATATTTGGAGGAGTATGTTACTTCTATTCTCATTCTCATACTAAACTGCTTCCTTGCTGTTCCTACTGTACCTTTGACGGTCCCTCGTCACTTTCTTTCTGTATTTCTTTTCTATTTCCTGAGTTTGGACTTGAAAATAGGTGATGCTAACACTCAACAGCGGAAGGAGATTGGTGGACAGACGCCTACAACGTCCGACCTATCGGTATCTTAGCACCAGCCAGCATCTCGGCTTCAATCTTAACATCTACGCCTTCTTCTTCCGTTTCAGCGTCTCCGCCTCTGCCGTCAATCAGCAAAGAGCGTAGGAATGAAAGTGAAACAGATACTGAGACGGAAAGAAACGAATGGGTTCTCGTATCTCCTACTACCACGCCTCCTAACGGCGGTGCTGGAAGTGGAAGTGAATGTGAGAGAGGGGTGTAAGGGTAGGCTCCACTTCGACGGAATGGAAGGCATGGGAAAGGTAACAAGTAAGAAGAATGATTGAGATGATAGGAAAATTGGTAGTATACCGGGTCGGTTTCGCGTCATGGAAAAGTAAAATATCAGTATGACTAGGAATACATCAATATCCCAGAATAGCAAACACGCGCATGCTTCATTTCGAGGTTCAGACGGATATCTGTGCGTGATCTTGTCCTTACCATATAAACCAAACGGAACAATGCTCTGAGAATCACATTTACTATGACTCACATTTACTGAGACTCACTTAATGCGAATGAAGTTCATTCATTCATTCATTCATTTCCATCTAGGCTACGCGCACGCACAACCTAGCGTCTCCATCCCAGCATCCCAGCATCCCCATTTCAAAAACCCAGCACAACAAAGCTAGCTATCCGTGTTCTATTCTAGAGCTCGCAACTAAATGCAAAGCACACAGATCGAACAGAGTATTCATCAAGCATTGATCGCAGCAGCACTGAAGCCCATTTGATTGATACTTGGTGTCTGTCCACAACGACGCCTCTCCATCCATAAGTTAATCGAGCAAGTTGCAACCATCCCGCCACGACGACCAAACGCCCACCACCACCACCATGATTCAGATCCCAGAATTGCATCTATCAGCGAATTTGATGGGGAAAAGGAAATATTAAGAAGGTAATGAGAAGAGGAGATTAGAAGAAGAAAAGAAAAGGAAAAGACAAATTGTGGTAGAGGCTGTGAAACCATCCATCCATAAGAAGAATCAACCATCCAGCCGTACTCCAAACAAATCAACAGTTTGACTACCGTGCCATGCAGAAACAGCTCCAACTTCGAAGTCAAAACAAATCTTGTGAGCAAATGGGAATTCAAATGTAATGAAATGAGCTCCAATACAAGCCAGCGACCATTGATTGCCCACCACCAAAACGCCAAGGTCAATGTCAACATTTCCCTCGAGTAAAGAATTCAGGCCTGACTGTTACCATGACTCTCATGAGATTTCTCACCCACGGGCTCGTTATTCTCACGAACATCAACAGTAACATCATTTTCCTTATCCTCGTCCTTAACTGGTTCCTCAACCGGAGCAACAACCTCACCAGCCTTGACCTGCGTCTTCTTGCTCTTCTTCGGAACGCGAACGAGCCAGTAGAAGAACAAAGCACCGACGATATTGACAAAGACATAAACCCAGAGGATACCAAAGTTGCGCCATCGCTCGCCGTACTCGCTGTGGACCAGCTTGAGGAACGCATCGGTGTTGCTGAGTGGGCAGTATGCGCAGCTGGATGTAGCCTCGGGATTGGTGACGTAGCCGCCAGCTGTCTGGATGTACTCGCTCATGTAAGTGCCGCATGTTTGGTCTGGAAGGGGGTCGAAACGGAGGAGTTCGATCTCGGAACATTCGACGGGGACGTTGGTGAGGGAGGTTGAGAGGATGCCGCTGACGAGGTAGGTGAAGGGAGAGACTCTGTACATGAAGATCCAGAATCCGGGAAGTGCGTCGGGACCGACGATGACTCTGCGGAGGGTTAGATTGTGGATTGAGGTGGAGGATGGGGGGCTTACCCGCAGAAGATCAGGGACAGCATGAAGAGTAGGTTGGCGTAATTACCGCCCATCTCGGCGAGATCGACACCAGCTTGAACCATGTGGCCAAATGTGCTAGTGAAGACCATGTAGACCACCATGAAGACAAGAACGGTGACAGCGCTCTGGGAGCCGGTACCACTATATTCTGCATTTCGATACAAACCGATAGGGTAGTACCAACCAACGAAGATCAAGACTGCCATCAAGATGTTCCATGGAAGCTCAACAAAGATGTTTGCAAGCATGAAGACCTTCCAGGAGTATGTCTTGGCGGGACGCTCACGAGCCTCGTAGAGATCACGTTGAGTGACGAAGTTTGGAAGCATCTGAGGGACAAGGTTGGAGGATTGAGTGCTGTGAGAGAGTTAGAGGGCCATAAAGAGGAGTTGGTAGACTCACAGCAGCATGAAGATACTGAAAACCTGGTTTTGAAGTCCTTGGAGACTCTTGTCGGCCTTGAAGAAAGTGAAGCCAAGGAAGAGTGCCTATCCAGTCAGTTAAACTCGGATGAAAACGACAGATGACTTACAGTGCCTAGACACATAGCAGCCTTTGAATAGATATAGGATGGAGTTCTCCAGTATCTAGTTGTGTTAGTAAATTCGGATGCAAGGGTGGAAAGGGCACTGACTGTTGATTGACTCGCTTCACACACTCCCAGAGCTGAACTGAGAATGGTGCCGCAAACTCCTTGTAATTATCCTCAAGTGTGGCCTTCGGAACAGCTGCACCTTGGCTCAATCCCTTCTCCATATCATCGAGCTCTTGGTGAACTTGAACATACTCAGGGCTTGAACGCCAAACTGCAGGCCAGTCGATATCACTGTGTGAGCCAGGAGTGCACCCGATGATCTCCATAATCCACTCGGCAGGGTTAGCATCGTTAGGGCATGGGGGAGCACCATTGCGTTCGAAGTAGCTGACTACAGTCGACGAATCCGGACCAATCTCACCAAAGTAGACGGGCTTGCCTTCAGGCGCAAGGAACAGCAATCGATCAAATCTCTGGAAGAGCATAGCTGATGGCTGATGGATGGTGCAGAGGATAGCTTGACCATGAGCAGTAAGCTTCTGTAGCAAATCTAGGATAGCCCAAGACGTTTGACTGTCCAAACCAGAGCTTGGTTCGTCCAAGAAGAGCAAGAGTTGAGGTCTAGCTGCAAGTTTGACAGCAATTGTCAGCTTCTTACGTTGTTCGACATTCAGACCTGTCCAAGTTAGCATTTGTCACCATCGGAAGAAGAGATCACATACCTTCACCAGGAACTCCAATGATTGCATCAGCGTAACTCTCCATATCCAACAAATGAATGACTTCCTCAACATAAGCAAGCTTCTCACTTTTATCCAAACCTGCTGGCTGGCATAAAACAGCATTGAATTGAAGAGCCTCTCGAACACTCATGGTCTCCAAGTGGATATCGGATTGCTGAGCATAACCTGTCTTACGTTGGAACGAGATGTCTCGAGGGTGACCATCGACAAGGGCTTCGCCAGAGACAACGCCAAAGGTATCCCGAGTAGCAAGTACATCCAGAAGAGAAGTCTTTCCTGCACCTGAAGGGCCCTACAGATTTAGAGTTAATGAATAGCAGAATAATAGACTGAGCGAATTTAAGAACTTACCATCAGAGCTGTCAATGTCCCTGGCTTGACCCAACCGTCAACATGATCCAATATACGACGATCTTCCTTCTTGATCTTGATATCAAAGCAGATATCCTTCCACTGGAAGATTGAGGTTTGCTTCTGGATCGTACCAGAAACTGGTCGAGATGGACCTGAAACCGAAGCGACCTCTTGAGCTGGCTTCTCAACATCACTATGAAGGTCTCGTCGGTTTTGACGACCACGCTGGAACAGAAGAATCTCTCCCTTCGATTTCTTGGCGGTAACAATTTCCGAGGCTGCCAAATAGGTGAAAGTGAAGATGACTGTGAGCGCAATGATAACCCCAAAGTTTCTAGTCATGTTAGTCATGCTTTCCAAAGTCCCAGATTACAAACCTCCAAAGGTGGCTGGGCTCATAGTTGAAGGTCAGTCTGATATACTCGGTGCCAGAAACCAAAGTCGATCCAGGAACAGCACCAACAACCCCACACACATGGTTGAGAGACCCAACTGCGTCATATTGAGGTCCAGCAGGAACGAAGGCGCCGCACTCGAATTCACGACCATGGAATTCATTGATCATCAGACTCTCGAAAGCGTAAGATATTGGGTCGATGTAGTTGATCCAGCGGAACCAAGGGTGCATGCTCTTAATGGGAACAACGAAGCCGGTGTATGTCATGAGAGCAAGGATCAGAATCGAAGATGGGAACAGAGATTGCACAAGACTACGAGAGCTTGCTCCAATCGATCTGAACACCATCGAGAGCGATACAGTGATTGAGAAAGAGAACAGCAAGAATGTAAAGAATGCTGGTGGTTCTCGTCGCAGGTTGGACATAAAGTAGAGGACCAAGTTGAACGCGATGGAGTTTCCAACCTTGAAGGGTAAGTCGCAGATCGAGGAGGCAATGGCTTCCGCAAATGGGTGGTATAGACCATATCTATCGTGTTTCTCAACCATGGGACGTTGATCATACAGGATGAGAATCTACCATAGTCAGCTCTCGAGGGTGGGCATGAGGTGGGGGGAAGAAAGTTTACCTCCAACGCACTAGCAAATGCATTGAGCAAGATTGCAAGGAAGATCAAAACAGATCTGCCATAGAAACTTGATGTAGTTTGGTCGAGGTTGTAAAACATACTCCCTGAAACTTGTCAATGAATGCACAGAAGATGAGATGGATGTTCCTTACCAACTACTAAAGCCAAAACGCTGTTTGCAACAACACGGCTTACTGTGATTTTGGCATCTCCACGTAAACGTTGGAATCCACGCTCGACACATAGCTCAACTTGCTGGTACAGAGAGAGTGTGTATGGTGACTCAACGCGTCTGAAACCATGTCAGCTGCAGTTCTACTTTGAGGAATGGTGTGTAAATACTGCTTTCTTGCTTGCTGAGCTCTACGCGAGGCAGTGAACATTGCAACCGAAGGACCACCAATGGGAAATTTCTTGTCGTACAATTCGATGTTTTGAATCAGCTTTGCATACTCCTCACTGCTCTTCCAAGCCAAAGCGAACTCCCCAGAGGTCCGGGGGACACGATTCTCATACCCAGGACGGATCAAACGTTCGGCAGGACTTGTCAAGGATGTGAGGAAATCTGCGGTGGTTTGGCGAGGAGCACAGTCAAAGCCCATGTTTGTGAAGAAAGCTTTAGCGTCGCTGCAAGGGCCAAAGTATATTTGACGCCCCTCATAAAGAACTGTGACCTTGTCGAAGACCTGTGGGGAATTAGACGGTAACGTGCTGGGAGAGATAAAGGACTGACCTCATATGCATCCTGAGAACCTTGGTATAAGGAGATAAGCGCGGTAGCACCAGCCAGCTGAGTTGACAGCTTGATGGTGCGGCAGAATTCGAGAGCATTCGCACTATCTAGGCCCCGAGTACTGTTGTCCCAGCACTGCAAAGGACTGCCACTTAGACCTGCCTCTGCAATGCTGACTCTCTTTCTCTCTCCTCCACTGACTCCAGGAATGATGACACCACCGACATTTGTGTTCATCGTATGCAAGATACCATAAGTTGCCATGTAAACATCTCGCATATACTCCGCGTAGAATTCTCGAGAGATACCAGGGAAGGTACCAGTAGGTGGAGCACGCGCCTTTGCAGCGAACAACAAGGTCTGTCCAACGGTGAGCTGAGGGAAGTGGACGTCATTCTCAGCCATGTAGATAGCCTCTCCTCGAAATTGTGTGTGCATCTGGTGTGGTGGAATACCCTGGTAGTTGACCTTCGAAGTTGGACTGACAAGCAAGCCATGGGTGTCACCAGAGATCGTCTTTAGCAGGGTGGAACAACCACTTCCGGGACGACCTAGGACAAGTAACATCTCTCCAGCTTCAACGAGACCGTCGAAGTCTCGCAGAATATTGATCTCCTGCTTCTTCTCTCCTGCCATGCGACGAAACAAGCTGGCTACTCCAAGCAAAACATTACCAACGCTTTTTTGATAGTCAGTTGGGCTGCCAAAACCAGAGACATTGAGGTCAGTGAAAGAGACACCAGCGCTTCTGCGTAACAAGTTTCCAGGGGCATGGACGGTATAGCCTGCCAAATTCGAAAAGAAAGCATGAGCGCTGAAGTTCGGACTAAGAGGGTCCAAAGGTGAGTCTGGGGGATGACCAATGAATGGATGGCGGAAACCGTTGTACTCAGTCTCAAAGGGGTCCAATGTATACACTCTCATTGTGAAAGATGTCTACGAGTGCTGCTTCATGAGAGATGAGTGAAAGGTTGTTTGTGGTTGATGAGAGAATAACGACGCGTCTGACACTTCGAAGTTGAAGACGAGGATGGTGAGGCTCAGGTTGGGTGAGTCGAGATGGCCACATCCGAGCTAGTGGGAGATGAGGGCAAACAGCCGAAGCGGGAGGTGGAAACCTGAAGAGACCAAGTGAGGCCACCACGTGTTTTCCTACTCGATTCACTTCTTTTCACCTTTTAAACGATTAAAGGCAGTTTCTTCAAGTCAGCCAAGATACTGGAGACCATTGAGGTGAGTAGTCAAGACTAGGAGGGTGGGCGAGAGACCAGAGGGGCATCACATTTGCAAGGTATCAAAGGAGGCAGAGCAGAGCAGAACTCCTAGGAGAGAAAGTCATCAGCACTACGGACAACAATCGGAGGAGGCAAAAGAAGGCATTGTGCGGACAAAGGAAGTGGACATGGGGCGGACGGTTCTAGTTGCAGCAGCTGGGCTGGATGTCAGAATCCGACAAGTAAGCACGTAGCCGGACAGTTGGACAGTTGGAAGTGCTTTGCCCTTGACATGATCAGACCCAGAGACGAGCAGCACAGGGGCTTGAGCCTCGAATGTTTGGGATAGACCCGTTTGTAAGACACAGCCAATGTCTACCCTGGATCTGGTAACGATGTTGTACCATCCCGTTGCTTCATCTCGATCCGTTTGTAGGACCAAGATGCTGTGCCGTCCATATCCTGTTCCAATCCGCCGCGAGGCATCATTGTAGGCATGACTAAGAAGCGGGCGCTGCATCGCGTGATGGCATTCGTCTCATCATTGTACCTCAGTCCCCGCGGCGGTGCAACAGGCATGATGTTTACGTGGACTGCTGCTGCGAGGGCCAGACCGAGGAACCACAAAGTCAAAAAAGAAGACAAAGATAGATACAATACACTTATCGATAGTCTAGCTCGTGCAGAATTCATGATGTCTGGCTCAGCCTGCGCCGCCAGCTAGCATAAACATGCAGAAGTAGGAATTCCATTTGACAAGTGAGGTTGAAAGGATAGGTAAGGGTTTGCCTTCGGTGCGGCGTGGCTTTTTCTGCAAGGACAAGGACAAGGGCAAGGCGTCTAGGCGCTTCTGCCCTCCACTACAGTAACCTTACTGTACCAGCCTGTCGAGGGACGGGAAGAACGCCACAAGTGAGCAGACATGGCCTGGATACTGTAGCAGACGATTAACGAGTCAGCCGGATCCTTGTTGATGCAGATGGATGTGGATGTGGATGTGGATGTGGATGTGGATGAGACATGGGCAGGGAAGGAATGCCAGGGAGATGAGGAGACTGTCGGGCCCCGCGGGAAATGGCCGATTCGAGGGCAAAGGCCACCACCAAAATATCAAAAGGTCCTTGGTGATAAAGTAGTATTATCTGCACGACTAATGATGTATTTTCTTTCAAAATAAAGCATTAAACAGATTCAAGGTCTCTAGTAAAGCTATTGAAGTTATAGTAATTTGATATCAAGTTTTGTTGTAGAGAATCCAACTGTTAGCAAGTGTCCCCAAATCTGCCACTTCCCGCGGGGGTGTAGAGGGAGAGGAGCTGGAGCTGGAGCAGGCGGGGAAGTGTCCTTGCTCCAATCTGCGGGTGGATGTGAGGTGCCCAGGTGTGTTGCAAGTGGCTTGGCTGAAGCTGACTCATCTGAGCAACCACGTCCTTGGATTTTTACGAGCTAAAATCCTGATTTACAGTCACTCTGGACGTTACCAGACACCCGCTGTATTCTGTTATCCCCGATAATTTACGCCAAAGTTAGGTAGGATATTATTGCTTGGTCATGGAATTGAATTGTGCCTCTCGCTGGTCGTGCTTCTCCTCCCCAAGACCAAGTTCACTTCTTCTCTCACTTCTGATTGATGCCGTGACACAAAGTCGCACAATGGTCACTCGGTGTCTAAGGTCGTGTTTGCATGTCTTAAACGTTCCCCCTTTTGCTGGTCCTGCTTTACCGTCGTTGCATCCCCTTTGAGTTTTTCTCCCTCTCTGCCTTTCGACCTCGCTGCCGCCGTCCTCTCGTTTACCTCCACTTGAAAATTATTCTACCGAGCCGGCTCCCACTACGGCCCGGCACCTCTCGAGTTGTCTAGCTGAGGAGAGAACATCCACAGTCAATGTACCACTAGTCTCAATCTCGACATATTAAGGTCACACAGCTATTATGCTGCTCCTCTACGTCGTTCCCCCTTTGTTGCTCTTCCTTCTCCTGAGCAACTGTTACTCGTTGCTGAAGAATATTCGCGTTGCTCAGGCTACAGGAATCCGTTGTGTTGTTGTCCCTTGGTTCAATTACAACTCCCTCATCTCATTGCTACTTGGCAGAACTGTCCTACGCTTTCTCAACAGTGTTCTACCTCCCTCAGCTGTGGACTCCTGGCGACAATT
Source organism: Cadophora gregata (assembly GCF_030347475.1). Lineage (NCBI taxonomy): Eukaryota > Fungi > Ascomycota > Leotiomycetes > Helotiales > Ploettnerulaceae > Cadophora > Cadophora gregata. The sequence continues at coordinate 1,280,996 of NW_026695940.1, read as the reverse complement.
GGTCACTGCAACTTGGCCACTGCGACTCAGACATGCGCCATTCACAAGACTAGGAACCGATACTTTCCTGACCGTCTCTCCAGGCGGGATCATACTCAATACAGCAGATGCCGATCTCATTGCTCAGATTACCTCCAGAGGAACAGACTTTCCAAAGCCAACACACATCTACCGTCCCATCAGCATCTATGGCCAGAACATTGTTTCTTCAGAAGGGGCAACATGGAGATACCATCGAAAGTTGACCAGCCCAGCTTTCTCGGAAAAGAACAACCAATTGGTTTGGAAGGAGACCTTGGATCTGAGTCAGGCAATGGTTTCATCATGGTGCGGTGCGGGCACCTCGAGAACGACAACTCAAGTAGCACCGGACACCATGCGATTGTCCCTCGAAATTATCGGTCGGGCAGGCCTGGGTCAGCAGATGGACTGGGACGATGGTAACGATTCTCAGGCTCTACCAATGGGTCACACCATGAGCTTCTCGTCATCGTTTCAATTCATTGCCCACAACATCCTCGCGCTTGTCACCGTCATGGCCCTCCCTTCTTGGTTCGCTAGTGAGTCCTCGAGCTACAGACAGCTCTGTAGCACTGCTGACAGTTTCCCAGGAATGCTACCAATGAAATTTGTACAGGACGCTTTTCAAGCTTACGACAATTGGGGTAAATACATGGAGGAGATGATTGAGTCTAAGAAGCGAGGTATTCGAGACTCAACGCAACGTTCAGCAGGAGATCTCATTGGGCAACTTCTACAGTCAGACACAGAGAAGAAGACGACACCATTGACTGACAGCGAGATCATGGGTAACCTCTTTGTCTTCATTGTTGCTGGTCACGAAACTTCGGCAAGCAGCCTGCACATGGCAATCACGCTTCTCGCTTTACATCCATCCGCACAAAAGGAACTGCAGAAAGACTTGGCTCAGATTCTGAATGGAAGACCACCCTCAAAGTGGGACTATGAGAAGGATTTCCCTCGGCTGCTGAACTCAATGCTGGGAGCTGTTTGGAATGAAGAGCTACGATTGATATCTCCAATCCTTACAGTTCCTAAGATGGTGTGTGCTCGGCCTCAGAGAATTATCGTTGAAGGAAGACAAACGGATTTACCTGCCAACATGATGATCCGGCTCTGTATTCCTTCCGTCCACGTCGTAAGTTTACCCTTTGTTACCCAGGACAAACTCTAACCCATCTCAGAACCCCAAATTCTGGCCCTCAGGACCGCCAAGCAACCCCTCATCTCCCATCTTCCCACTCGACAACTTAGACAACGACCTCGAAGAATTCAAGCCTTCACGCTGGCTCCTCAAATCCTCTTCTCCATCAAACTCTACCCATCTCAATCAACACACCATCGACGAAGGCTACGTCTCCAAACCTGGCACCCCCATCAGCGAACTACCATCCTCCAGCACGCCCCTGGCAAGCAAACTCTTCACCCCGCCAAAAGGCGCATTCATACCCTTCAGCGAAGGCCAACGCGCCTGTCTCGGCCGTCGCTTCGCCCAAATTGAGATCATCACTGCGCTTGCAGTGATCTTCAGTCAGTATTCCGTTGAGCTAGCTGTCGATGCATGGGCTAGTGATGAGGAGGTCAAGGGGATGAGTCGGGGGGAGAAGAAGGGTGTTTGGGAGAAGGCGGCGGAGAAAGCCAGAGAGAGCTGGCAGGGGAAGTTGAAGTGTACTATTACTGTGCAGCTTTCTGAGGAGGGAAGAGTGCCGTTGAGATTTGTGAAGAAAGGGGACGAGAGATTCTTTGATGTGGGTGCTTGATCTGGTGCTTTCATGGCAAGGCCCCCATCACCGCTCTTCACATCATCCAAACTTTCTTTTGTCTTGTTTTTTTTCCTTTTGCTCATCTGCATTCTTGGAGTTGCATGCAAAGGGGTCATCAAATTTGGCCAATGGGTGTCACAAAAGAAAGGGACAGATCAATTGATGGAACGATAATTTGGTGGGCATAAATTGGATGACGGGTTTAGAAACCAGGAAAGAAACGAGATCAAAAAGAAATTTGGTGTTTCAATCTGCTGTCTGCTACGGTATATGATCACCATGCTGGATGTGGTGGTTCTTGTCGCATTGGTGGGAGCCAGGCATAAATAGGTTTTAGTGCTGGGAATAATGAATGCTCTTCTCCTCGCACCAGTTATCAATATTTGGTTCCATTTTTGTGAATCTCTAAAACTGTATGAACAAGTACTCCGTGAGCGTTATTTGGTAAACTTCTTTCGATTAGTGGTGTTGATAGACCCCTCTTGCCAAGTCTTATCCTGTCCAAAGAACCTGGTGGCAGCGGGCTATGATGCACAAAGAAAACACGCCACCAACACGGCAGGCAGATTTACGACACAGGTGATTCCTACCTAGGTAAGGTAAGTACGGTAGACATCCCCTTATCTCCTAAAAACTCCCCTAAATATAAACATAAATATCCACTATTCCACATGTAAACACCTTGTCCCCCTGCCTCTCTCACATGAAAATATTCAAGGTACTGTACCAAACAAACAAGCAAGCACAGCGATTGGATCCCTCGTATTTCCACACACACACACAGTACTTCAACGCACCTCACCCCCAAATCACAGATCTAAGACCCATACCAGGAACCTCAGCCCTGTCCCTGTCCCTTTCACCCATTGACCTCCACATAATTTACCTAGATACCTACCTCATCGTGCCTCGGACATCCCCCTCCGTTCACAGAAGGAGAATACTCCGATCTAAATTATGTACGACCGTATCCACTCCACATCTCACGTTTTATTACTCTTCCTGGAGTAAACAGATTAGAGTTAACAGCTAGTGACATTGAAGTTCTTTCTTTGGTGAGCGAGCGAGTGAGTGAGTAAGTAGGTACTGTTCGGCGCTTAGGTACATAACTACATGTAAATATGCGAGTTTCGTTTCTGCAGCAGACTAGCGGCTTGATAATATATTCCGCGGCCCTGCCTGCCTGCCTGCGTGCATGCATGCATGTATGCATGTATGTATGTATGCAAGTATGCGAGGTTCATGCAAGCCCTGATACCTTAGCCTCAGACTTTGATTCTGGCCGAGACAAAGACAGAAAGCCTACCTAACATAGAAGAAAGAAAGGAAGAAAGACAGATATCACGGGTTAAGCTGAATGAATGAATGAATGACCGAGAGAAGGAAGTCTGCAGAACTTTGACGCAAACATAGCACAGAACACAGACACAGATATAAACGAGACGTTCACAGATCCTGCATCTTGCCGAGAAGGAGAAGAAGCCTGGTCGCATGAACTGTACTTCAACACAGTACTCTATTCCGTCACGCCCTAAATTTTGTCTTTGATGATTTGATTTGATTTGATTTGATTTGGATAATGAATTCCGTATGTTACAAGGTATGCACGTAGGCATCGGCAGGCAGAAATTTCCCCGGCCGCGCGACGGGCGGGGCGGGAGGAACGATTGAGTTTTTGATCCGGCACACAGTGTTGGGTTCTGGATTCTGTGGACTGACTGGAGGGACGCGTGTCAAGGGTAGGTGGATGATGTGTGTGGTGAGCTGGCTTGGATAGGTCAGGTCGCATCTGGGAGGTTAAGGAACGAGGTAGCTAAGGTACCTAAGATGCTGTATTTCAGCGAGGATGAGGTGGGAGTAGGTAGGTAGGTAGGTAGCAAAGAAGTGGGTTTATAAATTGCCCAAGTGGGGAAAAAACAAAGGAAGCGAGAAAGAAAGCTAAGACATTGTGGGTAAGTATCTAAAGCCCCATCTGACATCTCGCTCTCGCATGTACCTACGAGCGAGACCTAAATCCCTCAATCCATGTGGTCTTGGCGATTCGTTACGAGTTTAAGATCTGTCTAAAGATGAGAAAAGGAAGAAAGTATATGGTTAAGCTACGAACCACAGCCCTTCAGCCCAGCCAAGCCCAGCCCCAGCCAAGCCGATCCCAGCCCCAGGTACAGTAAGCGGCGCTAGAAAGACCTTCCCTCATACTGTACCTAGGCGCCGACAACCCTGCCCTGCCTCGCCTGCTCAATGCTCACCCTTTATCCCGCCCCCAGTGCTTGTCAGAATGGCTTGGCTGACAGCGCTGATCCCAAGCCGTTGGTCGGGGGTTTTCACGCGGGCCAGCCCATGGGCCACAGCGGAGTGGACCCTGAAAAATGAGCTAAAGATCGAGCGGCGCGGCACGGACTTGGGGCTATTCGGACTACACACCCTCTCCTTTGGAGATTTCTGCAGCTGCTTATCCATCCATCAGTATCGATTTGCATCCAATCCCTGATACTGGTATATCTTTGTCCTTGTCTTTGGCTTTGTCGCACTCTGCATCCTAGATGATTCACTGCCACGGTTACTAAGACTAAGACTATCAAAGACGCTCTTGATTTTCAGGATGAGTGCGTGAGAAACAGCCACAAAATTCGCGAAGATAGAAGCTGCACGATGCACCTCCACGGCACAGCTCAGCAGCTGCTGCTGACGAATTGTACATTCGTGCTATCGCCAGCTCGATTGTTCTCTCCATTTCATCCCATCTCATCCAATCGCACGAACGGGTTGAGAAAGTTCGATAGATAGGCTTACGGACATCAATCCAATCCATCGCGCATAGACCCCACCACGTACCCAAGCATGCACATCGAAGGCGTGTCGTCCCAAGCAACCAGATACCAACACCACGCACATGGTCCCCTGCCCGGCCCGTCGATGGGCTGGCTGGCTGGCTGGCTGGCTGGCTGGCTAGAAGGAAGAGGCACAGTCTTCTTGATGGCCCGTCTCACTACTCCAACCCGTCTGGGGAAGTCAGCATGCAGCTGGGATATTGATTACCTGGATCTAGATCTGGATGAGGCTGGTGGAGTCGAGTGGAGGGGTAAGCCAGTGTCAGCCCTGCATGCGACTCTGCCACATGGGAATTGGAGTTTGGTTTCAAGGATTGTCTGGCGCGAACTCATCGACCATGCGAGAGGGACTGAGAATCCTGGTTGTGTCTCTGCTTGCAGCTGCTATCAAGACTTCGCCTAGTATCAGGATGTCGTAGTGCTGCATCTATTTGGGGGCCCGTGGCTGAAGAGTCTCCATATTGATGGTAGCACTCCTCATTGGCTTCTTCGTATACTTCCTGGTCTGCGTACATTCAGTGGATCTCGATCGTGCGTGGGAAAGTGGGAAGTGCAAAAGAAGTCCGAGAGAAAGCATAGGTTGATAGATCTTTGCTGGGAGCAGTCGAGTAAGAAGTGTGGTTGTATTACCAAAAGCCTCGTCTTGCTTATTCTTTCAACTAATCTCCCTATCAGCTGGAGAGGTACTTCACGTCTCCAAATCTGACCAGTGAAGCTCAAGAAAGGTGGTCATTTCGTACCAGCTACACCAATCATATCTAAACGCTTACACTTGCAGGATTTCTCCGTCGCGGTATCCATGATCCGGGTTCCAGGGACAAGGGTAGTTGACACCATCCATTTTCTGTGTTCTCGACCCGACCGTTTTCAATTCCCTCGATAAGACCTGCTCTTCAAGGATCCTGTCCCGCTCTGTCCAAGCCTACATAGCCGCCAGGACACATCTCTACCGCTGACCATCCTTGCTTTGCCGCGATCATGAACTAGCGCGATATCGTAGCCCAAAGCATCACCACTTTGGGACAACGGAGGCAGCTCTGCTCAGAAATTCCCTCACTTCAGCTGACTCGAAATATCAAAATGGAAGTTTTAGACGGAAAGACTTGACTTGATACCCTCTAGACCTGATACACCCTACTTCGGCCCGTGAATGATCATGGGTCAACAGCTTGCAAGCTCCGTCCGAACAAGCATCTCGGTCAATACACTGCCAAGTATTCCCTAGACTTGCAGATCTGCACCACTTCGATAGCTTACAAGATCTATTGTGGCCTTTTGGAGGGCTTGGAAATATCAGACTGGGAACAGGATCCACATCTGCTCCCTCGTACCAGATCTGATTTCTGTGGGGATCCAATCTGGGTTTGCCATCCGTGAAACTCGATCTCGCAAGTCTTTGTTTTCTCCTACCTTTTATGTACCTTGCCAACGGGTGTACCGGTTACGCAAGGACGGCGACCACTGCAGCTCGTGTTCGACCGATTGTCGGACGATGCGTTGGGTAGGTCAACATAACTTGACTTATTCAAGTATGTGCAAGTCCAAGGAATATGTGCGAGTGTCAGGGCAAGTGCCAGGGAGAAGTGTGGAGCGAATAGAGGCTCCAATAGAAACCCCCAATGAATGAGGCGTAGTTGGCTATCCGATAATCGCACTTGACTCATGCCGACTGATTCACGGATCGATCAGTCGTCTGGTTAATCAATACGTAAGGCTGCGCTCTCACTTGACCACCTTTTATAGCTTGCCCTCCCTCAATAACTTCCACAAAATCTCGACCCGCTATCCATCTTGACTAAACACCTCCACTTCATCGAGTCATTCTTTCATACCCCTTTACTTTTTAACTACTGTTTGTACAAGCCCTCAGCTACACTACAAGCACAGGCCAGCATGGCAACTCTTCATGAGGATGAGAGTTCAAGTGGAACACCCTCACCAGTTACATCCAACGCTCCTTCAGGTACTCTCACAAGAATGTCATCCTTCGAGCTTCACCCTCCTGCCACAGGCCCACAACTAGGCGACGTCCTTGTCGTCGGCGGCTGTGGCTTCCTCGGCCATCACGTCGTCAAGTTCCTTCTCAAAGAAACCACATGCACATCCATCTCTGTCATGTGTCGATCGCCCTTCAAGAACCGTTATGAAGGCGTCACCTACTACATCGGAGACGTCACGAACCTTGAACACTGTCGCCATGTTATGAACCAAGTCCGTCCAAAGGTCATCTTCAACACAGCCTCGCCTCACGCCTACAAAGACCACGAACATGTCCCAGACATCTTCAAGGTCAACATCAACGGCAACCAGAACCTGCTCGAAGCAGCTGTTGAAACTGGTACCATCCAAGCATACGTCTACACATCCTCAGGCCCCATCATCGCCGGCTCAGGAGGCGGCTATGATCATGCCGATGAAACATTCCCAACACTCGCCGTTCCAGCCATCAGAAAAGGAGATCCATACCACGTTGCCAAGGCTCTCGGCGACAAGATCGTTCTTGAAGCAAATGGCAAGCATGGAATCCGAACATGTTGTATCCGCCCTACAGCCTTGTACGGCGAAGGAGATGGTCAAATGATTGGCCCAGTCATCGATGCTCTCGAGGCTGGCCAAACAGGTATCTGGATGGGCTACAATGATATAGACATGGACGTCGTCTATGTCGGTCATGTTGCCATTGCTGAAGTCCTCGCTGCCAAAGGTCTTCTCGTCGAGATGAGCGATCCAAAAGCCCCAAAGGTTGCAGGTGAAGCATTCAACATCACAGACGACCAACCTTCTCCCCCTCTGACTTTCTTCCGCAAATACTGGGCTCTGGCTGGTGATCATACACCTCTCAGCAGCATCTGGTATATTCCTCCCATACTGGTTCTGATTATGGCTCACATTGCGGAGTACATCGTTTGGGCTACCACATGGGGAAAGCTGCGTCCTACGAGTCTGATTCTGGAACGTATGGAGTTCATTCTGTACACTCGCACATATTCCATCAAGAAGGCACGTGAGCGTCTTGGTTTTGTACCGTGGGAGGATCAGCCATATGCCAATCAAGAGGAAGCTCTGAAAGGCTCGGTGGACTGGTATCTCCTGCCTGAAAATCATGGTCCTGTCAAGACTGGCACTTTTCCATCATGGTAAGTCCCCATCTCCTTTCATAAGTTTCAAGTTACTAACACCTCCAGGCCCGAAACACCATTCAAGCTCATTTCCACAACCGGTGCTCTCACCACCCCCAACATCCCCCAAAACCACCATTGTATCGCCAACGCGCGCTTCATGGCCCAAACCCACAACACCATCTTCCGCGCTCTCAACAGCATCTACGCACACTCCTACCATGTCCAGCCCTCCACCGACTCCGCAACCCACCTCCTCTCCTACTGCAGCATAACCTACGACTTCATGCACCACCACCAACTAATTGAAGAATCGCACTACTTCCCCGAAATCGAGCGTGTGACCGGCATCAAGGAACTCATGTCCGAGAACCTATCTCAACACAAAGCCATGGACAAAGGCATGGAAGCGTTCCGTCGATACGCGGAGACGACTCTCAAGGAGGAGTTTGATGGAGCCAAGTTGAGAGCTGTGATTGATCAGTTCAAGGAGCCGTATGAGAAGCATCAGCATGAGGAGATTGCGACGATTCTGGGGCTGGGAAAGGTTATTGAGAGTAAGGTGTTGAAGGGTATTGATATGCGGATGAGGGAAGAGGCTGAGAGGCAGAGTGATGTGTTTAAGTGAGTTTCTTTCTTGCTTTCCCATTTTCTTCATGTTTATCCCATCTGACTTGGTCCAAGTCTTAGAGAGACTCAAAACTGACTAACTCCTCAAACAGAGCCGCCCCCTTCGTATTCACCGCCCAAGACTCCACATTCACGCTCGACTCCCACCCCTCCACGGGCTCAATCTCCTACCCCCCTCTCAACCCCCTCACCCGCCCCATAATCCCATACATCATCTCCCTGATCTTCTACCCCCGCCACAGCTCAGCCTGGGCCTTCGCACCCTCCACGATCCACGGCGCTCCGAAACCTCTACCTAGTTCTACCAACGCAATGACGAGTGGGAAGAATGGGAGTGGGAAGAGAGTGGGGAAGATGGGGGAGTTTGTTGATGGCGAGGAGCTGTATTGTAAGGGTGTTAGTGGGGCGTGGGTTTGGTGGGATGCGGTGCTTGAGAGGGTTGGGGGGGAGGATGGTGTGAGACAGGTTGTGCTTGCGGTCGTTGTGTTGGTTTTGGCAAGGGTTTGGTATGGTTAGGTGGTTGTGATGGGTGTGGGATGTGGAGGATTTGATCTTGCTTTTGCTTTTGCTTTGTATTTGCTTACTTACTTGCATTGAGGATGGGACTTGCTGTCGGGATGGTGATGGATGATCATGGTCTGGAGTGAAGTAGCGGTACCGTTCGGCTCGTTGATTGTGGATGGTATTTTACTGCTCTGCTCCGCTCTGTTATTGGTCGTCTGGTTCTTCAATGTGGCAATGGATGAGTTTATTCGGGATTATAGGCATTGGCGTTTGCAGGCACATTCGCTTACTCAATCACTCCCTTGATCATGATCATGTCCTCCTTCGCTTGTTCCTGCGAAGCGTTTTATCTGCGTGTTTGCTTTCTGATCGTGTCTTCGCATGGCTTACTCGCTATATCATGGAGCAGTCTCTTTTTTCATGTCATACTAGCACAGGAGACACGACTACCGATGCGTTCCTTTTGTTTTCTCTATTTTGGTTTTGGCTTAGCACAGTTTGGCGGGGGACTTTGATACCATTGATGTACTGAAAACAGTCTCGTTATTTGCTTAGTAATTGTGGTGATAGTCTATGGACGAAAAAAATGCAATCTATGAGCTTTGAACATTCTGATGTTCTGTGCGAGAACTTCTGTGGAGGTTCCGAGGAATACCGTAGGTCGTTGTGAATTTCCAAGATAGAATTCCTTGAAGATATCTCAAGTGCACTCATCTGCGTACATCATACGGTTACGCTGAAGCAACAAGCCATTTTTCATTTATTCAATCCCTCTTTTCTTTCCTCTCTACATCATTCTGGCATGGCATTCAGTGACTCAACATATGCTGGCAACCACTTTACTTGAATTTCTCTGCTCTCGCCTTCTCCATATTCTTCAACCGAGGGACTCTCATCCGCTTTTTCCATCCTTCTCTCATTCTCACTTGGCACTTTCGAGGAAGAAACGATCCGCCGTGAGATCTTGAAGCTCCTCAGTAGCGCCGCCACTCGCTTGGAGATGTCTTGTACGAGTTTGATGCCCACGCTGGAATCACTTACCGACAGGCAGATCCGACGAAAGTCGTGATAGAAACGGAACGGCTCGGGAAGAAGATTTCGAGAAGGTGTCATTTGGAAGTGCACGAGTCTGGGTTTGGATAAGAAGGTGCGGAGCTTGGAGGCACAGTCCGTCCTGTATGGCGTCTTGTGAGGTAGACTCCCTGATGCAGAGGTATGAAATGCAGGGGATCGGAAAGAGCGTCACTCTCCGTACCGTGAGTAAGTATCAGAAGAAAGGTAGATTGTTTGGGAAATTTTGGAATGAAATGCTTCTTAACAGCGGAATATAGGCAGTATTTGTTTACTTCCGCGACGTTTCAAACATTCCTCGCTTGATTTACCGAAACCCTTGAATCATTCTCCACTTCATTCAGGGCACAAGCCAACCCGCCATGCTACCCCACTCAATGACCAACTCCCTAGTCTCCATACTCCACTTTAAGCACCAGCAGCAACAAGCACACCTCTATACCTCATCTTGCCATTCTTCATCTTCTCCATCGCCTCTTCAAAGCCCTTCTGCGAAAACTCAAACTTCTCAATCACGGGCCTGATGCCAGTTCGAGCTGCGAAATTGAGCATATCTTCGTGGATGCCGCGGGAAGCGACGAGGGAGGCTTTGAAGTTGTAGGTCTCGAAGAAGAATGGGAAACCTCTGTGCAATTATGGGTAAGTGGATTGAACAAGAGGGGTAGAGGGAGGGGATGGGTTGGTGGGAAAGGGGGACGTACGGAATCTCAATTGGCACGATAGGAGCGGAGAGGGCGAGTATATCGCCGCCGCGAGCGAGGATGTTCTTGTTCATGAACCTAGCAGCAGAGTAAGCTTTCATTTCAATTCCCACAACTGGAAAGCGCCCACTTCGTCCAATCCGGATACTTCCCAGCAGTAACAATCAAGACATCCACCGGCTTCGTGATCTTCTCAGGCTCACTCAAGAGATAGAATTCCGAAGCACCAAAGCTCTTAGCTTCAGCCTCCTTCTCCGCAGTGGTTGAGAATACAATGGTGTCGAACCCGAGCTTGGCTGAGAACTGGATGGCGAGATGGCCGAGACCGCCGATGCCGAGAATACCAACTCGGTCGCCTGGCTTGGCGGAGGAGGTGATGGCGTTGTAGACTGTGCTTCCTGCGCATTGAAGTGGTGCTGCGTATTCGGAGGGGAGGTTTTCTGGGATTTTGTGGACGTAAGGATGTCTGGGATGTGTAAGCAAAGGTCTTTTGAACTGGGTAGAGGAACGTACAGTACTCCGCGAATGTTCCAGCGTTGAAGTCTTTCTCTCCAAAGATATTACGTTCGTAGCAGAAGATATCTTTGCCTTTTGTGCAGTAATTGCAATGCCCACAGCTCTATCACCATGTGATCAGTAAGAAACAGAAAGTCAGATCAGACAGAATCACGTCTCTGAGATACCCGCCACCAGCACGATCTCCGACCTTCAGAGTGGTGACTCCACTTCCGACTTTCTCAATGATGCCTACTCCCTCGTGCCCAAGAGCGATTCCGGAAGACATCATGTGAATATCCGTGTAGCACAGAGAGGAGTGGGTGATCTTGATGAGAATTTCTTTGGGGCCTAGATCGGATGAGATGTCGACTGAACTCTTCACCACGGCTCCTGCAGCATCACCTGCTACACCACGATAGATAGCATTTGAGATGGTCATCTTGGCGGGTTGTTATTTGGATTCTGGTGTGGTGATGTGAAGAGAAGAAATTGTGTTCACATCTTGCGCAGAGAAAGGAGGATCTATTTAATACTACTTACTCTCTTACTCATTAGCTATGTCAGGCTGCTCATGCTGTCGTCTCTTGATCTGAAGCTAAGTGCAGCTGCAGGCAAGGGAGCTTCTGATTGGTCACTGCTTGGTGAAGCCAAGGCCATTGACGTTCAGGAGCTCGCTTCTGCTCTGATTACTATTCCAGGGCCTCCATTCCCATGCCGAATGCTTACGGCATTAATGACTTAGCGACTGATTATGTACGCGCTGCCGCATGAACATTCTCCATCTTCAGTAACCAACGGCGAGAGGCTTTTTTCCAACCAAGTAGCACTCGCTTTGCCCTGAACGTACCTTAATCAGCAAAATGCAGCTGATACAGTGAGGCTACCGAGGGAAAGCTTCAATAAGCCAGACAGGACCAAGGCGATATCTGTTCGGCAAAGCCGATTTCAGAATCCGGCAATGAAAAAGGTCCAACGATATCAAGTTCCCTTTCCATTGTTAATCCCCATACAGAAGAGTCTGTAACTGCCAAGTCGTCATCTCCTCATTCAGCCTCCACAACATGCACGTGTCTTTAGATTGTTCGGAGATATGTGCTTGACCGCGCCAACATGGTAAATCCGAAACTCCTTCTCATATATTGGACAAGAAATCTATCCTCGGTATCGTCGCTGAAAAAGTAAATCGTTCATAATGGTCATAATCGGTATCAAATCGTCGGTTCAATTATCTCCGTCGGTGTCGGTGTCTTCCCATTCGTCTTCTTCATTATCGTCCGACTTGTCATCTTCCTCTTCATCGCCCTCCTCACTATCATCGTCACTGAACTCTTCCAACGAGGAAAAGTGCCTGAATTTCTGAAGCTCGGCCAGACACCTCTTCTCTTCTGCTTCATCACCATCTCTTCCAAAATCCCACTCTGTTCCGTCATGCTTCTTGAACTGCCAACCAATCCGAACCCTACGCGCCAGCTTCCTGCAATCTTTGGAATCGTCTGCAAAGGCTGTGAGGGCCTGTGTCATTACTTTCATAGGATCAAGCTCTCCCCGGTCAACCTTTGACTTGAGCTCTGTCAGCCACAATGCTCTGTCCGTAAGAGCCTTCGCTGTGAACTTGTGGTATAGGTATTCCTCGCTGTAGAATGCCCCGAATAACTCTCGCCAGTCGCAGCTCAGTTCCAACTTGTCATAATCCATCGTCCATCCCGGTATTGGCCCATCGTTGACATCTCGTCGGATCTGAACAGTATGCCGGGGCACTTCGATATTCATATTGTTTACATACTCGCGTAGCCGCTTTCTCACTCTTGGATGTAGATTCTCGGGAAGCTCGTCGGTATCGACAGTAAAAGTAGCGGTGGCTCTGTCTTCGGAGAGTGAGGAGAAGTTAAAGTCTGCCACTAGGTGCCGAATTTCGAGCCGTTCTTCGTGGTCTTCCTCGTCACTGTTATCTGCCAGGAATTCGCCTGTATTTTTGTCAGCTCACATCTTATCTATATAGCGATGATTCGTACCTAGGAAGAAATAGATATTGGTCTTCGGAAGATGCTGCTCTCTGAAAATGGATTCTGCAGCGTCTCTGAAGATTGTGCTAACATTTCGGCAGCTCTTCCAAAGTGTTGGCAAGTCTTCATCCGCACGAAGGTTCTCAAGAATCTGGGTCCAGAGTTCGTTGGGCAAGGATGGACACTGCGATGTGGCCATGGTCTTCTAACGTGAAAGGAGCAAATTCCGCAATATCTGAAGCAGCCAAAATGTTCAGACTGTCTGCGTAATTAATAGAGTCTCCACTTCTCGAGTGACAGGAGGGGTCGCGCTGTTCGGTGGATATGAAGAGACCGAAGTATTTCCATGTGAAGCTCACGGAAGAAGTGGGCCGCTTCACGCGTCGCGCTAACCTAGACGCGTTAATGGCATGTGACAATAGAAGGTACTTGTGAAGAACGTCCTTCATCAACAAAACTTTTCTACTAATACAGTGCTATTCCAAATCAGTCTGTCCGCGCGAAGGTTACAAATAATTTCGCTTCAAAATTGATTTAAGTACATTGCTGGCTATCCTGCCTGCTATGAGCTTGCAGCAGGATCGAGCCGATTCGTCTTGGTATTGAACCCATCCACTTTCTCATAATCTAGAGTCCAAGAAGCGTGTTTCGAGAGAGATTATGTCTCTAGTTTGCGGAGATGCTTGGACTATTCTCGACTTACTATGGTGTGATGATTCATCTGGTACGGGTACTGGCTTTCGGTAATCACTTCAAAGGTCATCACAGGATGTCTGCGACGAGCTTTCTTAAAGGAACACCAGGATCAAACGCCAACATCGGAACCTCTACAGCTCAATGATGAATAGTCTACTAATCCACTGCTCTTTTGGGGCGAGGGAGTACCGTTTGTCTTCTATGTTATCGATTCATCTAATCTATCAAATTCGATCGGCCGGTGCAAGCTGATACCGCCCATTTTACAGATTCTTGCCGGAACATCGCAAGAGTACGTCTATCATTTGAACTGTGATCTGGGAAGCTGTCATCGACACTATAAATCGTTCTTCACTGCCTTCTACGGGTGCGAGAAGGGCCTGAGAATCTTCGATGGCATCGTTGTTCTCATCAGAGAAGGCAAGGCCATGAGTCTGCATTGAAAACGCTTGGGAATGTGGTGACTGGCTCAGATACCCAGCTAATGGATTGGTCTATCAATACTTCGCCTGGAAATCGAATGAAGAAGAGACTGGCATCTGTAAGGCCCCTACCAACTGGTATGGCACCATGTCGCCAAGGCGCGATCCAAATGCCCCCCATGTGAATACCTGGAGCCCGCTCGCATTCCTCTTTCGTTTGGTCCATGGACGACTCCAAGCCGCAGCTATAGAAAAGGTGAAAACAGGATTTTGCCTCTTACGCAATCGACCATCTTGCCACTGAAGATATTGGCTAAAATCTCTTACTCTATCATTGTTGGAAGCAAGGGATCCAGCTCGTGTAGTTCATTCTGAACTCTGCCGGAAGACATCTTCCATGGCTATTCTTGGTCGTTGAGAAGATATCGGATGGGTAGATGCCATGGGCTGCTCGTGGACCATTACCAAGGTGCTGACCCCGAGAACAGACAACTTGAAAATTGTCAATAGCCTGTCTTTAGAGAAGCTTATTGAGCAGAGTACCTGGATCAGCAAAGCCTCGGCCCATATGTTGACAAGATAAGAGCAAGGAGCGACAAACCGAACATACGGAATTCGTTGCCACGGGCCTCATTCCCGGTCCCTCATTCGTAAATGTTCTTTCTTCCTGCTGGCAAGATAATCCACCCAAGGTCGGTGAGCGTCTCATTTTGCCTACTGCTTCTGTCACATGTAATCAGGCAGGTTTCGTGGCATGATAATAACTACCTCACTGACTAATTACCAGCCAAGAAATGGGTGCCATCATCAAAGAAGTCGTAAGCAATCCACTGCGGAGGATTGACAGCCATTGAGAATTGTGACTCAAATGACCTGGATTTGTTACTACCAATTCTAGGTACCTTTATCGCCAGAGAAAATGGAACTCTTCAATGATTTTTATTGAATGAAGGAGTATTGAGGAGGCAGTAAGAGGTAGTCTTAACACAAAGATTCCCCCTACTCTACACATCTTCTGATCGCTGGTTCAAACTACTTGGAAACAACCGCCAAACGACAGTGACGATGTGGAATATCTGCTCTTCAGAGCGTGCGTATTGATTTATGCAGGCACTTGTATGGCTTCGGCTCTTGAGATCAGTGGAACAGCATCATGCTCACCATTGAGTCGATCCGACCTGCCGTGGAGTCATGTCTGTCTGGTCCTAAGTATGAGTAGAATGGGGCGCCACGGAGATAAGATTGTACTTCTTTCGATTTCGCATTTTCTTGACTAACCAGCAACTTACACAAGCACTGATCATCAGCTCGTCTGCGGCCCGTTCACCCTGGCCTCGGCATTCGATGTCTTTCTTCCAGGGTCAATACGCTCGATTTCCATGGCTATCCCGCGATCGGTCTACGGATCGCATCCCGGCCAACGTCCAAACTCCCGAACACCTTAGACAACAGCGGATACCTTATCCAATATGACAACCATAGAAGCATCTAATTCAGCACCTCACGGCAGCCCCGGATAGGGCAGATGATTATCTTGCTCCCTCATTCTCCTGCCAACTTCTAGCCGAGGTTCTCATTAATGCCTCGCAACATAGCGTTCTCTGCTTCAAGCTGCTGTACTTGGTACCGCAAGCAAGCAATGACCGAGTGTAACTCTGCGAGGTGCTGCTTGAGCTGCTTTGATGCTTCTTCGGCCGCAATAGCCCTCTCCTCGAATCTTTGCCGCTCTTCCATTCTCCTCTGGCGATAGATACGCTGTGAATTTCTATTTTGTGTGCGTCGTCTCTAGAAGTTTGATAAACAGTCGGTCTCTTACTTTCAAAATTCTTCATACCTGGATTCGGTTCAATACAGGGTCTCGACCATTATGAAGTGGAGTTCGGGGCCGGCCAGTAGATCTAGACGACACAATTGTCTCGTCTTCATCCTCAGCTGCATCGTTTCGAAACTCTTCGCCCCTGTCTTGACATGGACACGAGTCCTGCGTACTGCTAAAAGACGATCCGCTTCTTTGAGTGAGCGCTGGAGTCTGGATGAGTGATGGCTGCCGTTCACTTTAACGTTTGCCTCGCCTCGGGATAAATCATCGTGCTTACATTGGGCGGCGTGAAATAATCAGTCCATGTCGATAAGGCGATATTGTTATTTTCAGGGACCGAATAATTCTCGAGGCCAGCAGGTATGTCATCTCCTTCATAGTAATCGTCAAGCTGAGGCCAATCGAAGAAGTCCATTTCGTGGGATATGAAGTATTGGAGAAGTTCCAACTTTCATTTTTGGTGAGTCGAGGAATTGAAGTCCCTTAAATGGGTCTCCAGTCCGTCTCCCAATCCATTGAATTTCACTCTCGTTTTCCGAAGAAAGCAAGTCCATGCCTCTTGATTTCGAACTTACTCACTACATCGCATGTCTGTTCCCCACAATCGTTTGGATCGCCAGAGATGCTCTCGCCATGTTGTCCTGGGCATCACATCTGGGCTTAGATAAGCTCTGAGCTTATTCTCCTCCATTGGACAATACTTCTGTGGCGTTTTGTGTACTGTTCACCAGAAAAGGAAATCTGCATGGGTGCAACAACCGCAATCGTTTTTTCCCCGCTCTTTGGCGAAAGTATCCACGTTTGTCAGCAACATTGCAGATATTTCGAGCGTTGATTTGGGGACCATCTCCCGGATTATACGTTTCCATATGGATGACCAATCGTATATGTGGCTTAATCTTCTCTGCCGAGACGCCATCGCGGCAGACAGATCGTCGAGAAGAGCGCCGGAACCTGGGTTCCTTGCTCGGAATCAACCCCGTCCAACGACCACAGTTAGATGAGCGTTTTATCACCTACATCAGGCGTTCTCGGCTCCTTATCTTTACACGAGTTGGCCATATTTCTTGTCTCGTCGGCAGCGGCACCAGAGTACAGATGAGCTTGCTATCCTAGAGAAGCACACAGCAGAAATTCGTTGGGCCATCTTCGTATCTGCGCGGAAAGGTCAAAATGGAAGGTGATATACCTTCGGCAAAGCAAAGGGGAGCAGAAGCGATATTCAAAACGTTTGAACCCTCAACAAGGAGTAGGTCTCAGCCGCATCGGAATCATCCTTCCTGATTGATTCTGACAAACAGTAGAGTTCAATGAGCAAGCTTCACAAACATCACATCTACATTGTGTAACGTCTAACATTGTCGCAGTTCGAAAGCAGCAGCGGGGGATACTGCTACACACTTTGAGTTTGTAGATCCAAGACCCCCTAAATCCTCTAATAGAAGAGCGGCACGCTCTCATGTAATGCGAAGATACCACACCGAGAAGCGAAATCAACTCACCGGGGAGCCGATTAAGGCTATCCGAAACCCAACCCCGCCCGGTCAAGCAAGTGTGCTTGAGTGGCGTGCGCCTACTTCTCCGTCCCAGGGCTCTGGCACAACTTTGACTGGGCCTCCTCACTGTGGTAAACCACTTGCATCACCAAGCATCTCGAACAGGCTTTCCAGAACCACCAAGAAAGCCTCACAATGCCTCTGTTGTTCCACGAAGGGCAAACAATATTGTCCCGCTTCAAACTGCACTTTTACGCGGCCTCAGCCGGATTCAGGACTGGAACCAGTTTTCCAGGGGATGTTTTCCGTCAGCAATCGTTCTCTGCAGCTGCTTCGATTCAGTGGGTTACTTTTAGGCATACTGCATCCATAACCAGTTCATTTTTTGATCTGATCTACATGACCTCCTCCACACATGATGAACAATGGAGTATGCTCGCTGACAGCCAATATTCAGGTATCCACGAAGTAGCTCGGTTCAGTATACCTATAGGAAATCAAGCTGAAGCATCATGGTTCACACAAGCAACTTCGAACCCCGCCTTCTTTCATGGAACTCTTCTCCTTGGCGCTACATATCGTGCTCTAACGTTAGGTCGAACCCCGTCTCTCCCTCCAGAATGTTATTTTCACCAAGTCGAGGCGATTCGCCACATTGTCGCAAACCTCGAGAGTGCTGAAGCGCAAATACAGGAAGCTAATGTCGCTGCTGTTACTTGTTTGGCTGCCTTCGAGGTAAGTGGGGAAGTTGAATGGTCGTTCGAGCAACTTCAACTCGTTCTAAATTGTGCTTTATGGACTAATCAGTTTCTCGTAATAGACGACTGTCAATCATGTTGCCAACGAGCCTGTGCACATCGATGGCTTGGAAAGGATGCTTACCGTGAGGCGCGCAAAACACGAGGAGCTTGCGGGGTATCTGCAAAAGCTCATACAATGGTCAGTCTGTGCCAGAATTCGGTCATCCCTTCAGTTTCGTATTCCAATTGAGCTGATTATCTTCTGGTGAAATGCTTACCAACTCAGGGTCGACGTCTCTCATGCTTCAGCAAATTTGCGACCTCCACGCTTCCTCTCCATGCAAGCCAAAATTCCCACCCCTCCGACTCAAACGCTCGACGAGGAAATAAGTCTTCTCAATGCTCTGAACTCTCAGTGGCCAGGTGTATTCCCTTCTTCCCCCATCAGAGTCTACGAAGGCATGGACGACATAACAGCTTGTATGTTCCATCGAGTCCGCCAACTCTCTTCCCTCGCTTCCCGAATCCATGCCTGTAGACCAGTAAGCGAAGAAACAGAATATCTAAGACAGCAATATACTCAAGGAATGTTGCTACTAGAAGGTCAGGTCAACACATCGATCTGGTCACTTGCTCGGAACAATGTCAGACAACATGGATCCTCAACTCAAGCTCGAGCTGAGGATTCTGTGAGGGCGTGTACGCGGACATGGCATGGGACTTGTCTTCTATACATCCATCTCTTTCTTCGGCGTGCACTTATTGGCCCCAAAAGCATCATCATCTCGAAAATCGTCACAAGAGTGAAATATTCTTTACGAATATTGAACGACACAGAGTTATGGGTATCTTTCCCCAAGCCCTTCTTGCTATGGGTTTTGTGCGTAGTGGGGGTTGCAGAGAGTGGAGTTGGGCAATTTCCGGCTTATGGAGAAACTTCGGACGACAAAATATGGTTACTGCAGATCCTGGGGAAGCTGAGAGGGGTCATGGGTCTGGAAAGCGTAAGTGGTGATCCCGCTCTCTTTATTTACCCCCCCCCCCCAAGTTATTGAGTTTTCACTGACTCGCTGCCTGTCCAGTGGGAGGAAGCAAAATCGATAGTGACTCAATTCGCCTGGGTAGAACATCTATGTAATACCCCGAGCAGGAAATTTTGGGAGGATTCAGACATCTACGTGATGGGTGTGGCCGACCAATCAAGATGAGACGATATCAGCCCGCGTGGATTGTCCGTCACGACATTGTCGAACTTTAACCTACCATATTGCGAAGCAGTAGAATGTATAATCAAGTATAGTTCCCAGCAGTCAAGAGGAAGTTCCATGCTGAGATGGCCAAGATCCCAAGGACTTTTCATCTAGGAAGCGAAACCTTGAGAAATTTCCACCAATTCGAAGCGGACTGTGCATCAGATGTTAGTTCACTGCCAATATCCAAGAAACTCAGCATGCCAGATCTATATCCTTGACGAGAAGGGGATGCCTTGAGATGAAATTTTACCAACAGCGCCAATTTTTATACTCCGCTGCTGCAGACTCAGATATTGAGGTGCATTATGCGCAGTTTTCTCCTTGTCCTTTTTCGCTTCCCTGCCTCTACTGCTGTTTCAGCGTCGCACCCAATAGACCGCAATACCAACAACGACGCGGCTGTAGCAGTAAACCACCCACCATCCGAGCAGCCGACTATGAACCAACAAAATCATTTCTTCGCACTCACTGCAGATGCTATAGCCTCAGTTGGTATGTCACAAGCATAACATCAAGCCTAAACCCCACATCCAAACGTTGGTAACGCTTCGGACCGACCTGCCCTATCGAGCAAGACCGCAAGTGCACGTCTGCTCGTTCGGTCGTTGGTCCATTCGTAAGTACCAATTGAGACCACTCCAGAGGCGCAGTGCAGGTGTCACTACTTGTCAGAAAACGTTTCAACATCTGCAATGGTACACAAACTTCACGTGAGACTGACTACCTGTATCCCGTCCAGGCTAGGTATCTAATTAGCTGTGTCGTCTGAGACGGCTTGACCACACCCCCAAGAAGCTAGAATCTTGAGCACACTCCATCCATGATCTGATCCACCCCCCCAAAAAAGCTGGGGGACGGGCAAGCAAGTGGACGGACGCCAAACTTTCGGCAGAAAACTCTAATATATGAAAACATGCACTTTTCTGGCAACGTCCCCCCCAGGCGTACACGGTACAGGACGCCAATCGTGAATTAATCAGTTCCCCCCATGATCCCAGAAAACCCCACGCATACCTACAGTACGGAGTACAGTACCTGGGGGACAACCCGGTTCTAGATGCCGCATTTAGAGACCACGGAGAAATTTGGGTTTGGTGGTTTAAGTTACGGGGTAGATGGTGGAAGAGGCCTAGGGGAAAGGCTGGAAGGCTCCCTCCCAACCTCGGAGACTGGTCCGAGATCTGCGAGATCGCAAGACGAGACGGGACGGGGGCTAATGTAAGATCTCACTTTCACTACTGTACTGTACTGACATGGCATGGCATGACATGCTGTGCTGTGCTGTGCGTAATAATGTACCCTGGTTGTTGACAAGGAGGTGGCACGGATGTGAGATACGGAGATTCTGCTGTGCCCAGACTTCGATAGTACCTGCGTGAAGGCAAACCCAACATGAGTGGGAATATGCGCGTTTTTAGTGTGTCATTATTAACGTTGAAATTTTTTGTTGGTTGGGTATCATTATATACACAAGGAAAAAAAGTTGGTTTCGCCGGCTAAATTTTTCCCAGATAAAAAAAATCAAATGCTCTCCTTTTCCGGATATGTCCCCGTACTCTATCTATTTGAGCCAAGCTTTGTGAGATACGTCTTCTTTGTTGACGACGAGACTTTGCAGCGAGTCAGACCGTTGCGACCTCCTTGAACCCTCAAATGAATCTGCGCTCATGACGATGGATTTCGACACCACGATGGTGCCGCCTAATAGGACTCCGTTCCCAACTCGAATTTGATCTTCCTCGTCGTGATCTCGTAGTTCTCCTAATCTGAAAGACTGTCCTCGTGCTCCTCTCCTTGATGACTCGTTTGCTCGGGATCGCGCGCTTCGACTTTGCCCTTTCACTCCAACACTACTCCTTACGAGTGCTTTTCTCGTCGAGATGTATAATATCACATCGATGATTCCACAGCTTGCCATCAATGTACCGGCGATGGGGAAGAATACCAAGGGAGGTCGCTTCCCTGCCATTGATGAGATTCTGCCTGTAGCGAGAGGCAGTGTTAAGAAAACATAAGCGAAAGGGTAGACGACCATGTATCGCGCTGTTCGTAAGATCCGTTGCCTCGATACGGCGAAAGTGTCGTGTCCATTGCTCATGATTGTCGTGGTTGTCGTTGGACTTCCCTTGTAAGGTCCTGGTCGTCCTTCGTCGGAAACAGAAGACAATGCTGCAGTCTGGAGTTTGCTAGAATTGGCGAGTCGGCCCCGGAGGAAAAAGAATATGGAAATGTAAATGACGAGAGACCCGAGCTGTGAGATGAAGATCCATAGATAATGAAGATATAATCGGTCCGCCTCGTGGCTTTCATTCATCCAACACTAATACCTGTCAGCAGTGCCTTGGACAGAATTGAGACGTGAACATACCCATGCGCCTGCGGGGATGAAGAAGTCGTCCTTGGCCAGTAGTGGGCCAATTGCTGTGAGGAACAAACAGAATGCCCACAGGGCAATCACCGCAATAACAAACGTTCTGTGCTTGATCGTCCTTTGCCCAACTAGATTGATACATGTGTGGACAGCAATCGCCAGCACCCATAGACCCGACGATACGTCACCAATCTGAATAAGCCAGCCCTGAGCAAAACAGGCAGGCGACGGTCCAACCAATTTATTCTGTGAAATCCAGTAGAATGAGAAGACGAAGCTGAGAGCCTGTTGGAAGTCCGCGAGGAGAAGATTGTAGATCAAGACAAATATTTGATTCGTTGCAATTGGATGGTCGTAGTATCGTCGCCAAAATATCATCCGATATGTGATAAATATCATTAAACTGAGAGTGGAGGCACTGGACACAAGCCCAAACACCCCCATAGATATCATTCCATCGCGTACCTGTCGAGGGAGCGGATCCAGGTTCGTGTGAATCTCTGCCATCAGATTGACTATCCGAGTTGGATATTCTTTTTATGTTGAAAATGAAAGAGGGGTAAAGAGCTGTTGATCAACGATAAGACGAAGATAGCTGATGTGGCGATTGGACTGGAAAATGACCGTGAGCTGGACCGAGTCCTAGGGACGAGTAATGGCCTGCTTTCGTCTGAAGTTATGCACGCAGTTAAATGCCGTCAATGTGATGGACCTTGACAATGGATAATAGACTTTGAGAAAGTAGAGTAGATGATGAGCCCCTGGCGTCCGTGGGTGGTAAGACTTCCGAGGTGGAAGATGTCCTGTGAACTTTCACGAGATGATCGGTCCTCTTTAACACCTCGGACCTGGGGTAAGCAGGTACCAGGATCTGCACTAGCTGAGGAAGTGATATCTGGTAAATTGTGGGAAACGGGGGATATCCATCGCTCCTGAAGAGGAAGGAACTCCTGGATCTGGGGGTCTCCCAGTCCCAGTCCCAGTCCCAGGATGAATGAGATGAGGAGGCCGCGGCGTCATTGGAGTATCTGCTCCATGTTACCTTATCCAAGCCCTTCCGCCCGGCATGGCTGTCAACCACTACTAGGGACTGCCACACCGTTTGCTGCCCGCCGCGCCTCGTGGATGATACTCCAAGCGACAGCAAAGCCTCTCGGCTCTCGTGTCCGCTGATCTGTAACTGCAAAGTGCCCAGACGGACAACAGCCAGTTTGTGCGGCACTGTCGGGTCGGGGCTCGTCAGAGTCTCGAAGTCTCGAACTCTTGAATGTAGCTGACAGGCGGGAGCTCCGAGTGTTGTCAATTTCAAACCCTGCTGAACTTTGCAGCTAGAGCCGTTCGCTGGAATCATGACCGGGAGGGGCTGGTTGACAGTTTCCAGGGGAGTAGTGTTGATACTGCTGGGCAAGACTGGGGTCTCCAGCTTCTCCGCAGGCTGTCTCTTGGGGTATTGACATTATTCTGTCTTGGGTGTTGTATCCTGTATCCTGTATCCTGGAAGCCCAAAGAGCTGACATGTGTGGGTTTTGGGTCGAAGAGCCGAATCAGCCGTCGTTCCAGTGCCAAGACAGCAGGTTGCGGGTTAGTGCGTAACAGCAAAGCTTGCCCATAGGCGGATCGCTTTCCCCATTCATTCACGAGGGGTACATCTCGTGCCCCGTCTGTGCGGAAGGACAGGCACCATATCGACTTGCTATTCGCCCTGCACCATCTGCAGCCCCTTTTTCTGCACCGACTTCTGTCAAACAAGACCAGGGATGTCAAGGACTGCCCTGCCGCTGCAGAGGGGCGTTGGCTGGACCCGGATCGACTATTCCATTTCTGTTCTTTCATTTATCCGGTAAGCGAAGCCCAATGGCGAGCAGAAGTTGACACACTGAGGGCAGATAAGTGATTTAGGATCACAGATCGTGCAAACTTCAAACACTTGTATTTCTCAAGACTTGTGGTGCACACGGAAAAGGAGACTCAAGTCAACTAGGCCAGTCAAGGCTATGCATTGATGTTTATATTCGGATCTGCCTAAGATCTGCGCAGCATCGGTCTTTTTCGTCATGGTATCCATGTGTCAGACTACCATTTTGTTAAGACCTGGTCCATGTTTCAGCCTTCTCAACTCGACCAGGGATTCGGACTTTCTCTGTCTGACTGCGCTTCTTTCTTGCGCTCGCGAGTCTCAGAGGTACTTGATGTTTCGATGCATTTGGACTGACGACGTCGACGATTATGTCAAGGAGCGAAGAGCTGAACTGTCGATCGTCTCAATGTTTGTGTTACAAGTCCGCAACCATCAACGGCAAATGCTGAGTTTATTCTGATAGCCTTCACGTTCCAGGTTGCCCCTTGATTTTCATTGTTCACACTCTGAATAGTCTTGGCTGATTTTCAGACGAACTTTTATTCGATTATTTTTACGATGTGTACAACCCTGCACAAAGTTCGACAGTGATCTGGGTATTCCTTGAATCACAGGAAGTTGTCTGGGCTGCCCCTCGTTTTGAAGTGAACAGGCCAAGAGGTGGAAAGACCTATCCATCTCTTGTCCTATGACTAAGTTACCGATGGAGAGGAGCAGTACAGTGGCTTTGGCCTCTCGAGTCTCTAGTGAAGAGAAATCCATCAGCTGTCTATAAACCTCCCTCCACTTTCCGGCCCAGTCAGTCGCCTTTGCGTACGCGGATTTGGGAATCTCTTGACAAACACGTCGAAAGAAAGACCTCGGAGCGCCAAGTTTGATCGATCCATTTTGAGTTATGTCTGCAATGTTTACTTCGTCACGTCTTTTGACGAAACCAGGACAAGTGACAACAGTACCGTCGTAGGTCTGTTACCAAATCATACCGCCCACCCTACGAGCTTGCCCAAACACAGCCGTCAGCCATCTTAGCGAGGCAAATCAGGCGGGTGAACAAGAAATCTAGTATCAAGCTACCTCATCTCATGTGGCAGCCACACGTCTCACGTTACCAAATAGTCACCAGCCCTTCCCGCTTCGACACCATCATTCACCACAATCTTCACTTTACATCGCCTGTGCGTGCGCACCCGCAGGTTTCGCATAACATTTCAGCTCGATTCGGTTCAATTCGAGTTGACTTGGGACGACCTGAGACGTAGTGGCGTCGCATTTTATTGTATTGCGTGCTCAGAAGTCTCGCTCGGATCAAGTGTTCAAAGCGGGAGTGAGTGCGAGTTTGTGTTTCACTTGTTGCTGATCACTGATATCGATCACTGTTGTGAATTGTCTGAAGGTTGATGTCTGGGATGGGCTGAAGCTCGTCATGGTGTTCAGTTGACATATGCATCGTTGCTCTAGTGGTGCGCGGCTCTGAAATGAGGTTTTCTTGTTATGCATCTTGATATTCTGCAAGCATTCTGAAATTCAGCTGCTGTAGCCTTGTTGCTCAAGTCGTTCGGTGTATCGAGTTCGAAGAGCTCTGCATGCGGCGTCATTCGTCGTCATCAAAGTAGCGAGTCTGATCAACCTCGATCGCCTACCTTGCAGAGCTACAAAGTCTCTGCGCGTAAAGCCTTGTTACTTATCTAAGATCGACGATAGAACCAGAACTCTATACTCAGATCGCCATCCCATCATCGAACTCCCAGAAATCGATACCTCTCCTCAGCACAAAATCATACTTTCAGAGCCGTCAAAATCCTGTTTTTGGGAAAAGTTTGTGTTCTGTATGTAGAACCTGACTCCTTAGAGTTTAAAGATAAAGCTCTCAAGTACCCCTCATTCTCCTTATCCATCGCAATCATCACCAGGAGCTTCTGCTCCAGCTCTTATCTGGATACCACAGACTTGGTCAGAGCCTCTCTCAAACATGCATGCAGGCAGGCAGGTAGCTTCGAAGCTTGAGCATAGACCAGCTGCATGGGCGTGCATGCCCACGATGCGCGGACTGTCAACTTTCTGGTATCATTGACCTGTCGCGTTGGGAATGTCTGTTTTAACTCACCAATTTGCGTGTTTCGAATCTTTGGCGTGATGGCGATGAGCTGAGAGGAAGTCCAAGGACATCTGCATTTCGTCATAACCACAACAGACCTCAAGTATTTCTGGGTTTGAACAAGTTCATCACATGCTATTCTTCCCATATTCTAGTGCTTTTCCCCTATATCACGTTCATACAACTGTTGCCGTTCCCTTGGATGTACTACATAGAGATACAGTACTACAGTACAAGACCCCGGCAGTCTTTGCACATGGTTGACTTTCATGTGGCGTCTGATGCGTGCTTCGTGGTTGATTATCAAGCTGCTGTGAAGATGGCTGGAGTGTAATGGTGTTGATTTGATGGACACCGTCTTGGGCGCTCTCAAGGGGGGTGTGATGCTGAGATGGGGGGTTCGTGATTCCGAGGCAAGTGGTATTCTCAGGCTGCTTGGAAGTGTCTATTGAAGCTGGAGATATTTACACGAGTTTTGTTTCCATGATTTGTCATTTAAAAGGACGATTAGGAGTAAGATAAGTGTCCTGTCGTCTTATATCGACCTGGATTCATCTATTGCCGCACTCAAGTTGAACACCAAAACAGGGGAGACCTCAACAGCCAATACTTATTTCACCTCACCTCACCTCAAGCCATTCCCAACTCCCTCCTCTTCAACTCCACAAACTGCCCCACCACACTCTCCACCGCCTCCCTATAACTCCTCAACCCCCCAAACACCTCCTCCGTCTCCCCCGACTCCACAATCTGATACGCATTCCCCGTCGTCCCACCCAGCGGCAGAATCCCCTCCTCCACAGCCCCCCTAAAGTTCTCCCTCGCCACCTCCAACGCATCGTCAAACACGATCTTGCCCCCATCGCCGCTCTGGAGGAGAAAGCTGCGGTTGCCGGGAACTTTGGCCGTGTCCAGAGCAGCGACGTGGATCCGCGCCACGTCGTCGATGTGCGTTATCATGGCGGGTTTCTTGTCGCTTTTGACGCCTAGGATGATAGACAATGGGACGGCATTCGTGCTTTTGAGGAGATCCTCAGATTTGGTGATGAGTTCCGAACGACCGATTACGAAACCAGGCATGATATTGACGATTGTGAAATTGGGGGATTGAGTAGCTAGGAATGTATCTGTCGCGTGCAGGGAGAGCGCTTTGGAGTTGAAGTAGGCTTCTCCGGGGTCGGCCCCCCATGGGGCGGTGGGGAGCGGGGAGCGGCGCGTTTGGGGCGTGTAGGTTGTTGAGGGGTCGCCGGACATGAGGGCTTGGTTGGACATGAGGGCGACGACGGAGGAGGTTAGGACGATGCGGTGGATGGTGGGGTGGAGGAGGGCGGAGTTGAGGAGGGAGGTTGTGCCGTTGATGGCGGGGAGGATGATGTCTTTTTCTGGGTCGTTGGTCTGGGGATGTCTGTCAGGTGAGGTCATCCCCTTGGAGTAACATGACGGATGGGAAAGATGTACATACCGCCTGCGGTAAGGGACTCGCGATATGCAGTACGCCAACTACATCTTTCAGAGCTGAATCAAAAGCTCCCTTTACAGTGATATCTGGCACGACAGCAAAGTCCACAACGCCTTTCTCAACGTAAGGAGCGATCAGGACATGTGATTTGAGGGTTTCGATCTGCTCTGCTTTCCGGACTGAGATGCGCACTTTGTAGCCGGCTTGGAGGGCTTTTGTAAGGACGGCGAAGCCAACGAAGCCGGTTGCGCCGGTTATCTGGTAGTGCGTTAGTGATGTGACTGGGAGGAAAGAGGGAAGGAGGCGTACGAAGATGAGTTCTCCTGACATGGTTGCGGTGGTGGTGATGTTTTCGGTGATTGAAGTGTAGTGCCGAAAGTAGCAGTCGGGGAAGACGTTCAGGCGGAGTTGAGAAAGCTGGGATAGTGTGAAGTGTTAAAACTTGAATCGCTGTTAAGCAACTGAAGACAGAGGTCGTCACTGTCAACAGCGACCGTCCTTAATATATACTTCCATCATCCTAGCCTCGGATCCTTCACTCAGCACAACATACTTCCAAGCAAGCCACAATCCCATCACAAAGCACCCCCTTCTCCTCCCAAATCTTACATCCCTACATACCTACATACACATACCCATCCCATCTCTCATCTCTCATCTCTCATCATATGCCCAGCTCCAAAAGAAGGCATCCTGAGCCCATTTTTCATCAATTTGCTTCGCAACGTCCGGGCCAGTGATCAGTAATCTCGATCTTGCAGACTCCCAAAACCTCGCTTAAAGCACTTGGCGATGCGGGTTAGGTGTTGATGATTGGAGAGATGAGGATTTAACGTTAACGGCCAGAAGAGGGTGAGAATATCGTGTCTTTTTGTTATTCAGCAGGTTTGCGTAAGTGTGGAGTGGCTTGAGGGTTGGATGTAAGGTACGGTGTAATGCGTCTAGCATGGCCGCGGTACTACCTTACCGATGAGGTTGTGTGAAGGTAGGTAGGTAGTTCTGGTGAAGTAGTGGGTTAAGCTTAAGCGACTTCGGCGTTATGGGGTTGTGCAGTGCTAGGGAGTTGAGATGTGCTTGGCATAGGGATTGAAAGAGGTGCTGAGTAAAGTAAATTTCTCTATCAACCCACGTAGAGAATGTACCGGGAATTTGTTTTACAGGTGAATGATACAAAGAATTAAGGCGAAAGACTACAATGAAGGACAGATAGGACAAGACAGCCTCCAGAATCTGAAGAGAACTTCTAGTACGATGAAGAAAAGTCGAGGTCGAGGAAATTATAGAGCTGAAGCCCAAGGAGACTTTGAGAAGAGAGGAAAAGTCTTATACTGCAGAGGCACCATCGAGGGCACGTCTTATGATACATGCTCCGATATTTGAGTGACTTCTGAGACCGTGGCTACTCTGCCATAAATCATTATCAGTAGTTCAAAGTTCACTTGAACTCAATCTTCTTTTAGGATAGCGTCTATGGGACCTCCCATAGTCCTGGCCCGGCAGCAATAGTGACGTAGACAGGAACAAGCCAAAACTCACGCAAAAACAGATACAAAAAGATGCCAAATGTAGATTTCATTTCTCTCTGGATATCACCTTACACCTCTCCTCCGTTTATTCCACGCCTTAATATCCTTCATAGCACCCATCACCAGGGGGACAGCAATGGGTCCCAGGAGCGGCATATAAACAGCCACTTTATGCTCGTCAGGGAAATACACCTGCCCGACCATACTCTTCTCAAAGAATGCCTTCTCAGCAGCTTCTTCCGCAATCCTGGCATTCTCCAACCCTTCCTTCCCACCAAGTCCATCACATGCTTTGCGTAGATGCTCGATGGTGGTGTATACACCGTCTGCTACGCTGCGAGGAATACTGATACTGGGTAATGCGAGCGTGAGACGTGCGAGACTGCCCATAGTGCCGCTAGCTTTGAGGAGGAGACCAGCGCTACGGACGCGGACGAGCGTCATGAGGCGAAGAGGGAGGGAGCCTGTTTCTGGGGCTCCGAGAAGGGACATGAGTTGGTTGGAAAAGATGAGCATCGCTGGTCGGAGATCTGAGATGTCGGATTGGATGACTACGCCGCCCCATTGCGGGATTAGCCAACTCTTGCCTCCACCTTCGACTTCCATGTCGCCTATGTAGACGATGAAGTTTACTGTTGGGGCGCCGCCGATGCTAGGGCTTAGAGGCCATTCGGCTGCGTTGATGAAGCCGCTGAGATCTTCTTTCTTGAGGACATTGCCGCTTACGCCGGGTGTTGCGTAGAGCTGGACTTGAGTGTCGATTGTGAAGTTACTGATTGCGGAGAAGCTTTCTAGCAAGGGTTTCATGTGTTCTTCCAGTGCTGCTTCGATATCCCATGACGAAGGGACTGCGGTAGGGGTGAAGAGCGAGAATGTGAGATGGTAGGTTCGTGAGTACTTCATGGATCTGGTTGTCCACTTTGCCAGAGACTCTGCTACTTCCGGAGCCAATGCCTTGGGACTTCGCTCTGGTGGAGCAGAACTTGTGGAGAGAAGGTATGCGATCATTGCTTGCTCCTCGGCGAAAAGCCCTCTGAGGGTATTGGCAATATAATTTCCTAGTGAGGAAGAAGATGAAGAGCTGGACGGGATCTGATTCGGGGTATATTGTATATCGAGGATGGGAGCATAAGATTGTAGATCTGCCTCTGTACTTGCACCTGGAAGAAGTCGAATAGTCAATGCCACTTCCTCATCTGTTCCCTTGGACACTCCTGTCGTCTCTACAGAATTGTTCGCGGGTGGGGATAGTTGAAGTCGCAGATGATGCGCCGAGAAATCATTCAAATCGTCCAGCGCATGTTGTGTAGTTCGCAGAAGATGTTGAGCTTCATGATCCTGTAGAGAATCTGCCTCAATTGATATCCTTAATGGGAAGACTGGTCGACATGCCTGCAGAGGTTAGTATAGAGGTATCGCCGAATGAAGCATGAATCGTACCCTCCCATCAGCCCAGTCCATCATCTGATCTAGCGGCAGATTCTCCCTGTGTATCGTCGTCGTCATCCACCATATTGGCACACCAACAAAGATAATTGTAGCCCAGAACGACAAGATGACCCAGGTCCGTAGCCTTATGCTCTCTGCGGATTCAGGGGGCGGTTCCTTGTTCGACGCGATGCTCACTGCATTGGCAGGCGCCTCGTCTGATATCGTACCTCCAGTCTTCTCATCATTCCGGACTCCAGCTTCAGCCGCGACTGGAGGTTGTGATGATGTCGGCATTGCTAGTTGTTGATTGTCGCATTTCTTGCCAGATGTCGAATCAACACATTTCCATGTCAAGTCGTCGCGGGACGCGGAAGTTACAGGGGCCGACTGTACGCGACCGAGACGCTGTGGGGCATATTCAGGGAAGGCGGACTGGAGCCTCAGCCTCGTCTTCAGCGGGTTGGTCCGGCCGGCCGGTTCATTCGGGAGCAGCTCAAACTCTAAGAGACAGACAGCACAGCGAAGCACATCCTTCTTCTCTTCGCAAGACTTTCGTTTCTGACCTGCATGCCTTGGTACTTGTCGATCAAGTTCGACACCATGGGAGACCGGCTTCAGCCACACCATATCGTCATAAATTACTTAAAGCATAACTTTTAGATCAGACGATCCATAAATACATCTGCTATTTTCGACATCACGCAAAGTACCTTGGTGGCTGGTAGCTTCACATCACTCGGCAACTTCAAGATAGCCTCTTTCGGACATCAGTAATATTGACCGACCAAGGCTCTTGAGTCTTGACTCTCCCTACCCCGCGAGTGTCCATCCCAGCGCTCCGGGACGCCAGCGAATGAAGTTGTGGGGAGCGTGCCACTTCGCCTCCTGAGACTGCTTTGGGGATCGACCTCGCGCGTGAGCCGAGGCACGCAGCAGCTTGTCCTCACTTCACTTCACTTCCCAACAAACGGAAAATCAAAGGAACTTGCTACCGGTATCTTAGTGGTAGTGAAAGGTCATGGCAATGACGCCTTGTCTTCACCTTGCCTCTCTCTTTAACTTCCTTCCCCTGTCTCTCTTCTATCCTGAGCCCTGTTCCTTTCAATCCTAACCACTCAAGTAGTGAAGGGAATGTCAAAGTGTAGATGAGTTCTGCTCTAAGTTGCCACACCTGAGACACACGACAAAACATTACCTTCCACTCATTGCGGAACAGCAACCTTCATAATGCCAGGTTTGCAAAATTCTCCTCATTCCATGATATTCACTGACAGAATCCAGTGCCTTTGGCTGTTGCAGCACCAGCTGCTCTAGCAGGTCTGGGATATTTCAATGCCAGAACGGGGTTCAGTTACGATTGGCGGTTACTGGGCAGCGCACTAGGAGCTCAAATCAGAGGAGCAATCCGAGAAAAGAAAGACAGGTTGAGCACATTCTATCTCCTCGAAGCTCATGCTCTTGGCAAACAAGCCAACCATCCACTTCTCATCTTTGAAGGTCGGACTTGGACGTACAAACAGGTCTACGACAACGCACTGAAGTATGGACAATGGCTCAAGACGGTGCATGGTATCAAACCAAAGGAGATTGTGGCTATGGATTTTATGAACTCGGAAAAGTTCATTTTCATGTGGATTGGGCTGTGGGCGATTGGTGCCAAGCCTGCGTTCATCAATTACAATTTGAGTGGAAAGGCATTGGCGCATTGCATTCGGGTTGCCAAGGCCAACTTGGTACTCATCGATCCTCAAGTCAGCGACAATGTCTCCCAGCAAGTTCAAGACGAGCTTTCAGGGATTCGCTTCGAGGTCTTTACTCCAGAAATCGAAGCTAGTATCGCAACTATGGAGGCGAAGAGAGAACCAGATTCCGCCAGGAGCGACGACAAGATCCAGAATATGGCTATCGTCATCTTCACAAGCGGAACTACTGGACTTCCCAAAGGAGCGATTGTCAGTTGGAGTAAGATCATTGTTGGAAGTGGTTTGGTCCCTGGCTGGATGTCATTTACGAAGAACGATGTTTTCTACACCGTAAGTTCTACCCCCAAATTATGTACCAATTTAACATCCCTCAGAGCATGCCACTCTACCACTCTTCCGCCAGTGTCCTCGGCTTCTGTACCTCTGTCACAGCAGGTGCTACCTTCTCCCTCGGCAAGAAGTTCTCCACGAAAGTCTTCTGGGAAGAATGCCGCGCCACCAATGCAACAACTATCCAATATGTCGGCGAAACCTGCCGATACCTCCTCTCCGCACCTCCTCAAATCGATCCTGTGACAGGCGAAAACCTCGACAAGAAAAACAACGTTCGTCTCGCCTTTGGCAACGGCCTTCGTCCAGATATCTGGAACCGATTCAAAGAGCGTTTCGGCATCGAAGCCATCGCTGAGTTCTATACCGCCACGGAAAGCACATCCGCAAGCTGGAACTACAGCCGCAACGATTTCTCCAAAGGAGCAGTTGGACGGATCGGTACCATCGGATCATTCCTATTCGGCGGCGGCGCAGTGATGGTCGAACTAGACTGGGACACCGAACAACCCAAACGCGATCCCAAAACCGGCCTCTGCATCCGCGTCGAGAAAGGCCAACCAGGCGAGCTATTATATAAACTCGACCCCGCAGACATCGAGCGGAAATTCCAAGGTTATTTCGGCAACAAGGGCTCTACAGAAGGTAAAATCATGCGCGACGTCCTTGAGAAAGGCGATGCGTGGTTCCGGACGGGGGATATGATTATCTCCGACAAGGAAGGACGAACTTTCTTCAGCGACCGAATCGGCGACACATTCCGCTGGAAATCCGAAAACGTATCCACTAACGAAGTTTCCGAAGCTCTAGGCAACCACCCACAAGTCAAAGAGGCGAACGTCTACGGCGTGGAACTCCCGCATCACGATGGCCGCGCTGGATGCGTGGCGCTTGTGCTTGCTGAGGAGCCGAATGAGCGGTTGTTGAGAGATCTGGCGGATCATGTGCAGGCTAGTCTGCCGCGGTTTGCGGTCCCGATTTTTTTGAGGCTGACGAAACAGATGGAGTTGACGGGGACGAATAAGCAGCAGAAGCATGTGGTGAGGAGTCAGGGGGTGGATCCTGGGAAGATGGGGGAGGATGAGCTGTTTTGGTTGAGGGGTGGGACGTATGTTAGGTTTGGGGAGAGGGATTGGAGGGAGTTGAATGGGGGAAGGGTGAAGTTGTAGTTTTGGTGTTGGGTTGGGGTTTGGATGGCTGGGAGTGGATTTGAATTTGGATTGGGATGGGAGACGATAGGAGTGGCGCAGGAGGGGTGTTGACGCGTTTCTTATACCCTTTGCCATGATATACGAAACCACACGTTTATTTTTGCGCGTCGAAGACGTCTTTCAAACACGCCATACGTGTACTAATTCCTTACGATTTCCTTAGCCTTAGAATAAATGAATGTATCACACAATAATCTCAATTTCACTCAGCACATTTCACGCGCGAGAAGTACATATCAAGTATCAAGTCCTTGATTTCAGCTCCTTGAATTCTGCTTTGCTGCCCACCACTCCTCATCCCTCCCTACATCCACAACCTCTCAGTTTTGCTGCCCGTTCTCAATGGGAAATAACATAGGAAATAACAAATGAAACCACTACCGTTTTGATTTTGATTCCACAACTCCCCCCTATCTTCCCTCCTCTCCTCTCGTCCCTCCCCCAGCTTTCTCTGCGTAAGGAAATGACAGTGGGAAATTACAACAACAAGGAAGGAAATAACACTGGAAAGGAAGAACTGGGAAAGGGAAATCTGCCACTCCACCACTCTGCCATTGTATGGGGTATTGCTTCTCTGCAGCTGCTGCTTCCCATAATATCGATAGTGGTGTTTGTATGAGCAGACCATCAGGTGGAGATCGTGGTGGGTATTTGCTGCTTCGTGAGATTGGAAAGCGTGGATGGTGGTGTGGTGCGAAGGGCATCTGGGTATGATGGTTGCTGGTGGGTAGGACTGGTGGGGTTCGTGGGGGGTTTTGCTGCTTCGGATAGAGAAGGTGGAAGATCGGTGGTGAGAGAGGAGAGTACTGCAGATAGATATTAGTTGATGGAATTGAAGAAGATGAGGATACGGATAGGATTTGAGATGATGGGGTTGATGTGGATGAGAAGTGGTAAGTCAAGATGGTGAGGACTTACTTGATTGTGAATAGTTGTGAATGGATGAAGAGAGACTTACGGGAGAGGCTTGCTTTTCTGAATGCTGCTCTTGAAGATCTTTCTAGTCTTTGCTGCCAGATCAAGATTGTGGCTCTGTATCCTTTCGAGGTAGCAGATCCGCAAGACAGGCAACAGATTCCTTGAGTTCAGCGGGGAGTTCGTTTACAGCCTGAAGAGCAGCAGCGCGGCTCTCACGGAGCGTATTGATGCTACTCAAAATCCGAGGCAGAATAGTGGTGTCACCATTTGCAGGAGTTAGAGTCTCCACGAGTTCAATTGCTGCAGCTTGCTTGTAAATCTTATCACTCATGAGTCCGGTTGCCAGAGCCTTTTCCAAGGTGATTTGGGCAGCAGTGAGATCACTTGAGAAAGCCTGCAGGTCTGCAGTTGTCTGTTCATCGATGGTCGTTGCTGCACTAACAACGCGAAGTAAACTTGATGATAAAGTAGTAAGAGCGGCTTCATTTTTCTTCGAGTTTTTCAAGGCTGACTGTTTTGCTATAGCAGACGATTCGAGTTCCTGGATACGAATATCGCGATTCGCAATCTCTTGCTGCTGTTGTTCCTGATGCTTTGCCTGGCGCTTATCGTTTGCCTTTTCTGTTGTTTTGTGACTTGCTACCGTGGCCTGATGACTTTGCTGCTCACTCTGCAGCTGAGCTTCGAGAGAATTATTTTCTCTACGCACCTCTTCCAATTCGGCTTTCATATCGTTTGCTATTCTGTCTAAATTGTTTACTGATTCTTCAAAAAGTTGCAGTTGGGTAAAGAGGCGCTGGTTTTCCTGCTTCAATGCTTGTACTTGTAGGGTTAAAGCATTAGAATCCTTCGGATCCGATTGCGGGATACTTTGTGGAAGCCCACCCAGTCTTGATAAGTGTCGGTCGCTCGCCTGACGTGTTGCTGCTCCTGATTTCTTCGCCGCGGGTTTATCCTGAGTTCTCTTGATTGAAGGCTCGGCGAGTGATTGCTGCAATTCGGCGGTACCGATTGATCTCTTTCTTCTCACTGGCAAAGGTAGTAGAATATTAGGAGATAGGTCATGATCTGTTGCTGCATTTTCAAAGCCTGCGAGAGCTGCTGAAGCTGCATTGCTGCCTGCTCGAATGTTCGCTGCTGGTACTCTTGGAATTGGAATCGGCTTGTGGAGTGCCAAATATGCCTCCTTGCTGCTCGGGTTCCAAATCGGATCCGGACCCTTCTCTTTGACCTTGGCCTTGGCCTTGCACTTGCTGCTATTGGCACTGTGAATTTCAGGCACCTTGTACGCGTATGCGTTTCGATCAACTCTAAGATTGTCTCGGTCCCCGCAAAGCCAAAACTCGGAGTATTGTACGAAATTACCTTCCGAGTCCAGAGCCGGAAGGCCCCGTGGCAGTCTTGTGGTGAGCAGATCTCCGCTTTGATTGAAGTCCGCACCCACATATCTCCGATATTCGATACGGGGCACTGGAGAAGCAAGCAAAGCATGGAGTGCACGATCAGAGTAGTACGCGTACTTGGGAGCCTGGTCCCAGAAGTCCTTGCTGGTTTTGCTGCGCTTGATTATTAATGGATCAAACAGTACCTTTGCTTCTGGCCAATGGTGAGGGTCTCCATCTCCCATATCTGGTTGCCACAATACAAACTTTGTCTTTGGGTCTCTTTGTACAATTCTTGCACGCTGGCGGGCTTCTGTTTCGGCGTTGGATCCTTGGCTCTTGCTGCTATTTTGTCGAATTGCTGCGGGAGTGTTTTCAGCTTTACCGTTGGCATTCGATGCAGTTTTGCTGCTCTTGTCGTTGGTCTTAGTATCGCTATAGTCGCTCATTGAAAAATACTCGCTCTCCGAATCATCGCCCGAGGATGAAGGCTCTTGATCCATGGTTGCTGCCTACTGCACGGTAGATCGGAAGCAAGATGGCTACAACAGTGCGAAGTTGGGAACGAACCTGCGGCTAAGCCTGTGTGGATGCTATTTGCTGCTCGATGGGAGTCCTCTTTTGAACGAGAAGCAAAGGGGCAATGGAGGGAGCGGCAAATTGTTTGTTGATATGAAATTGGGAGATCGAATATGATGTTGTTGTTGCAGGAAGAGGGAAAAGTGGGCAGCAAGAAATGCGTTAAGTAAACACAGTGCGACGCCTTAATAGCAAAAACTTTGCTAGCGCAATATGATTTATTATTGAGATGCCTGATTGGCTCTTTAGCGCCTAAATGAGGACCGCAGACTCGGACTTTGGGGAAAGTGGGCCCTCGCTTAGGCCAAAGTAAACAACGCTTGCAGTAATTTATCTATTTGGCTAACTTTGCAAATACCTCACCAGCAGGCTCTGGGAAGAGTAGTAGAACTTGTAGCTGGACTAATGAGATCTACACATCTCGCGACTGTCCTATCATCGTGCCCGATAGTGAGATCAATTTTTGGCTTGTTGCTATTGTTGTTGCTGTCGTTACTCCTCTTGCCTGGGAACAGCTCCACTCTTCTCTGGTTGATGTGGCTGGCAACTTCATTTTCCTGCCTGATCGATGACTTCCAATCTGAGCCTCGTCGTGGAGCACCGACGCCGATACCATTGACTAATCGCGATTAGCCCTACACGTGCCACACACCATTTAACAACAGGGGTGCGTACCGTTTAAAGGGCATTCGCCACCCTCATCGAGATACCTACAATTACAGCATGCGCCACCAAATTCACCCGGGACGACGATGCAGCTTTGGAATGGTCCTTTACCTTTTCCGCGAGTGCAACGACCACAACATCTCGTAGCGATATCCCCTCTCAGCTATCCGAGTGTTGCTTCTAGGCTAGCGTCCCCTCTGTTCAAGCCAACGAGCCTCTTCTTGGCTCGGAGGCGAAGCTCTCGTTTGATTGGCAATGCCGATATTCTCTTTGCTGTTTCTGTAGCATCTATCGGCAGGTTCGTGAGCTGGGGATAGTGTTCCGTCGATGATTTCCTGAATGGTGGGAGGGGCTTCAGCTGACGGTTGCATCCAGGCTGGACTGGATCTGCTTTGGAGAGTCGTTTCTTGGGAGCCAGTTTTGGGTAACGCGGCTCGGTAGGTGTATCTTCAATTGATGGAGGTTTTTGCGTCAGGGAATCTGATGACTTCTGGTTTGCTGATGCTATGGGACCATTTGCTGCGCCTCGAATGGTGAACATAGGTGTTTTGCTTGTAGGCTGTTCTATTGTCTTTGGAGAACCAAGATCCTCGGCATCGTGACTCTGGATAATAGTTGGAGTTGTTATCATGGGTGCGACTGGTGCTCTTTGAGTGATGCTTGGTAGCGAAGAAATAGTATCACTTCGAACTTGATGGTCTTGAGTTGAGGTTGCCGGTTGACATGGAAGCAGGTTTGACATGGATGAACTAGGGACCGTCGGTGGTGAGGCTGTTTCCCTGAGAATTCGATGCAGCGTTGATTGAGGTGGAGCTGTTGTTCTAGGAGACCAATCGGGCTCATTGGACGGCTCGGACACAAGGGGTATGACAGCAACTCGCACTTCTCGGAGCGTATCTGAAGCTCCAGCAAGTGGCACTGATTGATCAATACCACAACACTGTCTTGTGAGAGAATCTGTATCATCAGAGCTTTGCTGTAATGTTGGTTGCTTCTTTGCCGCCACTACCTTGGGCAAGGATTCTCGTTTATTAGAGGTCTGTTTTGGAGGTTGTTGCGAGCGGGCGGCTGGTACCTTCCGTGCCGACTTCGTCTTTTCTGACAGTTTATCTTGGTGATATGGTGCAGTTGTTGTCGATTCCACTAATGTTTGAGTGACTGTTTTGGGAGCCGACCGGAGGGATGTCTTCTCCGACTCAGAGGCAGGTGATTTAGGGTCGTTCTCGGCGATTTGTTGGACTGGTGCCGCGGTTCCAGAAACTGGGCTTTGAAGAGTAATTGTAGATATTGATTGAAGGGAGTTCTCATTGGGTGGATCTTTAAGAGAGGAGTATTCGACCGGGGTTTGGGGATTGGATAAGTTTAGGGACGGCGGAGACACAGGGAGAGGCAAGTCCTTTATTGACGAGGACAATTTCTCCACAGCTACGACACTGTTGTCGTTTTGAGCGACTGGAGTCGGAGATATTGGAGGAGTGGGAACATTTCGTGTGATATATGGTGGGTAAAATTGATCCATCTGATTAGGGGCTTCTTGCTGGAATGATCCGGATTGCTGGTTACTGATCTCAAGACATGGTACATCCGAACATGCAAGCTCGGATTTGATGGCAGTGTCTGGTGAGTGGTGTGATGAGTTTTCGTTCTCCATATTCTCAGGCTGTTCGGACTGACGGGGCGACAGAAATAGACTCGGGGAATCGATCATGGGTGACAAAGGCCGTCCATGATTCAGTTGAGGGAGACCATTTGCCTGACGTTGATGTTGTCCGACATAACCATGATCAAAATCCGCTTGCGACAGGCCAATATGTAATTGAGAAATTGGCATTTCAGTACCGGCTGTTGTCGGTGCAGTGTTTGGGGTGACATCCAAACCTCGCGTTAATGGGCCTGCGGTTGGTGTTTTACTCCTCCTCCAACATGCCTTCATATCATGTCTGCTCTTTTTGCATGGTGAAACGATGACAATTTCGTCTTCGCAATCTTCTGGCTTGACACTCGTGGAAGTTAAATCCTGTGTCACTGTGTTTGGCAATCAGCTTCCAACGCTGTGTATTAAGAGGGGACACTGGATCAAATCTTGATGAAATTCACCTGGCTCCAATGGTATATCGACAGTCTCTAGACATCGTTTTTGACCACGACTCAGTTTTGATACCGATTTCAACTTTGCTTCCTTCTCGCGTTTTCTGCGTGCCATTTCGGCTTCCTGTTTCGCCCGAAGCTCTGCTCTCTTTTCGCGTGCTTGATTTCCAAATTCTGGAGAACTTGGAGGTCGGCTAGCTCTTTCGCATGTTGCTTCGCTAAATCTTCGAGCATGTACAGATCCTCCAATTCTGGAGATATACTCCTTTCGAGACTCATGATGCTATGTAAACGCAGTAAATATGATGGGGAACTTGGAGAGAAAGATACAAAGGACTCGCGATCTGAAAACCAAAGCCGTCGCGTTGGAGCGCGTCGCGAAAAGTAGAACAAAGAACTGAGTGTTTGGCGTGCACACGTGATCCCCCTTAATCTCAATTCTACCAGTCAATTCTACCAGTCTCCAAGCCCAGCCGAAGAAGGTTAAGCGAGACAACAAAGTTCCACCTAGGTGTCTTTGCCCGTTTTGATATCACAGGGCAGGGTCTTCATGAGTTCAAAGCGGCCATGATGCGGGGAATGAATTGAGCCTAAAATTGCTTTTTCCACAAAGCGTTGCGCAAGAGCCTTGATTCTCCAGTACAGTACCTGGGGCTCCAGAGGCTTTTGTTTGCCTATGAAAACTACGATACAATAACAGGATTCTATGTCACTTTAATGCCGAGCATTGTTATAGCAAATAGATTCGGCCTGCGACGACTCAACACCTCTACGTGGTGCAGGCTATCAACTCCTTTAGGAAGCTAAGATTAAGTCAAACGACCTGCTGTTCTCTTACATATAGTATACCGATGATCGAGACAATACAGATACGAAACACAACCTCCGAAGAGCGCTTCGTAAAAGGTCGACCTTAGAACAAGGCTATAACAAGGAGGGGTAGGAATAGGTTCTATCCTATAGTCACGGTAAGGGGGGAGGAAAGGCAGGACTCGGAGGAGGGTTCCCAGATATAGTCGCGTAACAAGGAGTTACTTCCGTTTCTTCTACTAATAACTCGTGTAATAAGCGTACCTCTCCGCCTCGTTTATATCGATTAAGAAAGGTTCGTTTATATTCTACGGAAGAGATTAAGGGAGTGTAAGTAGCCTATTAAGTCGAAGAGAGTTATATGAGTTAGGTAGCTAGAGGTATCGTAGACTCTAGCGAAAGAGTATATATCTTATAGTTTCAAGAGAGTCCTCCCCTTCGGAGAGCGTAGTTGCTAAGTATAAGGATCAGCTAGCTGAGGTTTTTGAAGTTTTTCCTTAGTCGTGAAGTATAAACTACGAGTAATATATCTATCGGAAGGTATACCTAAAGAGGGGTCGATCTTATCGATATACGAGGATAGCACGCTATAGCAAGAGAGTAAAGGCTACAAACCTGTTTACTATAAAGTCGCATTCAAGAGTAGTAGACTGTCTTATATAGCAGCGAAAGCTAGTTAAAAAGGATAATAAACTGGAATTACATACACATAGCAAATGGATTCTATTGCACTCTGAGACTTAGAATCATTTAGGTTAATTGCGCTTTTGAGCTCAAGGCCATTAACCCTAACCTCGCGCTACAGGACAATAGCTTTTGTTAAACTTTGGCCGGCATGTTGAATACTCAAATTAATGAGCTGCAGGGGTATGATGGACTGTCCCCGCTTGGATTTTCTGTGAACTGGTGTGACTAAAGTGCTTAGACAATGAAAAGGGCCCAGTCAAAGAACAGGTCAGGCACAACTGGGAAGCTGTGGGGTTAGACAAAGGAGCAAGTCTGAATTTAGATTCAAGGATAAATACCAATTGTTCCTCACAATGTAGTCCTGTTTGGCTTCAAGATCTTTCGTTTGTTGTCAATTTCAAAGACAGCTGAACGGATCACGACAGCCATCTTCAAGATGACATAAATAATATCCTCATCTGGCACAGATCCACTCTTCAATACGCTCTTCCATATATACATTTAGCTTGAGTAAGTACTGCCTCCAACGTCGAGCATGTGTTTTGCTGAAGTTATAGTTTACAACGGTTGTGGATGTGTCGCACAGCCATTGACACACTGCTTCATGTATCCTGGTGAGGGGTATGGCTTCATACCACGACGGTGCCCTGATTTCCAACAGTGTCCACCTCGCTACTATGAATTTGCATGTGCTAGGCATAAAATTCCTCCGAGCTTATACAAACGTGCAGTGAAGAATATTCGCCATCGTTGGAAAGTCTTGAAAGAGAGTTTCAACAACCTGCACACAGAAAATTGACAAGCAATGCTAGTGAGCACTCGCTCCGTGGGACTGGATCCCAGAAGAGAGAGAGAGAATAATTAGCTCCATTTCAACAAAAATTTGTTTCTTCGAATCTGTCTCCATGTAGGTACAATGGTGGAGGCTGGCCACTGTGATCATCATCAACATTATCCCCACCCCCACTGCCTCTCTCCTCAATGTGATGCGCCAGGAAAAACAGAATGCAATCAACAAAGCAAAGCAGGAGTGATGCGAAATACCTGTTTACTGTGTACAGATTTTTTCATACGAGAGTAACCTCCCGTAATTCCAGGTGCTGTTCGAAAAACTCAGGGCAAAATGGACTATATGGTGCCGTCTTACATATTGAGGCAACTCCAACTCTTTTCCACAATTCGATATTCTCATCCTCTTGCTCCAAGATTAGACCAGTACAGCGGCAAGTATGCTGGATGTGTAGATAGAATAGCTTCCGGGGTGATTTTGTCAGGTTATCCGTATCGTCCAGGTCTAACTGAGCTTCTGCAATTTTGATGACACCGTCATTGATATCACTTAGAAAACTATCCTGAAGCGAAAGTGATTCTATGTTCTTTCCTTGATCTTCCACTGTCGATTTATTGCTCTGAATGCAGATGTCGTAAGGCAGGATCCGTGTCCCGTAAAGCCATCGTTCGTCGTGATCACATTCCTCGATGAAGGCAACAGGCACAAGTAATGCTCTGACCTTCAAAAATGGCCTATCAACTCCGAGTCCAGATTCTCCTAAATCAATTATACTGAACGGCAGTCTCTGCAACCATGTGTGGTTCTGATGTACATCTATGAGATCGTTCACCCAGTTGATAGGTCCGTCCATGGCTGCCCATGACCACGATGGTGCGCGATATTGTTCCGGTTTTGAGAGATCCCGCAATGCTCGCCAAAGAAGATCGAAGTGTAGATTACCATTCCACATACCTGCGAAAGGAATATATGTATCAGCGATTCTCATTGACATTTCCGCTGCGACACTCTTGATAGCAAGAAGCTTGTCAAAGTCTTTGGTCAGTTGTCTCCTGCAATACCGCATCACCGTACTCGTCCAACGATCATAAAGCTGCTTCCGATAAGTGTCTTCTGAGCCCGGCGTAGGGATGGCCAGACCAGCGCTTTCATAGCGTGGCCACAACTCAAACTGACGAGTCGATTGAAGTGGTTCTCCTTCTTCCGAGAGTCGACAACTTCGACACTCGAAATAGAGCTTGTTCTTACAAAAGTGTAATGAACGTGTAGAGACAGCACTTCTTTGTCCGCATCCCGTCTTCCACAAAGGGAGTTGTTCACCACAATCATTTGACGATAAAGCACTCCTGCTTGACAAAGACAGATTGTTTGCAAAGAATTAATGTGCAGATTAATAGAAATCATTCTTGAAGAAGGGGACCTCCAACAACATTTTCTCTTTAATTAAAATGTAGCGAGAATCATATCTCACTAACTCCCACTGAAACCAAGTCTTCCATCAAAACCTCAACCTGATCATTGGCTCCAAACAAGTTATGCATGGGGAAAGCTACCTAGCTTGCACTTCCTGGCAGTGCGGGCACGTTAATAAGCTAAAGGCTACATTAATCGCTCATGAAGCTTCCGTTGCCGAGAAGTCGCCAAAATATCCTCACAGCTGAAGCAAACCCCGCCGTTTTCCTTCTTACGCAGTCGTCAAAAAACCTGTCCAGTTTACTGTCGACAGCCTCGATGTTCTTTCGTTGATACATGGGAGCGTCAGCGCCGCCTGATTTTCATGTGCGAAATTCTCCAGTTTCCGTGACTCCCTAAGAATAATCTGGACCATGGATTACAAGGCGTCTAGAAACTTGAAAGACTAAGCACAATTGGTACACCAGAACAAAGCAAATCAAACAGAGTAAACCCTGAGGCTTGTCAGCAAAGAGAGCCGGAAGAACAGTCGGAATCTTTTCCCATTAAATGTCCAGACCTTCGTTCGTCAACAACCACAAATCTATTTTTTCATTTACCTACGCCAAACATCTTACCCTACTACCAGCTCGGTACTGATCATGTGTAATCTTATAAAGGTCACTTACAGAAGTTGCAATCACTTTGATATTGTCGTCGACGAAACTTGCCGAGGGCATCCGAATTGCAAGCATGAGGAGAGACCGATCCACGAGCGACGCTCCGCCAGGGGGAAAGATGACTGTAAATTGATCGTGCAGAGTAAGGAACCATATTGTTTCAAATGTACACAAAACCGCATTGACTACCGCAAGAAGAATAAGAATAGATGTAGTGTCATGTAGGTATCAGATGTGCTTCTATGGAGACTGCTGATGGTGACTTTCCTAGACAGAAAGTTCACTTGCTAAACGAAATATACATCAATCAACTGCAACCCTGCTATAACCACGAACCAACCAAACTGAGTGACAATCACAATCTCGAGAACAAAAGACTCTACAAAGGATGAGCCACTGCCCTCCTACGACGGTCAACGAATTGGAAGGCTGCTCCAATCTCGGAACTGTCTTATGTTCAGAACAAGTCTGAGAACCACTATACACAAGGAAAATATGAGTCGCCTCTGTACTATACCAGACAGATGAAGAACAAGTAACAGATTTTGTGTGCATAAAACAAGCATGCTAGCGTTGCTATATAATGCCGACACGGTCTTGGGAACCATTCCTATCAACTTCTCTATATTTCAAACCAATCCTGATACTCATCAACAAGTATAAACACAGCGCTCCTCACAAAAGACGCTGTAATTCAGATATCCATCGCCAATATGTGTCAAGGACCCCAGTTGTTGTACCTGTGTGGACACCCCACTGGGATGATGAAGTACCTCTATTGTGACCGGGAAAGAAAAGCAATCAAAGATGGTCGTGAATACGGCCTGTGTGATCAATGTCCTGACTACGAACGTGGAGGATCACCCCAGTACCGAACCTTCAAATGCAAATATTGTGTCAAGGAAGAACGCGGGCGTGAGAGAGCTCAGAAAGTGGGAATCGAGTATATCCCTTGTATCAAACCATCCGAGACCTTCAAGAAAGCGATTGATGGTGCCAGAGCTCAGGAATTGGGAATCGAGAATATCCCTGCTATTAAACCATCCGAGACCTTTAAGAAAG
The DNA here is from genome assembly GCF_030347475.1 of Cadophora gregata. Lineage (NCBI taxonomy): Eukaryota > Fungi > Ascomycota > Leotiomycetes > Helotiales > Ploettnerulaceae > Cadophora > Cadophora gregata. The sequence goes on along the minus strand of NW_026695940.1, from coordinate 1,236,391 downwards.
CGGTTGATGGTGGCAAGAACATCGCGAGAAGAATGACAGGAGGCTTGAAGAGATCGGTCACCACTACTTTCAAGAAAATTCGTGCGGGAACGATGAATTTGGTTCAGAATCACCAGAAATTCTGGGATGTCGACCTGAACAGAAGCACCACTTTCCCTGTAGACAGACAGCATCACGCCGATGTTTGCCGAGGACCAGGTCCGAGTAGTACTATTCGTCATCGTCATTTCCACCCCGACAATGATTGAGGGAGCTGGAGTCTAAGTCCCAGTTGAGCCAAGTCTTGAAACGAGACTACTCTGACGTCGACACAATATCTTGCTCAAGTCTACTGAGTAATTACATTGAAAAACTAGGAAGAAGTGTTAGCCGGCAAGGTGTCAACACAACCTGGAACTTGGACTTGATCCGCTCTGCACCTCGACTACAAATGAGCATGCCTTTCGACAAGGTAACAAAAATCATAGAGGTAAATACTCCCATCCAGCAACTAGACATCATCCAGAAGAGCTAAATCAGACTTCCCAAGGAGAACAGAAGAGCAAGACAGATACACACACCAAAGCAATACATTCCCTTTCAAGAAAAAACACCCGAAATATTCTTCTACGTTGACGCGACAAATCTAAATGATAATAACCACACTAACCAACAAAATAAGTAAGTGATCTATACTCTTTGATATCACTAACCCTCAAGCATCCAGCGAATTTCGCTAAGCAAACAAGTACCGTAGTTGCTCCTCATTCATACAACTCCAAAGATGCGCATACGACCAGGAACCAGTCCCCAACCCGTGATCTCGGCAGTCATTCAGTATGGCACAAATCTGTCTATGGGCATCATCACAAAACGGAATTCCGGGCCCCCAGCCACAGATCCGAGAGTTATTCCGCTCCAGAAAACTCTTGGCGATCACAACAAAGGCGCATTGCCAGAACAGATGCTGAACTCCCATAGCCGCCATGTAGTCTTTGGCACGACCCCAGTCTCTTTGTTGTGTGGCTAAGCGCCAGGAATGTGCCCATGGAGCATTCAGCTGGGCCAGCCCGTGTCCGAATTTCATGTCTGCTGTAAGGAGGGCCAGGAATAGCTGCGGTTGCTCGTCGTCGAGGACATTTTCCTCGACTAGGTCGAAGAGAGTCTCGTCTGTGTGGCTCCACCGGGTCCAGTTTACCGCCACAATCGTTTGGCAGTAATTACTCTGCTGTAGGAAACGGATGGCGGACTTGAAGTACTCTCCACCTGGTTCCCAGTTTCGGAGCAGGATTTCCAGAGCGCGGGGTGCTAGCTCAGGAGACATCGATAATAAGCGGAGGCTTTCGGAATCTGTTCTGGTTGAGAAGAACATCAGGGATGAGTTGACAAGAGGGGTCTCTTTTATTGAAAGTCCAGAGAGATCTTGTGACATTGATGAACGATGACTTGGACTTTCAGCGAAGTGAGTTACTGATGAACTACTGGAGGATGTCGTGACAGGTGAAAATGGTTGATATATATAAGAGTGGATTTCTGATTGAGTTGATAGGGAGCTCAAACTGCTGCTACAGTTCTCATTGACCGAATTCTGAATGTACTCATTCTCTGGCAGATTGCGTGGCGAGTGGGTTGCATCTGGCGTATTCGAATCGAAATTCGAGTGATGACTTTGGTCGCCTGTTTTCGACCTGTACTTCCACATCTTCCACTCATCGAGTTTCATTTTGTAAGATCGAGCCCTAATATGTGTTAGATGGATAAATTGGAATGAGTTGATAAAACTGACGAGGCTGTAAAATTGTGTTCGCGAGTCATAACATCTCGAACCTTTCCCAGAGTGAACCCTTGCTTTATATAAAGATTTTCAATCTCATCTTTGTGGGAATCCCAATTTTTGGGCATGATATTGACTTTTAATGATCACTTGAATAGAATCTCGGGAGCTTTTTACCAGATAGACCTGGCGAATGATGGGGATACCCGGGAACAAGAACGGAACGGAAAATCACCAAATATGAGAAAGCAGCAGGTGAGACCTGCCCCTGGAGCAAGTTTTGTCCGTCCATGTGCCTCATCTCTGGTACAGCAGCGATCGCGCATTAGCTGCAGGTTGTGGTTTTCAGTGGCTGAAGTCTCAACATCAGGCGGGCGAAGAACCCCCCACACTGATAGGTCTGTTGCACTTTCATCCCACGCAGGGGCTCAGCGCCGGCCCTGATTTGCGGTAACGTGCTGCAAGGACGCCGTGGCATGGTTGAGAAGTATTGGTTTTGCATGCTGGGAAAAGCAGCGTTCCCAGGGTGTACGATCCGGTGGTGATGACTGGTCTAGGGGAGGGGATGCCGAAACAATGCAAATACCATTTTTCTTGGTAGGTGGTACAGACTAGTCACTCACTGGCACATGCAATGCCCCGGCATCGAAGAGTCATTGTTAGAAAATGGAAAAAATATTCCTTTGGCGATTCGGCAGATTATTGCGACGCCATGTGAAAATACATAATATCTCTTACCTTAGGAGATTAGTTCAATGGTGATATTTTGAATACAAGCGATCTATGCTGCCAAATTGAAGAGATTCAGCCTCAGTCAACATCAACTTTGAGGGACATGCATACCTACTTCCTTGCGAACACATGCTGGAGAGTGGATCAAGTGAAGGAAGATGTGGCAGTCAACCTCGTAAATAATACAGCTGATCTTTCTGAGAATCGCAACTCAAATATAATTCTTCTTGCATAGATTATAAAACCTCCATCGTCGCTCCCAGATCTCCCATTTCAACATTTCTATTAAGAACTCGTCCCATATCTCGGTATTAGCTGCCTTTTGGCGCTTCAATGTTTCGAGCATTTTCACATACTCCTCACAGTGCGTGTCAAACTTAGCTTCGTAGAAGATATTATCCTTAGAATCTCTTTGTTGGAGAGCAAGTAACTGACCACGGCTTATCTTGGACTTCAATCGTTCAAGTAAATCCGTTGCGACAACAAAAGTTGTGCAGTTGATGAGGAGGCTGATCGCATCGGCGGACATGACTTTTTGTAAGTGTATGGGTTGAAGGTCAAGCCCTTCTTGGTACGTTTCTACAGTGATGGACGTATAGAGACTAAGCCACCATTTATAGCTCGGCGACTTACTATGGTATCGATCTTTGGGAAACCATCTGCAGGCTTTAAGTACTTTCGCTGTAAATGGTATCCTCTCAGCTGGCGTAAAGATCTGAATGATTAGATCAAAAATATTCTCAGGATCACTGCAGGAAGGACAGAACAAGGAGATGTCGAAGCCGTCTCTCCCAAGGAGGGAGTGAATGTGGGACTGAATAGATCTCCCTGAGGCCCATAATTTGTGGAGACAGCGAACAGCTTGGCAGGGAGAACAATCAATAATCTCAAATTCATCCATGTAATCCAATGGCGTAGCAGGTTGTGGGGAGATGGACAATGAGCCAAACGGATCTGGGTTACGGCGGCCGCCTATCGGGCTTGTAGAGCGGCTCACTTGGCTCCCTGGACTGTGTACAGGGCTGCTTGGGCAATATGTTGGAGGGTCTGGTGAAAAGAACTGGCTCTCGGAACGTCTCCCATTAAGTTCGTGGCCTGTACTGGGTCAGACTACCATTCTGCCTTTGAATACATTCAAGGAGTTGGTGCATACTTGTCCGTAAAACAACATCTGCAATCATTTCATGAGACACCGGATCCTCGATAATGCTTGAACTCCCTACATTTAGCGCGCTATCAGTAGCCGTCGTACATGAATCATGACTAACAAAGTGAGATATCGGCATACCTGGAATGCAGTCCACCTCGTTCCCTACGGTTTCCGTACTCATGCCAGTTGATTCATATGGTTCGGAGTCCATGCTAGTGCCAGCAGGGAAGAACATCTGAATATCTATACTTGTTCCCACAGAATCATACTGCAGTGCTTCCGTGTTTGTGCCGATTGATGTATACAATTTGTCGGCTCCAAGAGCTCTGTCTCTGCTTTCTTCCGCGGCTTTGAGAAGCAATCGTAGATGTGCGGTTTCTTCCATGGCTACTGTTTTGCCCCATTCGAGGATGCTCATCGCATGTTTATGCCAAGGCAGCCTGACATCCATCATTGGGCCACTGAGATCATCCAAAAGCTCCATGTAATTAGACCAAGCAACGGCCTCTGAGACTGTCGAGTTGCTCTCTATATCTCTTGAAAAAGCTTTCGCCTACAACGAAGAGTGCGCTCTCCAACACCAAGTGCGATGCGAAGTTACTGGAATCTGCCGCGGCAGAAAGAATACGCTTGGCATCGGCCCAATATGTAGCCTTATAAGCTGTTTCCCAAAATGGTTCTGAATCGATAGGTTGGAAGTCTGGACTTGGATATATCCCGTTGACATATTGTTGCCTTTGCGACTCGCGACTTTCTAGATCTGCCTCGATACACGCTCTTCCTAGTTGTAGTCTCTCGTAGATATCAACCCTCTCTTCGATCAGCTGAAAGATAGTACCTCCTGAGAATGTTTTAAATTGAACATCAAAACGATAATGGTTATCCAGGATGAGGTCTTGAGACGCTCTCAGATAGGATTCGCCAGACTGCCATTTGAGCAGTAACGCCTGTAGCCCAACGGCTGGTGGTGCCCATTGAACTAACGACAGAATGTCCTTCGCATCTGTTACGCCAAGAGGAAGAGTGATGCCATAAAGGGCAGCAAAGCGTTCCTGGGTTGCAAAATCGATATCTGAGATGACTTGTGGTTGAAAGGTGCCAGGCAGCTGTCTTGGAGATGCTACTCTCGGCTGCGAAATTTCAGGTGTGAAGACTGCTGTGCCTGTAGGGATTGGAGTGGTGACGCAGCGAACACTTCTTTTCTGGGCTCGTCGACTTTTAACAAAGGTATTCTTTTTCCATCCTAAGCTTTCAAAATACATCCGATAAGCTCGAATGCTGAATGACATCAGCAAGTATCCCAAGGCGTATTTCAACCATGCTACTCACGATGCCTCGAACTTATGGTCTGCAGCCATGATATCGCGAACTACTTTCAGAGGCTTTCCCTCCACCATGTAGAGCTGCCGGATATCCTCCTCATGACTACTCCAGTTCTTCGGCATTCTGCGACACTTGGCGATTTTTTCTGCTGGGGACTTGAAGTGTCGTTTTTGTCAGTTGAAGTCAATTGGAGTGATACTTGAATGATTGCACCCCGTTTGCATCTTTGAGAAGGTGCAATTGCACCTGGAGGTTGGGTTGGAAGTAAGCCATAGGTGCAGCCTGACCATGCTTGGCAGCTGGGCTTGCACACCAAGGAGGTGCAGAAAGGTGCAGGAAGGTGCAGAAAATTGCCAACCAACCATCGGAGCGTAACGAATGCAAGAGCAGTATTAAATTAGTTTCCTCAAGGTTGCGGGTTGAAGCCGTTGGATGAGATTTCGGCGGTAAGGTCCGGTCTGAGTCGTCGAGTCGCTACCCAATAGCCAGGATTTTGGTCTGCTTGGGTATTGAGTGTGCCAATAGCAGTCATGATTGTCATGGGTTCTGAACCGTAAGGTTCAAAATCTAGACGTCGAATATGATGAGTGATGACTTTTCCGGATGCAATCTTGCGCATCCGGAACCCCTTCGTTACTCGAATTTGCAAGAGACATTTGGTTCCTCGGTGGCTGTGACGAGCGGCTACTGTAAAGCCAAAGTGCTTCCCATAAGGCTGGCGATTCAAGGCTGACACAGTCTGCCTCGGCCTGCATCTTCTTGCTCTTTATTTGACTCTCTCGCCATACATCGGGCCTGCTGAGACGCATATCTTCTATCGCAGCTATTGAAGCTTATGTCCGATGCCAAACCAACGCACACCTTGGGTGCAATGCGTGTTACGAGTTTAAGCCAGCTCTAGACCTCAGTCCAGATGAATCTATACCCGGATGTCACACAGATGCATGACGCTTTGCTGTCTAAAATCGGCCATCGTGATATCCCTGAATGAGCCCAGGTGTTGAAACATCTCGCTCCAGGGACGAAGTCAAAAAGAGCAGCCTAGACCTTCACAATTATACCGATGCCATCTGGGTCTGTCCTCCTTGAGTCGTCACCTGCATGTCCAATGTAATGTCAGTTACAAAATCTAGCAAGTGCTGCCGCCGTGGGGAGCACAAAAACAGCCGTTGTACAAATTGATGAGGGGTGTGGGAGAATGTGTTGCTTGGCGGCAGGGTACTTCCCCAGCGTTCCGGTACTTACAACCCAGGGTGGATGGACTCGTTGCAGCATTCTGCACCTTTGTCCCACGACTTCCCCACGCGAGAACTTCGGCATGCACTTCCAGCCTTGAACCTGCCTCTTGGCTGTAGAAGTGCAGCGTAACGCAATGGGGAGCTTTGCACACTGGTCCTTCACTTTGCACCTTTCTCCCACGTAGGCACGATGATGTCGAGTTGGTAAATCCACAGCATGCCGGGGAATGAGTACCTGAGCACAGAGAAGCTTATCGTCGTGCTCGCCTCATGTTCCGTATTGCACCTTTATAATGGCGCACAGAATGCGAACCACCAGCACACGTCCTGGAGCATATAACACGATGGCTTTCCCACCCAATTTTCCTATCTGTACCGCTTCTTCGACCTCCCATCGGCGCATCAACAACTCTCTCAGATACATAGAGCAAGACTACTTCAACTTATATCAATCGCAACAGTCATGAAGCCATCTCAGCAACAGCCCAAAGTGGTCGAACGCACAAGCCACTTGACTCGGTATGTGGCTACCACCTCCTTAAGATATTGTGCTCGGATATGGCTGACCACTCATGAGCAGGGCCTCCTCCACTTCCGCAGATAACGCCTCCACTCTCTTTGGCCCAGGTTACAATGACACCACCACATATGCCTCTGACATTTCGCATTTGATCAACGCATCCCATGTATCTCATGCTATCGCATCGAGCTATCATGCCCTCACAACCCACGCTTTGCACCAGCATAAGAGACGCCATGCTCTGCCCCGAAGCTCTGTTGACCTTAACACGACTCGTGCACACCAGGCCAGTCAGGTCTCAGCCAGCCTCGACGAACTCCATGTCGAATTGCCGCCATATTTGCATACCAAAGTGGCAGAAGACAACGTTTTCAACACGCCCATGGCTTACTTCGAAGAATATCCTTCACCTCAATACCAGCAGCTCGGCAACTACCACTCTCCTGCTGGATTGCAGTCCAGCTACACTCAGCTTCGGCCAACACCAAAAGACTCGCAGGAATTCAATGACTCCATGAGAGCTGAATTCGGCACCCAAGAACACAGTTATCGAGGCTTGACGTACTGGGTACTAGATCGGGAACGCTACATGCATGTGAGAAGGAATGATCGGGACATGATCGACTGGGGAGAGGATCTTTCGGGTATTGGTGCACAATTTGATAACCAAACCCACTCGGAAAAGGCAGCCCCCAACAGTGGTGTTGGTGAAGAAGGGTGGAATACCACGTGGGTGAACTCAGCTGAGAGACACGCAGGCTTGACAAGAAATGACAGGTAGAGTTGCGATGACAGAAAATGAGTGAGACTCCGAAGACCACTGTTTTGACTTCGGTAGAATGGAATGACAGAAAAGTTTTCACCTTCCTTCTCGAAATTTGAAATTTGATACTGAGGCTCGAATGCGCTTTCGAACACATAAACCCGAAGAAGATGCTGCGATCATTAGGTTGTCTTCTGAAAGAGGCTCGGTGGTGACTGATGAAAGGAAGCTTGGGGGCCAAACCTCGAAATCACGATGAAATAGAAATTGTAAGCGAGATTTAGGGAGACGCTAAAAATAGGCTCGCTACTGTAAACCTCGTGCCGAGGTCTCTGCTCCATAACTTGAGATCATAGCGGACCTCTCTTTCACTTTCAATAATCAACAATCTGATAGACCAGCATCGACTCGGCCAGGAACGATCCCGGCTTGTCGAGTTGTGTCTCTCATTGCCCCATCCGATTGCTTGTACATGAAAACCCAGTAAGGACCGCCGTGAGGAATGTCATCGGAGCTTTTGTCAGCGAGTCTGTCAGTACGTGAACGAGAACGAGCGAGCGAGCCTGTAGATTTCATTTTGGGCCTGCAGGCTGTGGCTGTTGTGTAATTCCATTGTCGAGCTTTGCCTAAATCCAAAAAGATAACACCAACACATTGCAATTTCGTACAGCTGGTCGAGATCAAGATCCTAAGTTCTGTCGTTTTTTGTAGTTTTCTGTCATTTTTCTCAGCAGGGCGTTCGCCAAACTCGGGCTAGCCTGCAACTGTTCCCCGGATGTGCAGCAGAGCCGAAGAAGGGTGGAGGAGAGCAAGTCAGCCCGCCCCCTTTCACCGGTTCAGGAAGCTCAGAAGAGCGTCAACGAGGACGTTGCGAGACAGCATCCCGACCGGCTCGGCATGGAGGAGTGCTCTGTTTTGAGTCGCGGCGACGTCGAACATTACCAGATGGAGCAGGGTGGGAACAATATCCTAATCATGCGCGCCCTCCATCTCCTCTTCACCGGTTGCCCTCAGAATTCCTTTTGTGCTTGCGGTAAATTCCCAGGACGACCGAAGTCTGTGTTGCATAAACAACAAAAGTCGACTGACTGAAGAAGCCAGTATGCAAGGGATTTATGAGGCTTATTACGGAAATGCGAAATGTTTGGAGCCGATGGTTGTACAGTACGACGAGTACCTCCGTACACATCACAACCCCGCTCTCACAGCGTGCAGCGTTGCCACTGCCAGTCGAGCCAGTGCAGTGCACTGGACACCGGCATCTCCTGGCCTGTTTCCGCAACTTTGCCCATGCCTTGCGCCTTCAGAAGGGAACATGGCTGCTCCTGGCGATCTGCCCTGTTCACATTCGATCGCCGTATCGGCGCCCACAGTGCCACACCAAGAACATGCCTCCCCATGCCAGCATGCAGGGTTCAAATTGGTGGCGGAGCTGGTTGCGGGAAAGCTGCTGGGATGGGACCACGTCGGCTTGCATAACGGCAGGCCATCAAAGCTTCCGCGGATGAGCTCCCGAAATCTACGAGGATTAATTCGCGCCCGTTATCCTGCCTAGCTCGGACGACTTGCATTTCTGGGATTAGAGAACCTGCCTGCAGCATGCAGTCAAATCCGAGAAGAGTTAGGCAGGGCTGAACATCCCTCCTATGAGAAGTCCCCCATTGGGATGGAAGAAACGGTCTTCCTTTCCTACACTTACTTGATACTGGCCACCTCAAAAATCGATTGATGGCTTCGATGTCTCTGAATCGCTTTCCTTCGAGCGATTTTGAATTTTTGAAAAATGCCGAAGGACTGGAAGTACCACAAGGCTGAGGTGGAACGACTATACATCAAGGAAGGAAAGCCACTGGAACAGATTCGGGATATTCTGCGTGAGGAACATGGGTTCAATGCATCGTAAGATATGGGTATAATGCGGGGGAAAGTATAACAACTGACTTTCTGAACAGCATGCGGGCGTATCGTATGAGAATTGACAATTGGGGACTGGATCAGAATAAATATTCCAAAGGTTCTCTACAATCACGATGGAAATCTCCTCAACTTTCGATCAGTACTGGCCCTATTTCCCAATCCGAATCCACAACACCACTCGATGGACTCAGTACTGGAGACGACTTACGCCCACCAACACAACAAAACACACCAAGCCCTATCCGCAAGGAACGAGGTCCATTTGATGTGATATCTGCGTTTCAAACGCTGCTATCAAAATGGCAACCACGTACTGAGTCGGCCTTGCTATGTTTTCAACATCCGGATTTCGACGAGTGGGCGAAGAAGTCAAACGACAGCAATGGACCCATTCTGTTCAAACTAATCGAAGCACTTGTTCCCCAAGAGGAGCAATTCCTGCTATACAAACGCTTTCTGGAGGCGGATCTGTTGTCACAAAGCGATCATGATTACCCGTTTACTGCATGGAGGTGCGCTTGGAACTTGATTTTACGTTGCGATGACTTGGAAGAAGATGATAATGAGTGCGAGGTTACTTATTGTTCCGAGGATTGGGAACGGGCGAAGGAGCTGCTGAGAGAAGATGGGGTTATTTCACAGGTTGCTGGTCAGGCCTTTCTCGACTGTGCTCTCGTCGTAGTAGCAGAACGACGCCTTGAAATCTGTAAAAGAGATCCTCACCACTGGAATCGACGAAAATACCTGGACATCTTGAAAGACTTCCGACACTCAGATATAGACGTCGATCCGTCTTTCTACAAACATTCGCTTCAGATCATTGAAGTCGAGGAGTTGGAAAATTCACAACAGTCGTTACGGAAACGTGCTGATCTGGCCGACGAATATCGCCACAAATATCTTCAACTAATGAACCACTACGCTTTTATGAAAAGGAGGGTGGGCCAGGCGGCCGGCATACCTCTTGACGGTAATTTCTTTCAGCATTCACAGTTTCAACCACTCTAACAATGTTCCTCTAGCTTCAACTCCTTCTCAAGCCCAGGCTGCAGCGGAGCAGTATCCCAGTCCCGACACAGCAACCATTTGTCCTTCCGCCAATGGAAATCCTGAGTGCGCACCGGTCGCAACCACTCGCGAGGTCTTCGAACTCCTCGTCAACAAATGGAAAACACTCAACGACTTCACAGAATACGCTCACTCCATCATTACCAGCGACGGGTGGGCCATATCTATTTTCGAGCCTTCCCCTGTTGGTGGGGACAATCTCTTCGACATCATCCAGGCCGACACTCCCCCCGCCGAGCGAGTTCCCCTTGTCACTGCCCTCCTCGTCGCCTTCTCCAGTATAAATCTTACACGGTTCTACTCGCCTTGGTTCTTGCACTGGTGGACATCGGTGTATGCTTCTCCTAGCTGGGAGAAGTTCCAAGCACGGCTCGACCTCCCACGCATCACGGCGCATCTCGAACGTATCATGTCTACCGACGCCGCAAAGACTTTTATTGATTCGGTTACCATGCTAGTGGGTGAGAGGATCTTGTTGGGGATCAAGACGAGACTAGTGGACTCGAGGAGGAAATGCATGAATGATGCGGAGAAAGAGGTGTTCAAGAGGTTACAGAAGCAATACATGGGCATTTTGAGAGCGTTTTATGATAGGGATATGAAAGTTGATCAGACGTGGACTTATTATCTGATGAATGTTATCTAAACGACGTTCTAACGAAATGGGATAGAGCAAGTCGGATTTGGAGTTGGGGTGTTGGGAGTCTGAGATGGATGATGTAGATGGAAATGGAAATGGTCTATGGTTGTGACACGATAGGAGTTCTCGCTACTACTGCGGCATCAACATGGATTGAAGGCAGAAGGGATATCAAAATGGCATTGTTTCACAGCGAGTTTTGTAGGATACCAAGTGCGCGCGCACTCATTTTCATGGAATGGTCTATCTCAACTACAAACTGTATACCAGCCTCTCGTTCTTCTCGAGGGGAGTCCAGTTCATGGTCCCTCTGACTTCTATTCAGCTCCAGCTGACACCATGAGTGCAGCTCCCATTCAATTGTCACATCCCTTACCTCCTGCTCTGCACAGCCAGCCTATTTCCCACGTAAAACAACCCCTCGGCGCAACTCAAGAAATTACACCTGCACCCCATCATCACACCTCAACAAACAAAGCACAACCCAAGCCAGCCAAGGCCTCAAGCCAACTAACGGCACGGCCCCGTTACTACTCTCGAACTTTCTCATTCCTCCTCGCATAAAGGACCACCTCGCTCGCTTCTTACCTTACTAAGTAACGCTCTGAGATCAGCGGTAGGGAGCTAGGATCAGAGTCATGTCCACAGTCCACTTCGCTTCGCGTTACATCCACTACTACCAACGTCCAGATTTCAGAGTGGGGAAAGCGAATTAGATTCTTGGTAACGAGATTCAGCACCACATAATGTACTAGGGACAGCACTATATTCTTGATGTTGAGTAAGTAGCTCCCTCGATACTTTTGAAAGCTTGGAAATTTGGAACTTTGGACACATGCCGTGTGTGTGGTTTTCTGGTAAGCTAAGCTGGTGCAGTAAGGATAGACAAGGTGACTACTGCATGGAAGGTTGAAGATGGAAAAGGGGGAAGAATGGATTGTTTGGCGGACCCCGGACGAGATTCCGATCACCCGGCTATCGTGAATCTGGAGATCTACAGTGAACGGATGTAGGGTATATGATTCAGGGTCTTAGAGATAACAAGGAATGAGACAGGAGGTGGTTAAGAGAGTGGTTCATGGATATATGGATAAACTAATCGAGCATGTCACGACTTCGGCGTGAGTGAGTCGGACAACCATTGTCCGGATTCCACGGAGTGATAGTCAGGTTTTAGGGGATCGAGATCTATGTTTGGATCTAAATAAGTTGCGTGGCTCGTTGATCTGAACCATGTTCAGCTAGGTGGAATCTGGGGTGCTGAATTAGAGTTTGCAAAGGGGAAGCTAACAGATGCAGGTTTTCTGGAAAGCCGTAAGCGCGGATATACCAGTGTCACCTTATGACAGCGGACGTGTATTTGTTTTTTCTGTAGGCGAGCTTACTTGCATGTGGCAGGTGTAGGTTTGAATGAACGGGGTCATTTCCGGGGTCTCCAGAGCTGTCAAATATGTCAAGATTTGAGACATGCGGTACACAGCTGTTATGCAACTTCATGGAAATAAGAAGATAATTTACTTAATTCTGGCTTACATAAACTTTGTTTTGATATCCTGAAGACGATATGGACAGAAAATAGAAAATACTGATCTTGTTGACAATGTCCCCCACATGTTCCCTGTGGACAAAAATGCCTTCGCAACAAGAAACACGGCATCCATATGTCTTGCAGCAAAATAAAGTCTGACCAGGTCTTGCGCAATACGAAACATAAAGCATAAGACGAACATTATAAGTCAGTAACCTGAACTCTTCAAAGTCATTGGCTACCGAGTCATCTTGACTGGGGAGACGAACTGGAATGCTCAATTTGAGTCAACAGATGCCAACTGCATTGGATTCGGGCAAGGTCCTTCCGTTCAGTCATTCGATACAATAGAAAGTGAGGAAATCCTTGTACACATCTCACGTCGTCGGAGTACCGAATGAGCTGCTACCAGCACATACAGCCTTTGGTGAGAGCCAACCCAAGTTCTTCTCCTCCAGAGCTTCTAGTTAGCAGACAGGGCTCAAGGAAAAAGGAATGCTCCTGTTAACACTTGGAGATAAGACATGGAAGCTTGGCATAGAGAGCGCATTGGAAAGGCTAATTCCCTGGTCCTTAGTCGTCATGCTCAGAAAGACTAACAACCCGTTGGATGGGCGCAAGGTATTTGCATGAACGATGCAGCTCTCTGAACCTCTCCGCGACTCAATCATACAACCATATTAAGAGGTGTACTGTAAGGTTTCTGTACATGTTGTTCAGGGTCGATATCATTGGCCTGAGCATCGCCATGGACCGACGAGCTGGAACTACTTGACGACATTCCTGCCGAATGAACTTCCACAGCCATTCCTTGATGCATCCTCTTGTACTTTACCTCTCAGATCAAGGTACACATATCAGTATAGTGTGACCCTCCCGTTTCAATTGACTAGCCCTGTGGATAATACATTCTCTTCTCGCGCACCTCAGCAGGCTTATAAGGTACCAAACTAAGCAGAAGGCCCGGCTATAATGACTAGATATTTCAGATGTACGTAAAATCCTGAATAACATGGCTGGAAACATTCCAAAAGCAATATCATGAAAGAGAGCTAGACCATTGTATCGTAGAGAAACCATACTAATCATTGGTCCACGGCCAATCACATGCCACTGAACACAGTGACTCCTTCCGCTGTTTTGGTCACAGGAGTAGCAACTAGTCAAACGATCGCAATAGTTCAGAGCCACTGTTACAGTGCTAAAGAAGGAGGTATCAGCTCCGATATAGTTCATGCTGTGAGGCTTTTGCACCAATTCGAAGTTGCTTTGTGCAGTCTCCTTGGGAATGGATTTGAGACAGAGGACTTCCTCTTTGATCCGGATGCATGAAATGGCTTCAAAAAGTGTTTTTCAAACATCCTAAGCACTTGGCAATGAAACGTTGTATTCGTCGAGGGAAAATCGATAAATTCAATGACTAGCGGGAGGGTTTCGGGTAAAGCAGGAGCAAGTGTGCTTCGCGACCAAATAATGTCACTGAAGTGATCAGTTATGTCAGAAACCACTCGACACAACTATGGTTTCTTGAAGATAGAGAGACATACAAAAAGCAATTGCACAGCAACAATAGAAGGAGACGCTGATGGCATCGGCAAAGTTGGTCATCCCTTGACCATGCCAAGAAACACCTGGAGAAGGGCTGATCAGTAGGACTGACTGGCTTAACGATGTCCTGCAATATATCAGGGCAACATTTGACTTACATGACGTTCAAGAAACTTTCCAAGTATTCTAAGTAAAAATCATTAGACTCTCGTCCCATGTATGTGAAGTGTTTGGGGGAGAAGAACTGAACCTACTTCCTCACGCGAGCCAATCCTCCCTAGCGTGCTTTTGAGCTTTGTCTTGGCAAAATTATTCTGAACCTCCGATTTCAACATCAGTATCAAACACCCTCTTCACAACAATTCAACACTACCACTCTCACCACACAAGCACCTCACCCCTCACTCCTTCAATCCGAATAATTCACAATCGCTACAGCTCTGCCACAAGCGGCCGAAACCAAAACCCTCAGCAATCGATCAAACTTCTCTCAGAACCTCCTGGTACCATCCACCACTTGCGCCCACGCGGGGCTCAACCGTCCACGATCAGGACTCTTCACATCCTACCAGTCTCAAAATGTCCCTCGTCCACCTCTCACACGTGTGTTCGCACCTCCAGAACGTCTCCAAAGCGCGGCTAGGCCTCACCTCCGTCCCCTCGACAAACATGATCCTGACCCTCACGCTCGCCCTCCAACAGTCCGGGTTCCTCTCGTCCGTCACCCGCGGCGGCCTGACGCCTCCTCCGCTCGACAACCTCTCGTCATATGTGCCCGAGCCCGTCACGCAGCAGAATATCAGCACGCGACGTCTGTGGCTGGGGATGAAGTATTGGAATAATGAGCCCGTGTTGAGTAGTATGAGTATGGTTAGTAAGCCGACCAAGAGGGTGTGGATGGATGTTGAGGGGCTGGGGAGGATTGTTAGAGGGAGGGAGGCGGGATTTGTGAAGGGGTTGACGAAGCCGGGAGAGTGTATGTTTGTTAGTACTGATAAGGGGATTTTGGAGGCAAGGGAGTGCGTGGAGAGGAAGGTTGGGGGGATGTTGTTGTGTAGGGTGTTGTGAGGGGGAGGATATGTGTGTATATTATGGGAGAATGCATGGATGGCGTCCGATACGATATGATACTCTGCTTTGGTTGTGGTGGCGGAGCATGTCATGGCATGGCACAGGAAAGTGTATAAAATAGAAGAAAGCAGCAGAAGACTTTGTACGATCATGTCAATTTTGGACGCCTTGGTATCCTATCTAAACATCACATCTATAATCGTCTCAGGATATCCTCCACCACTTCGGTCGTCAAAGCCTTTCCTCCAAGATCTGGACTCAGGAACTTGCCCTCCTCCAAATTAGCATCAACTGCAGCGTAAATCTTAGCAGCAGCCGTCTCCTCGTTCAAGAACTCCAGCATCAGAGCCACACTTCTCAACGTAGCAATTGGGTTGGCAATGTTCTGTCCCATGATATCAGGAGCACTTCCGTGACATGGCTCTCCAATAGCAAATCCCTCTCCAACATTGGCACTTGGTACCAAACCCAGAGATCCGACCAAAGCAGCAGCACCGTCCGACAGGATGTCTCCGTACAAGTTTGGAGCAACAATGACATCGTATGTCTCTGGTTGACGGAAGAGTTTGTAGACCATTGAGTCAACAATCTGCTCCTCCACACCAACACTTGGGAACTTGGCCAGTGCCTCGCGAGCAGTTGATCGGAATAGTCCATCAGTCTGACTCAGAACGTTCGACTTGTGAGTGATGGTGACCAGAGGTGACTTGTGTATGCTTGGAACACCACTGTCTCTAATCTTCTGTCTCCGCTGAGCAATCTCTCCAGCCATTGTAGCAATTCGGTATGAAGCTCGCTCCGAGATTCTCTTGATAGCCTCCGCAACCTTTCCACTTCCATCTGGGGCATCGAAAGTCTTCTCCTCCTTCACATACAGATCCTCCGTGTTCTCGCGGACAATGACCATGTCGATTGGGTTCTTGGCCGTCATGACACTCTTGACTGGTCGGACGTTTGCGTACAGGTCAAGGCGTTTGCGCAACGCGACAATGGGCGAGGAATAGCCCTTGACAGCCTTGGAGGGCGAGCTGACAGCACCGAAGAGGGCGCCATCGCATTCGTTCTTGAGGATCTCGACGGTCTTGTCTGGCAGAGCTGCTCCGGTCTTCTCAAAGGTTTCGAATCCGGCCTCAAGGTCGACGAATTCGAATTTCAGCTTGAGGGATGCGGGCAGGGCTTCGAGGATCCGTCGTCCAGCAGGGATGACTTCTCTGCCAATTCCGTCGCCAGGAATAAGGCCTATTTTTATGTTAGATACATTGTAACGTCAATTGGGTTAATACTGTACCTATGCGGAGGGTTCTTGCTGCCATTGTGTGTGTTTTGATTGTTGCTCAGTTTCACGGTCTCGAGCTGCGATGTCGGTCTACGGATATTTTTCGCGGGCGGCACTTCAGTCTAGTCCAGCCAGCCCAAGCAGCTGGTTTGATCTCGGCAATTTGGTCCACCCCTGGCACATACGGCGCTGCAGCCCCTATTTTGTGCCCTCAAGGCTCAAAGGAGCCTCCCCCACCAAATCCGTGACCAGATAAAGCTTTAAATCCACCGCGCCCCTGCATAATAAAAGCTGTGGTATAAAGTTGAGACGCGGAGTGTACGAACGATCTGCCAATCGCCGCTTCATCAAGACGAACTGTTCTTTTTCTTCTGTTCCATAACCACTTCCCAAGTCATCTTTCTCGTCAGCTGCTCACTCACCGTACCGCGTTTTCTGTTGTTTACGAAGACCCTGCAGTGTCGCGTATCACTAGCATTGGTTGAACAGCGTGTTTTCTCGCTCCTTTCATACCTGCTATCCCGGCCTTAATCTTAGACAATCTAGCCAGTCGCAAACAGGACACTTTGGATATCTTCACATCAGCCGGACTTGAACTTGAAGTTGAAAACGACAACAAACAAGACCTGGTGTCCAGAATTCGAGAGCAGATGTGACTGACTTGGTCTGGCGCCATCAACCTGCCTGTAAAGGAAAGAACAATCAACCCTTAGTCCATCCACGTCCCGCCTTAGGAAGGAAAATGTCGGGCGTGCGGAACCTTAGAGCCATGTTCGAGAAGGACTCGAGCCCGCCAGATCGAGGACGTTCTCCTGGAGAATCAACAACAGGTGAGCCTTTGTGCACTGCATCGCAGCTGGGGGACATCTGCTGAGAATTCTAGGGGGTGCTAGTACTGGAACATCACCACGACCACTTTCGAAAGTACGAACCAATTTTGTCACTGTAGTTGGAATTGGCGGACAACAAGGGCTGGGCTTGAAGAGAGATACAAGCGGTGAACCAAGCATGCAGAAGCGCAGGACCAGTTTCAGTATCGATGCGGAGGACAATCCAATGGCAACTCTAGAGAGGAAGACATCGATTGCTACGGAGAAGGAGGCGAGGAAGAACAGTTCTACGATTGAAGAGACGATACCCGAGAATGCACTACAAGAATCTGACACAAAGCTGGCAAGCGGTAGTGATCAGCGGGCGGATAATGTCAAGTCAAAGACTAAGGCGGAGGAGAAGAAGCCTACAACTGGGACCAATGGACATACGAATGGAGGAAGCAAGCCAGTGGCTAAGCCTGTGGAGAAGAGCAAGCCGGTAGAGAAGAAGCCATTGTCGAAACCACCACCTATATCTACTGCAAAAACACCTACTGCGCCAAAACTGTCTCCAAAGAAGACGAAAGAGCCACTTCCCAGAACACCAACCACGCCTGGTACGAGCCGCACGAAAGAGCTTCTTACAAAGACTCCAGAGACGAAGTCCGAGAAGAAGGTGGAGAAGAAGTCAAGCAGAGCATCTTTGGCTCCAAGCCATACGTCCAAGCCTGCAAGTAAGCCTCCTACGGTTGCAGCGCAAGGTGCTGCTGCAAAGACCAGAATTCCTGCATCTCCTCCGCAAACCGGATTTCACAAGCCAAGGCCCAAATCCCCCACACGACCAGTCAAGCTCCCAGCTTCTTTGACTGCACATACTGCTTCTTCTGGCTCCAAGACAGCTACAGGAGCTGTACCTCCTCCAAGACAATCGCTCAGTCGCTCATCTGGAAATGTGCAATCCACCAATTCCCTGCAAGCACATCATACCTCGACTCGTTCCCCAAGTCGGGCAAGTACAACCACAACAAAGTCAACATTGACTCGCAAACCTTCGACGCTGAAGAGTGGGAGCAGCAGACCTTCTCTCGGTCCTCCACCGGGAACATTGAAGAAACAACCCTCACGACAGAGTCTGCCATCGAGTGCGCCAGCCGACGACTCTTTCCTCGCTCGAATGATGCGTCCAACCACAGCCTCGGCATCGAAGACTGCAGAAAAGGCAGTAACACCACCAAAGAGATCGCAGTCTGTGAAGCGGCCGGCAACAAGAGATGGACCACCAAAGCACGCTACTTCCCTTGGCAGTCCTGCTACTCTCAAACACAAGGATGTGTCACCAGCTCGACAGGCGCCTAAGCCAGTTTCCAAGGTAGCTGCGAAGGTGGAAAAGGTGGTTTCCAAGGTTGCCCCAGTCAAGAAGGAAGCGAAGCCAGAAGCGAAGCCAGAAGCCAAGGAGCCTGCAGTTGAGAAGCCAGTTCCGGTTGAAGCGCCAGCTGTTGAGGCCCCTAAGCCCGAGGAGGAGGAAAAGCCATTTGGGGCGGAACCTGCTCATGTGGAGGAAGTGGTTGTCAAGCAAGTGGAAGAGGTCATTCCAGAGACTGTTGCTGAGGATCCTGTCGCTGAAGCGCAGGCTGCAGCTGTTGAAGAAGTTGCAGCTCCAGTTGAGGAGAAGAAGGTTGAGCCTGAGCCAGTCGAGGAGGAGGCCGTTCCCGAGCCCGTCGTTGAGAAGATTGATACCCCAGTTATGGAAGAGCCGGTTCCAGCAATCGAAGAGCCCGCTGCACCGATCGTCCAGGAGCTAGAACCAGCTAAGGAGGAGCCAACAAAGATTGAGACTGCCCCAGTTCCAGAAGTCGAGACCAAGACTGAGGAGCCCGCCAAAATTGAAGAATCTGAGGTAGTTAAGCCAGAGTCCCTCTCATCGCCGAAGGAAGATAAGCCTGTTGCAGCGGAGGACCCAGCAGATGTGGCAGCACGGGAGGAAATGGCAAGGATGAACGCCGACTTTCTCAAGGCGGCTGGTCTATCCAAGTAATTATCTGTAGGATATGCGGATGAATGGATCGATGTTGGGTGGATGTGGAAAGAAAGTGAAGCTGGTGAGCCAGAGAATTTGTATTAGCATGTTTGATAAGGAGTGAGATTGAGTGAACAAGTTAGCATGTGGTAGCTGAGTAGCAATTGTTAGTGATACCAGGCAGCGCCTTTCAAATATCTGCTTCATAAGCTTGCTGAGTTGGTTTGATAAATATAGTATAAGTATGAGCAGCACCTGTGAAACTGGAATCAAGCCAGGTGGGAATTCGTATCATAAGTAATGTGTGGATGATGACGGACCTACAAATGCGCTGCGACCCTTTCTGCCACTCTAGGGCCGTAATGCGGAGGTGGGTGTGAGAGGAGATGAACTCCCGTCCGGTCGTGGAGGGCGCGGGTCCACGTCGAGTCGTGTAAGCGAGGCGAGGACCCACCCGTGTAAACAAACAAGCAAAACTCTCTCTCTTTCTCCACGTTCGCCTCATTCAAACCTGCAAAAGAAAAAACCGCTCAGCCCCAAGCTGCAATCTCACACAACGTAGAAGGAACGAAGAGTAATACTTACAAATCAAATCAAATCTCGCCCAACGCCCGCCCGACGAAACTCAGAACACACACCTTTCTCTCCTCCCCGAGAGGATCTGAGATCACGCGCAATTACTTTTCAGTAAAGAGCTGGCTTTGTCGCAGATGCAGTTGTTGCATGGCTGTTCTTTGTTGAGGGGGGTTGGGTTCCTGAGTTTGTTGTTGTTGTTGTTGTTGTTGTTGAGAGGGGGTTTGGGGTTTGGATGGTGAGGTGCTGGTGGGTGCTTGGGGTGGTGTGGTAGACGGTGGACGGATTGAAAGGGTTAAAGGTTGAGTCTGGGAGGTGTTAGTTTGTGATGATTGAGAAGTGAATAGTCAGTCAGAAGTGCGACGGCCGGGCTAGAGCTGTGAATTGATGTTGAGAAGATTGTTATTTTAATTTATTTACTCGGGCTATGTGTAGACGGAAGGTGTTGTCAGAAAGTGATTTTCAGAAGAAAATTAAAAAAAAAAAAACTCCGCTTAAGCCTAAGTCGTCTGTGATCTCTCACCTTATAGGAGGGATAGGAGAGTTTGACTTACACAAGAATGCTACAAGTAACACATCTCAGACGTATACCTAACTTGAAATCACGTTGGGAACTGCTGATTTCACGGATGCGATGCATGGTGAACATTAGCTGGGAGAAAATCCCCTTTCACAAGGAAGCACAAATAAGTAAGTCTTTAAATCGATGCAGCGCGGCCGTATCGGAAGGAGGGTGAAGCACAGGTAAGTCTTTGAATCGATGCAGCTCGGCCGTATCATAAGGAGGGTAGGTAGGCAACTGGGGTGCTGGCCTGAATGTCGCAAGTGCGATATAATCACTGAACCACGAGGGCAGGCAGGCAGGAAGTCCTGGAGAAATGTTAGCTTTTTGTTGTGGAGCTTGGCGATGAGAGATCTAGACGGCTGGGCCAGAGCGGCTTGTTGTGTGGGAATAATTGCTATTTCAGTTTATGTATGGCCAGCTTGTCTGTGTGAGTCAGATGTGGGTGACTACGGGCCGTGTGAGGGGGTTTGTTTACTTCGTCTCAAGAGCTGGTATCCTAGGCATTCACGCTTTTAAGTGCGACGAGAAATAGGATCAAGTAAATAATAGACAAAATGGATTCTTTACTTTTAGTGTATTATACGAAGTAGTTACTATCCCTTTGTATGACATTAGTAATATCTCTTTCAATTAAGTAAGTGAAACTGCTCGCTTATGGAAATGAGTGTTTACAAACTAGATTCGCCCTTCAAATAAACAGGAAAAGTAGCAAAAACAAAGCCACCTCACAATCGTCTCAAATCTCGCACCTCGGGAGATGGTCGAGATCAATACACACCTTTTATGATTCATGCGGCTTGAACCAGGAAGGAAGTTGCGCGTCTTCGGCTACCAACTTATGGCGACGAGAGTGACGATGCAAGTTTTTGCATGGCCTGGCTTGAAATTATCGTGCTAGAGAAAGACAACCATCAACGCCAGATGAGACTTTTTCATTGCCTGCGAACACTGGATGAATTCTACTGATGCGATGGGTGTGGCTGGGCGGGTGCCTGATAGTGTATTGGTATGGGACTGGGAAGTTGTTAGCTTTGTATCTTTGTTTGGAAGTGGTGCTGTGAAGGGGCTGTGAGGTGTAAGATCTGAGATGATTTGGATCGAGGTTAGGTCTTGAAATGTTAAGGTCTGTTTTCGTTTATCTAGGTAGGGAATGGCCTTTTGTGGGGATCAGTGTAATAGCAGGGCTGCATATTTATGAGTGCTAAAGGCAAGGGTATAGGATTGGATAGAACGACAAAGCCATGAGGTGCTAAAGAGATGAATAATTTGACTTTTGAGGAGTTGTTTAGGCAAGCAAGCCAACCACAACAGAGACTCAGTTGTTTCTGCAAAAGACCTGGGGAGTCAGCCTCTTGAATGGACGACGCGGGCATTATTGAATCTATTGGAAGAACATATTTTTCGGTGAGTAAGTTCATTCTGATAAATATTATAATTAGTGGATTTTATATGATGAGAGAGACGACTAGATTCGCAGATCTAGTACCATAAAGTTGTATTTGTTTTGATTTTGCCTGGCCACTTCAACAAGCGAGGCCGTTCAATTTGCAACTTAGGGATGATCACAAGTTCAGCTTCTCACAATATTTAGCTTCTCCTCATAGGAATGCCATCTCAACTCACCTTACTGAATGAATCTCGGATCCCAACTGCCAAAATCTTCTTTTAAAGCAAAGCGAACGCACACTCTTCACTCCACTAGTGGAAAAATAAAGAGTATCTCCCTTAACATCGCATCGTAACAACATCCTGGCTTTGACTATCCAGAAAATAAGCTATTCGATCAAATTCCAGGCTTAGAAAGCGTCAAAACTGATACGTCAGAAATGCTGTGCCGTTTTAGTCGCCGAGCGTCAGCTTCGGACCCTATGTCGGCCTCCCCCACCACCATCACGTGAATATGCAGATATTCTTGCGAACACATCCCACACTCCACTCCATTCTTCAAGCTACTGTTCAGGATACACATGTAATAGATCATTGAATCCCTGTCTTGCATCACGATCGCTTAATCTTGAAGTCATTGTTGACTCTGAGCCTCGTCCCGCCTTATCTTTCACCACGCCGGATCTCGAGGCTGGTTGCAAGTCACGCAACTCATTATCTACGGTGGCTACCTAATCTGACGCCATGTCCTTCCCCATGGAACCCCTCCCCCGGATCGCCTGTTTCCACGGAGGTGGCAGCACCGCCTCCATCTTCACTATTCAGAGCGAACAACTCACCAGGCTCCTCTCCAATACCTTCCAATTTGTCTTCTTCGATGCACCTTTCGAGCGAGATGCCGGCCCAGGTGTCCTTCCCATCTTCACTTATGACCAGTACGGGCCGTACCGAACGTGGTTTACGCGGTCTCCAGACGGGACGGAACGGGTTGATGGGAGGGGTGAGAATGGGAAGGGGGAAGGAGGTGTGGAGAGGGCGTTGAGACTGATTGCTGAGGAGGGTGGTGAGGGCGAGTGGGTGGGTTTGATGGGGTTTAGTCAGGGGACGAGGGTAGTGGGGGGCATTTTGGCGGATCAGATGAGGAGGAGGGAGATGGGAGTGCCGAAGGCGGAGGGAGAGTTGGATTTTAGGTTTGGGATTCTTTGTATGGGTGGAGCGGCGCCGATGGTGTCGGATTTGATGCATGGTAAGTCGTCTCTTGCGTGTCTGGAAGTGTACCACGTGATGATTTGTGTGATTTCAGAGATGTTTTAGCTGACTTTGAGGCTTATAGCTTCGCTTTCGGAGGACTTGATTAATATCCCGACGTTACATTTGCATGGGACGAAGGATGTGAATTATGAGAATGGGAAGAAACAGCTCAAAGCTTATTACGATCAGAGTACGGCAACGGTGTGGGATATTGTGTATCATCATGCTATGCCATGGTATCGAGCGGATGTGCTGAAATTCGTGGAGATGGTTAGGAAGTTGTATGCTGATACTAAGGGGACTTAGTGAGTGGGAAGATCTGCATAGCGATTTGAAATCCTTGGAGGGCGTTGGTGGAGCGGGTTAGAAGATAGGCAAGACCTTAGCTGGATTTGTTTGGATTTCAGGATAAGGCGGCATGGAGTCTTAAGAGCCGTAATCTCCCAAGGATAGAATTTATAGAATATGCAATTTGATGGCTGGTGGCTGCTCGTCGGTTCGGAAGAGCTAGTTGGACAGAACCGCCTCTTTCATATCCGATATCTTCTTGCCTGCTAACTTGATGGTAGGATGTTCCATCAGCTTATCCCAATCGTGACCAATACTCATGGCTTTGAGAGATAATTCCACCTCCTGTACCCCACGTGTAATCATCTCTTTCTCATACTCGTCAATGATCTTAGAGAGCGTAGCTTCTTCGGACGAGGAATGCTTCTTCAGCAAATCGACCAAGTTAGCTGCATCGCGTATGCTTTGGCCAAGTCCTTGGCCACGAACTAGATTATGTCAGTATCAATAGGCGATTCTGCTCGGGAGGCAATGTACATGGCGGCATAGGATGCGCGGCATCTCCAGCAAGAGTGGTCTTTCCTCTGTGATTGTCCCAAGGCACTGGTATCCAATAGTACAACTTGTCGTTGAAAACTCTCGTGGAGTCTGGAAGATCCATGAAAGAGCTTCTGAATGGCTCTGCCATGTTCTCGCATCGCAGTCTGACATTCTGTAGTCGACTTGCGTTGTCCGTGTCTTTAGGTGGCTCGCTTAGCACTGAATTGGCGATGTTGAATTCCCAGGTCGTGGGATCATCTGGATCTGGCACATTTGAGACTTTGAGAGAATGTCAGCGACATGTTACGGCCTGGGCACTGAAACTTACTGGCAATCATATTACACATTCCATCTGGGTGGTACCCGATGCAAGCCTCCCAGTCCCCGCTCCTGACTCTCAATGCCGTCTCAGCATCAGAATACTTCGCAATTGCAGTGGTGAAGTTCCCATGACAAGGTGTTCCATTTGCCTTCTCAGCGCCTAGTAAGTTCTCTCGCACAATAGACCTCACCCCGTCCGCCCCAATCAGCAAATCGCCTTGCACATCCGATCCATCAGAAAAGTGAGCTGTGACTTTGTCACCTTCATACAACACTCCAGAAAGACTTTTGCCGAACTCTACCTCGATACCGTCGCCGCAGAGTGTCCTCATCCGTCGACGCGAGATGTTGATGGTATCCGTCCTAGGAATTCGATGGATGACTTCTCCTGTCTTTGAGTTGTACCATGGCGTATACTCCAGTTCTTTCCATATGTGGTTTGGATCGGTGTATGCTTCTCGGAGGCGCGAATATAAGTCCGGCGTAAGAAGTTTTTTAAGATCCGAGCGAGCAGAATGCAGGTTTAGGGTCCATTCTCGTTTCCGGATTTCAGGGGAGACTTCTTCGTCGAAGATGCTGTATTTGATGCCAGCCTGAGTAAAAATTAGCATATCTGAGGTGGAAAACACTTCGTGGACTAACCCTCTTGAGACCTTGTGCAATGAGTAAACCGGTGATGCCAGCTCCAATGATGAGAACATGCAGAGGTTCCGACATCTGAGCACTGAATGAGAATATGCTGATAGTTCTTTCGCTGAGGGCATGATTGCTCTTTATAAGTTGAGCGACGTGAGAACCAGATTAGAAATGAAGATATAAAAATTGAGGTTGCACAAGATTCCGTCAACTTGATTGGATGGTCGGTGCGAGCAGATGGCAGCAGATGGCGTTCGCCAAGCACCACGTCTTACACCTATTGTCATCTCTAATCCACAGATGACAATTCTTGTTACGAAAAGTCGGAGTGGATTTCATGGAAATGGACACCGCCTCGCGATAAATTGGAAATGGGAAAGTGTCAGCAGCCAGGAAGCAGGTAAGATGAGTGTTCAAACAGCTTCCGCTGCGAGTCCGCAACCCGCAAAAGCTGCAAAAGAAAAACACGAATGCAGTGGCTTGGATGCTTCGGAACGGAACAACGAGCGAATAGTACTGAATACTTATCTGCACTTCACGCCCGTGGTACCACTCCGTCTGCGAGACAGTATTGGCATTCTTCAGCCCACGAAGGCTCGCAGTGTCATGCTTCCGAGACGTTGATAAGAAAGGGAAACTAAGTTCGAAAGTAAAGCTCTGGCGAACCCTGACAGGTTGGCCAATAACATAGAAATGCCGTCGCATACTTTACTTGATATATCTTCATTGTAAAAATGCGACTAATAGCTGCAACCGAGGCGCAAGTCATCGAGATCGAGACCAGCATCGGCTTTTGATGTCAAATGATATCTCCACATGGCCTCTCGCGAACACACCCCTTTTCTCCTTGATTGGTAGGAACACAACCCGATCAACAGCACGCTGCAGACAGCGTGCTTCTCATGCACAATTTTATGCACGTTCCGCCAAGACTGCGCACATTACGGACGAATTATGCTTTTCAATTGGGATCCATTTCGAGGCGGAGCCCAGGGCCAAAGCCTTGGGAGGTATTTCTTTCTCCACCACATTCCGGGAACCCTCGCCTTCGCCCTCGCCCTCGCTCCAAGAAACCATGAATAGAGGCTTCCATCTCCAATGCCCATTCCCGGGGCTAAAGCTCCAATTACTTGCCGTATGCCCTTCGGTCCGCTTTCCGTGGCATTGCTAAGTTGCTTGCACACCTGCTCTTCAGCCTCTGCCGGCTGTTGTACCTACCTTTTAACAAGCTGAATCTTGGCGTCTACCGGTGGTGTGGATCAGTCAAGCAAGTTCTGTAAGCTGACCCAACCTTTGTCCACGACGTCTAGCCCTTCACCAGTTTACGCGACACCTCACGAATGCAGCGCAACCTTGTACCTGCCATACGGGGACCAGTTCATTATGATCGTAACACTTGCTAACTCTAGCATGACTGCAGGTAGCCGGTAGCTGCTCGGATGGCCGCTTCGTCGACGACCGATGTCGAGTCGAGACACGACGATGAGGTTACAACCGGTTACGAAGCGCATCACAAACCGTCCAAGGCCAAGACACCTCACAATCCGTCCGACCTCGAGAAGGAGACACTAGCTGCGTCTGAAGGTCGTGATACGGATAAACCGTCGAACGAAGGTTACGGGCGCGAGGCGCGTGGGGAAGTGAAGCGTAAACATTCGGCGTCGAATCGCAAAGCTTCGGTCCGTACCAACAGAAGCAGGGAGAACAGGAGCATCGATGCTACAAATAAAGATCTTGAGAAGGGCGAGAGAGGTGAGAGAGGTGAGAGAGGTGAGAGAGGTGAGAGAGGTGAGAGAGGTGAGAGAGGTGAGAGAGGTGAGAGGGGTGAGAGAGGTGAGAGGGGTGAGAGGGGTGAGAGAGGTGAGAGAGGTGAGAGAGGTGAGAGAGGTGAGAGAGGTGAGAGAGGTGAGAGAGGTGAGAGGGGAGGCAAGCGGAAGTCATCAGCTACAGCCCAAGATCCCAATATCATATGGTGGTCTGGTCCCGATGATCCGCTAAATCCGCAGAATTTCGGAAAGTGGTCGAAGATCTTCAACATCACTCTTATATCCGCGATATGTTTCGTCACGCCTCTCGCCTCGTCCATGTTTGCTCCTGGCGTACCGGAACTGATGGTGGAATTCGGCAGCAAGAGTATCCTCTTGGCCAGTTTTGTTGTGTCCGTTTACGTTCTTGGATTCGCAGTTGGGCCTCTATTCTTCGCACCACTGAGTGAGGTATATGGACGATTACCGATTTACCATGCCTGCAATTTACTTTTCCTGGTGTTTAATATTGCTTGCGCGGTTGCAACAAACCTGCCAATGCTCATTGGGTTTCGGTTCATGGCTGGTGTATTTGGAAGTGCCCCCTTGACGAATGGTGGGGGAACGATTGCAGATCTGGTCACTGCTGAGAAGAGAGGGAGAGCCATGTCGGGATTTGTGATGGGGCCAATTATTGGTCCTATAAGTAAGTCATGTATCACACTAGAGACGTCGCATGATCTAACGCAATCCCTCAGTTGGTCCTGTGGCAGGAGGATACCTAAGCCAAGCCAAAGGCTGGCGGTGGGTTTTCTGGGTACTCAGCATGCTCAGTGGAGTCTTTGGAGTCCTGAGTTTGATATTTCTTCGAGAGACATACCCTCCAATCATCATACGAAAGAAGACCAATCGACTTCGAAAATCTACTGGCAACAAGGAATTGCGCTCCAGGCTGGATGTCGGACTATCGCCCAAGGACTACTTCGTTCACTCCATTATACGGCCCACAAAGATGCTCGTTTTCTCTCCCGTGGTACTCATCACTGCTATTTACGTCGGTGTAGTATATGGGTATCTATACTTACTCTTCACAACATTTACCCCAGTTTTCGAGGAGGTCTATGGATTTTCTACTGGCTCCGTTGGTCTCACATTCATGGGGTTGGGCATTGGCTCTGTGATCGGAGTCGCCTTCTTTGCTTGGTCAACAGATCGCATGTTCAAAAGACGCAAAGCTGCTCAGGAAGCGGCTGCTGCTTCTGGCGATGAAAACAATGTTGCACAAAACACCGCTCCGGAGCCGGAGATTCGTCTACAGATGGTTATTCCGACCTATGCGCTCATACCTGTCGGTCTTTTCATTTACGGTTGGACTACACATTATCATGTCCATTGGATGGTCCCCATTCTAGCTACTGTTCTCATCGGTATTGGAAACATGGCAGTTTTTATGGGAATCTCGCTTTACCTCATCGATGCATTTAGCATATATGCCGCCTCAGCTCTGGCGGCCAATACGGTCATTCGAAGCATTATGGGAGCTGTATTACCCTTAGCTGGACAAGCGATGTACAACAGGTTAGGACTCGGCTGGGGAAACAGTTTACTTGCTTTTGTGGCTCTTGCATTGATACCTGTCGCTTGGGCATTGATGAAGTATGGAGCGTGGTTGCGCAAAAAGTTTGAGATAAAAAATTTATGACAATGGCCTTGATGTGCTACAAGTCTTAAGGTATTTTCTGGTCATTTATTTGTATTTGACTCTGATCTTTATGTACATATCAGTAATAACACACTGAGTTTATACTATTGACCTTTCATGTGCTCGGCGGCACTTTCTCCATTCGAACATGACGACTGGGGCCCATAAAAGTCTGGCTAGGTACTTTTTCTCATCTCGGAAGGAGCTACGGATTCCACATGATATCTAGACAATTGGCCGAACTCAGTTTTCTCCGTAAAACATCAACATTCATTGTATCGACACTCGTTACCCAACGCTCGTTACCGCGCTCAATACAACATCATCTTGCCTTTGCCATCACCGACCTACATTTGGACTCCACAAAGGGCAAACTTTCACCAATCAACCCACATCTCATGGTTCCTAAATCGGCGAAGAAGGGCCTCCAGCGGCAACAGCCGGCACCAGGCATCGCCCAAAGCTTAATCGAATCAGTCGCCGACGTTCACGAGGGCTTCGAAGATATGCTGAATAACTTCGGGAAGCTTCACATAGAATCTCCTGAGGCAGCTATCGAACACCCGGCATGGCAGAATCATTCTTCTGGTTGGGAACTTGCCAAGGAGTTATGCACGACATACCAGCTTGACCGGGACGTACTGCCTTGGTGGGAGCTGGAGGTTGATGAGCAAGTCCGATGCATGGGAGATTCTGCATGTCAGATCTCCAACAAGGAATTAGACATGGCAGCTCTTGATACTCATTTCATATTAGAGCACAACAGTAAAGGACGCATTCCTCTCACAGAGATATCTCCAGATTTGGAAGAGTCACTTGCACTGGTTGATGAGGTTTTGCCAATCACCTCTTCCTCGGAGAGGGAAGCAGTGTCGCCGGCAATGTCGCGCCTTCCAGGGGAGAGCGAAATTGATTGGCCAGGGGGTTCGCTGTATTTCGGTGACCACTTACAGAATCATGAGTCTGTTCTCGAGCTCCGTGTCCCGAAAAGGGATTTACCAAATGAGCAACCCACATTTGCTCCTGGATTTGTCAGAGAAATGATCATGAAGCCTGACGGCTCAAAGTTCGTCGTGACTAGCATCCACCATCTCACGACATACAAGCCTAGCAAGGTAAGTCACATCGTCGAGTTGCCATTCGGGTCATTCGAAGTCAAAAAGTTGAAATGTAAGCACGCTTGAAACTCAGTTAAAACACAGCTGACTTTAGCTCCAGCCATCCTCCTTGATAAGCTCGAAAAGAAAGTTTCACTCGACTGCATTACTTTTACGGGCACCGAGCAGCACAGTGTTCTATCAGAGCGTATTCCGTGTCTGCCGTCACACCGAAAAAGTCTCAAAAGCTCCAAATGGCACGTGAGAACCAAGATGACGCCCGAGGATTGGCATCATATCTTGATGGTGTGCGACGACGAAGACTGGGTGGATTTGAATAGAGTGTGGCATAACTTTCTGGCCAGTGTGTCTTCTGACTTTCTATGTTCTATCTGTGACGCCGGACTGCCGAAGCCTCCACACAAAAGAGTGTGGCAATTGCGGGGTGAAAGGTGATTGTTGACTTGAGGGCGGTTGGCATATTACCAGCGAGCATGAATAAAGCGTTAAGGTTAGCACTAGTTACTAAAGTAGCGAATGGGATGTTTTCAGGAGCATTGCAGAGTTCTCGCCCTGCCTTTGACTGTTTCCACTTCCTCTGTTTACCTTCCAAGTAACCCACTTCTGCTCCGCAGATTAAGCGAGGTATCACTGAGGACTTGGAAGTTCTGGCCTATTGTGAGCAATCTACCGAGCATTTGAAATGACATGAATCTATCAGCTGTTCTATTTATATTCCAAACAAGTCTTCCAACGTGCTTCTGAAGGGATTCTTCTATCTTAGGTGCTGCATTGAGCAGAGTTTATATTGATACGGAATTAGGACAGCCAAGCCATAACCCCAAATTTCCCGACTGGAATCGTGGATTTAAGTATCGAAGTACGCAACTTCACCTCTACCACATGCATTTAGCTCAGCTGTCGAGGATTGTTCTTAACTTCAATCTTTCGATCATGTACTAACAGCATCTAGGTAAGCGGCGGCTTGCAGTATTCTTTACCAACCAACCCGACAAATACCTTTACTCACTACCCGTCGACTCTTGTCCTGTTGGAACTCCTCTGGCAGGATTCTAACTTCTGCCTTGGCCATGCATCATTGCATTTGCCTCGGAATAGCAGCTGTTAAAAGCGTGTTCTGAACCCTACAATATGAACCCTCAAACGAGGCGTTTAACAATCTGATCTTGTAAGTGGTTGACTCCTCTGATGAAAATCCTCGACAGCTTGAGCCTGAAGAAATTATATTTTTGCCCTTTTATATTAACTATTCTTTCAATATTTATGATTTTGCGTTACAAACCATTCCCTTCATCTTAGCGCTCGAGCTTGAACTCCAGCGCTCGCAAAGCGACAGACGATTACCAAATTTTGGAGTATCCGGATATTGCAGTTACTCTAAAGTTCTGATCTGTGATGCTGAACGAAACCGTCGAATTCAAATGCCAACATTTCTACATCATGATCCTTTGTTTTGGTTCGGCCAACCCCTGTCAAAGAAAGGGGAGTGGGAAGCTCAGTAAGCGAGGCCTATGACGGTGCCATACAGGGATTTCGTTGCTGTGGGGAAGAGGAGCTCGCGAGCTCATAACCTGACCTGACCTTGCCTTGCCTTGCTTCCAAACAACTTTCCTTCTTCCATTTCCTTCTGCAACTTTTCCTGAAGCTCCCAAAGATTCACAAAACTCGAAACTAAACCAACTCATAGCAATCATGGCTGAATCAGACCGCAGCGCAGTCATCGACGAGAGTCCCATCTCGCCCGTCCGTCCAGCTTCACATGTCCGCCAAAACTCCCTGGAGAAGCACCTCCAGCACCGTCCTGATCCCCAAGAACTTAAGGATAGGCACATTCTACTGGATACTACCGCTGCCCCGTAAGTTCATCCTCGACGGACGTTGTCGCGGTACAATGCGACTCTAAAGTCCTGATTTCTTCGGGATACTCTGAAGGCTGACAATGCGGGGTAAACAGTGCTCTCCAGTCCGCCGCCCATGATCTCGAACGCCAACGTGCTTCGGATAGTTTGAAGAAGGGTCTTGAGAAGCGCCCACAGCGAGAGGATCTAGTCGAGCGTATGCGATCCCTTTGCGCCTAGAATACATGTGTGTAGGATATCGTGCTGATAGCTTACAGGTAACATTCTCCCCGACTCAACCGCCGCCCCCGCAATCGTTGGCCACCAGCGGGAGCTCGAGAAACACATGCGCGCCGATAGCTTGAATGAGAAGATTTTGCACCGCCCAAAGCCAGAACAACTGCTCAAAGAGGGTATTTTGACCGAGGATCCGACGGCGATTGATTCAACTGCGGCGGACAAGTTATACGAGGAGAACATCGAGGAGGAATATGCTAAGCGGGAGGGAGGAGCTTAAGCCTGCACTGTGAAGTGCAGATGGTCTGGTATGGCGCAAAAAATCTGCTTTGGGAATTGGGAAATGGATGTGTATGAATGGAATGGATGCTCTTCTTTGGTTGATGTTGGAATGATGCAATGATACGATACCTCTAGGCACGGCATTTTATTGATGGGAGGAAGGACAAATTTGTTTTTTTGATTTCTCACATACTATCGCTATGCTCCACATTATTTGTGCCTTTGTGTCCCTGAACGCCATCCATGTCTGTTCATCCGAACTTCAGACGCTGTTGTTTGGGATCTCCTTGCTTACCGCCTCTACCCTTGTCATTACTGAGTTTGATCTTCTTGGGAGCTGGTGTAGTCTCCCTAGAATGGCCCTCAGAAGTCTCTTGTACAGCATCTCGGATCGTTTGCCGCGAAAGACAAAGATCTATGTGCTCGTTGAATTCCTTCTCGCTGGCAGCTTGTGGCCGCATGCAGATAGGACAATCCCACCACTCTTCTTCCGGGGTATCTTCTCTCTTTGGATTCGGAACGATCTCCTTCCCGTGATGTCTGCGCTTATCTATCTCCTGGCTCAGGGTTTCCAATTCCTGTAACTCATCCTCGCGTTCCTGC
The DNA here is from genome assembly GCF_030347475.1 of Cadophora gregata. Taxonomy (NCBI): domain Eukaryota; kingdom Fungi; phylum Ascomycota; class Leotiomycetes; order Helotiales; family Ploettnerulaceae; genus Cadophora; species Cadophora gregata. The sequence goes on along the minus strand of NW_026695940.1, from coordinate 1,203,950 downwards.
CGTTCTGCATCTTCGAACAGTAGTTCATCCGGCCAGGCCTCCCATTGCTCGGCCTCCTCTTCCACAGCGTCAAATTTTCTTTTTGCATGACTGTCTCCAAGGTCACTCTCGTTCGCCCGCTTCTTGAAGCCAAAAAATGCCATTGTGTCTGGTTTTTTCATACTTACCAAATGTGTACATCTGAGACCCATGAGTCGCAGTTTCATGCCAGGGAACTCCTGTTCCAGCTTTGACAACATCGGAACCGAGTACTTATAGAGATCCTCCGCCTGGTATATTGCCTTTGGGAGAATCGTCTGTCTCGTGAAGACCTCAAAAGTATGCAACTTGACCTTCAGACATAGAGTCCGGCCTTTGAACTGGGTTCGCACCATATCTTTCTCGAGCTCCTCAGCAGTTGCTTGAAGTTTATTCCGTAGGTCAACTGGACTTCCCATCTCTCCAAACGTACTTTCTGTGCCAACACTCTTCCTCTCATATTCTTCTGCTGGCTGGATTCTGGTCCGACCTAGTCCGAGATAACATTGCATCAAAAATGCAAATGTCTTTTCACCAAAAAGCTTTGACAGGTATTGCCGATATGCATAGATATCTCCACAAGTTTTCACTCCGATTGCATCCAGTTCCCGCTCGAATACTCGGCCAATGCCATTGACTTTTCGAGTAGGGAGATCTCGCATGAAAGCCATTATTGAACTCCGATCGATTGGCAGCTGGAATTGCCCATTCGGCTTGTTCATGTTCGAACAGATCTTTGCCAGCTTGGCGTTCGCCGCAATGCCTGCTGATACTGTGATCTTGGTCTTCTCATGGACCTCTCTCCGCAGCTGCTCGACCGCATCTTCTGGGCTTATATCATTCTTCTCGCAGTACTCCGTGATATTCAAATATGCTTCGTCAATACTGGCACTTTCGAATCGAGGATCATAGTCGACAATGATCTCCCGAACCTCCTGCGCCTTGGCAGTATATTTGTCGAAGTTCAAAGGTATTTGAATGAGCTGCGGACAGAGCTTCTTTGCCACGAATCCAGCCATGCCACTCCTGCAGCCAAACTTCCTTGCATGGTAGTTGCATGTTGTAAGAACTCCCTTTCCAACAGAGAATGGGAGATCTTTCAGCTCAGGGCGATCGAGTTCCTCCACAGCCGCGTAAAAGGCATCGCAATCAATATGTACCACAACTTGCGACAAGTCTCTTGACAATTCGAGCTCAGCAATGTAGTCATCTGCCTTTCTTCGATCGGATGCCAAATCAAGCTTTTCTAGTTGTTTCTTCTTTTCCAGGATCCGCTCGATCTTCTGGGTGAGGTTTTTGTCCCTCGCCTCCTCATTGTTAAAGTATTTCGAGCCCTTCGACGCGTTGTAGATGACTTCCGACACCTATGGAATAATTAGTAACTTGGGTGAGTGTCGAGAGAGCGAGCTTCTTGCTTTCTGTTGGTCTACATTGTCCTGGCCCGACTTTGTTAAAGACGGTCCAAGGAGAGAATACTTCAGGGTATCATGTTCCTGGGGGAGCTTTGGCTCAATCGGAGGCTCGGTAGTCATCTTGAATTAGAGGAGTATTTACCTCCGTCTCGCGGATGTTGGGAAGCTAATCGAGCCATCTGCGCAATGCTAATTGTGTTGCTGTTTTCTCAGCAATGCGGGAGGGCGATTCGACGCGTAGATGTGACAGGTAATCACATGATGGCGCTAAAGTCAAATGAGGGACCTTATCAACCGCGTGGGCATTGTGTAAACCGAAATGGAACTGGAATGAAGGTCCTTTCTATAAAATCAAGGAAGCGGATGAGAATAAGCCAACGAGAATATTATTCCACCAAGTATTGCATAAGTAAGAGAACTAAAAGTTGGGAAACTACTTTCAGATAAATGGTTCTTGTCCATATATAGACTAGCTCCCGAGCCCCGGGATGTTCCATCAAAAAAGTTTAGGAGCCGCGAAAGTGTTGGAGCATGAATCGATTGTCGACATTCGTCAATTGATTCAGCAAATATGAGGGCGCATAGAGCTGTCCGAGCTGCGGCTGTGGCAGAATCTTCATTTGCCACTCTGAGGAGTTATTCATCCAGACCGAAATTTCTCTGCTTAAATGCTTCAAGTAGAAGTCTCGGTGCAGGATCAACAGTTGGAAAGGGATTTGGTCAGAGACTATTTTCCGAATCGAGAATTGCTCGAGCTGGTGCGGCAGAAGCAGTGTAAGGTCCCCGCGAGACGTGCGACGAGATGCAGGCATGTCCAAAGAAGATGCGGTAGTCATGGCAATACCTCAGCCAATTGTCCAAACAGGAATAATGGTACTGACATAGAATAGGTTGAAGCAAGCCGCTGCCGACCCGTCAGCTCTTACCCAAGAGACTATTATCGATAATTTAGATCAAGTGGAAAGAGGGAGGCTCGCGAGAATCAGGAATATTGGAATTGCAGTATGTTTGAAGGGATACATCCGGGACATCGAACTGACGCAGACCTTCAGGCGCATATTGACAGTGGTAAAACAACTGCTACTGAGCGAGTACTCTTTTACACTGGTCGAATCAACGCTATCCATGAAGTTCGAGGAAAAGATGCCGTGGGGGCAAAGATGGACTCCATGGACCTTGAAAGGGAGAAGGGAATCACGATTCAATCTGCCGCGACCTTCTGCGACTGGCTGAAAGTTGAGAATGGAAAGGAGGAGAAATATCACATCAACTTGATCGACACCCCTGGACATATTGATTTCACAATTGAGGTAGAGCGAGCATTGCGAGTTCTAGATGGTGCAGTCATGATTCTCTGCGCTGTGAGTGGAGTCCAGAGTCAAACGATCACGGTTGACAGACAAATGCGACGTTACAATGTTCCTCGAGTCAGTTTTATCAACAAGATGGACAGAATGGGTGCCAATCCCTTCAAAGCTGTGGAACAGATCAATCAAAAACTTCGTATCCCAGCTGCGGCATTACAGGTCCCTATTGGTGGCGAGGATACTTTCGAGGGTGTGGTCGATCTAATCAGAATGAAGGCCATTTATAACGACGGACCCAAGGGAGAAATCATCCGAGAGAGCGACGACATTCCTGAAAGCGTCCAAGCACTAGCAAAGGAGAAGCGACTAGTACTTATCGAAACTCTGGCCGATGTCGATGACGAGATTGCGGAAATATTCTTGGACGAGAAGACCCCAACTCAGGAACAACTGAAAGCCGCAATTCGAAGAGCCACAATTGCACTGAAGTTTACTCCAGTGCTCATGGGAAGTGCATTGGCCGATAAATCTGTCCAGCCGATGCTCGATGCAGTCTGTGACTACTTGCCAAATCCAGCTGAAGTCGAAAATTTGGCGCTGGATAAGCGGAGAAAGGAAGCTTCCGTCAAGCTGGTGTCCTATAACTCATTACCTTTTGTTGGCCTTGCTTTCAAACTCGAAGAAAGCAACTTTGGACAATTGACATATATTCGAGTGTACCAAGGTACCCTGAAGAAAGGCATGAACGTCTTCAACGCCAGAACGGACAAGCGAGTCAAGGTCCCCAGAATCGTCCGTATGCACTCTAACGACATGGAAGAAGTCCCAGAAATTGGTGCTGGAGAAATCTGCGCCGTGTTTGGTGTTGAATGTGCCTCCGGTGATACCTTCACTGATGGCGCGCTTCCATATTCCATGACCTCTATGTTCGTCCCGGACCCTGTCATTTCTCTGTCCATCAAGCCAAAGACCACGAAGGATACCAGCAATTTCAGTAAGGCCATGAGTCGATTCCAGCGCGAAGATCCCACCTTCAGAGTTCACGTTGATGCGGAAAGTCAAGAAACTATTATCTCAGGGATGGGAGAATTGCATCTTGATATTTACATCGAGCGTATGCGCCGAGAGTACAAGGTCGAAGTTGAAACTGGAAAGCCTCAAGTCGCCTACCGAGAAACGATCACTGAATCCGTCAAGTTCGACCACACCTTGA